>NC_141697.1:605751548-606154048 GCF_964263255.1 Lissotriton vulgaris | reverse complement strand
CCAATTCCGTCCATCAACGCCAACGTTATTCAACATAGAGTTTTCAGAAATCCCTATTCAAAAAAATCCTAACTATATATACCTACTGGCGACCGCCAGTAGGTAATAAATATATATATATATATATATAATTTCTATGGCAAAATGAAACCCCTCATTTTGTTCCTTTTCAAATTAAATGTATTAAGTGTTACCACTGTATTCCAATCAGGATGACTTCAGGTGTGCCATACTTTTGTCATAAGTAAGACTGTTAGCGTTCTAGTTGTTCTTTAGAACACTCTGGGACATTCTGCCATTGGGCTATAGTTGGGCTACATCTGGCTGATATTTGGGCTACATTTGGGCTCTTTTGTCTCTGGTGGCCATCTTGGGAGACTGCATATCAGATTTTTTTTAATGAAATATAAGAGGATTTGAGAAGTCACTCAAAATGTGCCCTAATTTTTCTTTCTTCAGCACTAATCATAATTTCTATGGCAAAATGAACCCCCTCATTTTGTTCCTTTGCAAATTAAATGTTTTAAGTGTTAACACTTTATTCCAATCAAGATGACTTCAGGTGTGCCATACTTTTGTCATAAGTAAGACTGTTAGCGCTCTAGTTGTTCTTTAGAACACTCTGGGACATTCTGTCACTGGGCTATAGTTGGGCTACATCTGGCTGATATTTGGGCTACATTTGTTTTTTTTGTCTCTGGTGGCCATCTTTGGGCTACATTGGGCTACATTGGGCTACATTGGGCTACGTTGGGCTACATTTGGGCTCTAACATATATATAGCCCAATGTAGCCCAATATATATTTTTCAAAGTTAATTTTCGTAAAAACCACTGGAGCATATATCTTGAGACATAGCAAAGGCACATCGGGCTACCAGTCCCTACAATTTTGCCAAGTTTTGTGGAAATCCATTCAGCCGTTCGAGCTAAAAGTGAGTCCAACCGCCCTATGGAAAACTCAATGTTAAAAACACGTTTTGGGACCCCCCTTTTCTCTCGGCCCCCGCTTGACGAAACCCCCCCCAAACTTTCAGGGGACGCTCAGAAACAAAATGTGCCATTTTCCTGAAACTTTCAGCCAATTCCGTCCATCAACGCCAAAGTTATTCAACATAGAATTTTCAGAAATCCCTATTCAAAAAAATCCTAACTATATATACCTACTGGCGACATATGTATATATGTGTATATATATGTATATATATGTATATATATGTGTATATATATGTATATATATATGTATATGTATATATATATATCGTCATCCAAAGTGCCCGAAAGCTTTTGAAAGCGCACACTTGGCGAGCTGAACCTTCCGGTAATTCGTTGCAAGGCTGAAGCTGGCGCTGAAGTTACTTGGATTCTTTTATGTTAGACCTGACGCGTTTCATGGCTGCTGCCAATCATCAGAGGTCGCTTAATGAAAGACTCGTGCAGGCAGTTTCCTGGTACTTTTAATTAGTTGTTTTCATGCCACGCCCTCAGCGGGCTGCTCAATGTTCAAAATTGCATGCTGGTTTTCGTAGTTCCAGAAACATAGTCACACCTATAGTAGGTCCTGCTCTCGTGTCATGATTTATAAGCATTTCTTCACCCATGGTGGGCCCAATTCAGAGCTAGCAATTTACGCCGCAGTTCACCAAACCGTACAGTCCGGATCCAGTTCCGAACATTGGCCCCCTTCAAGGTGTATGGACGGTGCTGCTTTCCGCGACAGGGCTGCCGCGTGAATAATTGTCATCCAAAGTGCCCGAAAGCTTTTGAAAGCGCACACTTGGCGAGCTGAACCTTCCGGTAATTCGTTGCAAGGCTGAAGCTGGCGCTGAAGTTACTTGGATTCTTTTATGTTAGACCTGACGCGTTTCATGGCTGCTGCCAATCATCAGAGGTCGCTTAATGAAAGACTCGTGCAGGCAGTTTCCTGGTACTTTTAATTAGTTGTTTTCATGCCACGCCCTCAGCGGGCTGCTCAATGTTCAAAATTGCATGCTGGTTTTCGTAGTTCCAGAAACATAGTCACACCTATAGTAGGTCCTGCTCTCGTGTCATGATTTATAAGCATTTCTTCACCCATGGTGGGCCCAATTCAGAGCTAGCAATTTACGCCGCAGTTCACCAAACCGTACAGTCCGGATCCAGTTCCGAACATTGGCCCCCTTCAAGGTGTATGGACGGTGCTGCTTTCCGCGACAGGGCTGCCGCGTGAATAATTGTCATCCAAAGTGCCCGAAAGCTTTTGAAAGCGCACACTTGGCGAGCTGAACCTTCCGGTAATTCGTTGCAAGGCTGAAGCTGGCGCTGAAGTTACTTGGATTCTTTTATGTTAGACCTGACGCGTTTCATGGCTGCTGCCAATCATCAGAGGTCGCTTAATGAAAGACTCGTGCAGGCAGTTTCCTGGTACTTTTAATTAGTTGTTTTCATGCCACGCCCTCAGCGGGCGGCTCAATGTTCAAAATTGCATGCTGGTTTTCGTAGTTCCAGAAACATAGTCACACCTATAGTAGGTCCTGCTCTCGTGTCATGATTTATAAGCATTTCTTCACCCATGGTGGGCCCAATTCAGAGCTAGCAATTTACGCCGCAGTTCACCAAACCGTACAGTCCGGATCCAGTTCCGAACATTGGCCCCCTTCAAGGTGTATGGACGGTGCTGCTTTCCGCGACAGGGCTGCCGCGTGAATAATTGTCATCCAAAGTGCCCGAAAGCTTTTGAAAGCGCACACTTGGCGAGCTGAACCTTCCGGTAATTCGTTGCAAGGCTGAAGCAGGCGCTGAAGTTACTTGGATTCTTTTATGTTAGACCTGACGCGTTTCATGGCTGCTGCCAATCATCAGAGGTCGCTTAATGAAAGACTCGTGCAGGCAGTTTCCTGGTACTTTCTTCACCCATGGTGGGCCCAATTCAGAGCTAGCAACTGCGGCGTAAATTGCTAGCTCTGAATTGGGCCCACCATGGGTGAAGAAATGCTTATAAATCATGACACGAGAGCAGGACCTACTATAGGTGTGACTATGTTTCTGGAACTACGAAAACCAGCATGCAATTTTGAACATTGAGCAGCCCGCTGAGGGCGTGGCATGAAAACAACTAATTAAAAGTACCAGGAAACTGCCTGCACGAGTCTTTCATTAAGCGACCTCTGATGATTGGCAGCAGCCATGAAACGCGTCAGGTCTAACATAAAAGAATCCAAGTAACTTCAGCGCCAGCTTCAGCCTTGCAACGAATTACCGGAAGGTTCAGCTCGCCAAGTGTGCGCTTTCAAAAGCTTTCGGGCACTTTGGATGACAATTATTCACGCGGCAGCCCTGTCCCGGAAAGCAGCACCGTCCATACACCTTGAAGGGGGCCAATGTTCGGAACTGGATCCGGACTGTACGGTTTGGTGAACTGCGGCGTAAATTGCTAGCTCTGAATTGGGCCCACCATGGGTGAAGAAATGCTTATAAATCATGACACGAGAGCAGGACCTACTATAAGTGTGACTATGTTTCTGGAACTACGAAAACCAGCATGCAATTTTGAACATTGAGCAGCCCGCTGAGGGCGTGGCATGAAAACAACTAATTAAAAGTACCAGGAAACTGCCTGCACGAGTCTTTCATTAAGCGACCTCTGATGATTGGCAGCAGCCATGAAACGCGTCAGGTCTAACATAAAAGAATCCAAGTAACTTCAGCGCCAGCTTCAGCCTTGCAACGAATTACCGGAAGGTTCAGCTCGCCAAGTGTGCGCTTTCAAAAGCTTTCGGGCACTTTGGATGACAATTATTCACGCGGCAGCCCTGTCGCGGAAAGCAGCACCGTCCATACACCTTGAAGGGGGCCAATGTTCGGAACTGGATCCGGACTGTACGGTTTGGTGAACTGCGGCGTAAATTGCTAGCTCTGAATTGGGCCCACCATGGGTGAAGAAATGCTTATAAATCATGACACGAGAGCAGGACCTACTATAGGTGTGACTATGTTTCTGGAACTACGAAAACCAGCATGCAATTTTGAACATTGAGCAGCCCGCTGAGGGCGTGGCATGAAAACAACTAATTAAAAGTACCAGGAAACTGCCTGCACGAGTCTTTCATTAAGCGACCTCTGATGATTGGCAGCAGCCATGAAACGCGTCAGGTCTAACATAAAAGAATCCAAGTAACTTCAGCGCCAGCTTCAGCCTTGCAACGAATTACCGGAAGGTTCAGCTCGCCAAGTGTGCGCTTTCAAAAGCTTTCGGGCACTTTGGATGATACGTATATATATATATATATATATATATATGTATATGTATATGTGTGTATATATATATGTATATGTATATGTGTGTATATATATATATGTATATGTCAGAACTGGTCCCACTCCGTGAAGAATAGGAGAAAGGCCACTCAGGGGGTAGCTTTGGAAGAAATTTATTCAATCAGTTACAGCTACGCATAATGCATTTCGGCTCCTGCCTTCTTCAGATGCTGCTGCCTGCGCAAAGAGTGACTCCACCCTCACCTTCCAAGTGTCCAGAAGCACTGCCTTTTGGCGGAAATCCGCTGACCACAGGTCACATGGTAGAACTAGACTGCAGCTCTCTCACAACTACAGCTCCCAGAATGCTGTTCGACTGGGTAAGTGTTCGTAGGCAGTTGCTGCAAATTACAATCCCTGTAGAATTTTAAGGGTTTTTTGAATTCTGGAAAAGGTGCGGAGTGTTCAATAAGGAGTTTTTGCATCAGGTGAAGAAATATCTTCCTCCGGTCCCCTTCAACGTTCAACCTCGGGTGTGTGTGCGCCTGCTGGAACATCGAGACAGTAGCACAGTGACTCCGTCTCCTTGTAGGTTACAAGCTGCTCTGCGCAGTAGTTACAGAAATGCTGGCGTGCACCTCGGGGTGAGCTGGAAAAATTCAATCCCTTGAAAACGTGTGGTCGCTGCAAGCAGCGAAAGTCAGTAAAGTTTCCAGCCTCTTCTAGTAACGGGACCTCTCACGAGCCTCTGACTGGCCCGTACAATATCAGAACTGGTCCCACTCCGTGAAGAATAGGAGAAAGGCCACTCAGGGGGTAGCTTTGGAAGAAATTTATTCAATCAGTTACAGCTACGCATAATGCATTTCGGCTCCTGCCTTCTTCAGATGCTGCTGCCTGCGCAAAGAGTGACTCCACCCTCACCTTCCAAGTGTCCAGAAGCACTGCCTTTTGGCGGAAATCCGCTGACCACAGGTCACATGGTAGAACTAGACTGCAGCTCTCTCACAACTACAGCTCCCAGAATGCTGTTCGACTGGGTAAGTGTTCGTAGGCAGTTGCTGCAAATTACAATCCCTGTAGAATTTTAAGGGTTTTTTGAATTCTGGAAAAGGTGCGGAGTGTTCAATAAGGAGTTTTTGCATCAGGTGAAGAAATATCTTCCTCCGGTCCCCTTCAACGTTCAACCTCGGGTGTGTGTGCGCCTGCTGGAACATCGAGACAGTAGCACAGTGACTCCGTCTCCTTGTAGGTTACAAGCTGCTCTGCGCAGTAGTTACAGAAATGCTGGCGTGCACCTCGGGGTGAGCTGGAAAAATTCAATCCCTTGAAAACGTGTGGTCGCTGCAAGCAGCGAAAGTCAGTAAAGTTTCCAGCCTCTTCTAGTAACGGGACCTCTCACGAGCCTCTGACTGGCCCGTACAATATCAGAACTGGTCCCACTCCGTGAAGAATAGGAGAAAGGCCACTCAGGGGGTAGCTTTGGAAGAAATTTATTCAATCAGTTACAGCTACGCATAATGCATTTCGGCTCCTGCCTTCTTCAGATGCTGCTGCCTGCGCAAAGAGTGACTCCACCCTCACCTTCCAAGTGTCCAGAAGCACTGCCTTTTGGCGGAAATCCGCTGACCACAGGTCACATGGTAGAACTAGACTGCAGCTCTCTCACAACTACAGCTCCCAGAATGCTGTTCGACTGGGTAAGTGTTCGTAGGCAGTTGCTGCAAATTACAATCCCTGTAGAATTTTAAGGGTTTTTTGAATTCTGGAAAAGGTGCGGAGTGTTCAATAAGGAGTTTTTGCATCAGGTGAAGAAATATCTTCCTCCGGTCCCCTTCAACGTTCAACCTCGGGTGTGTGTGCGCCTGCTGGAACATCGAGACAGTAGCACAGTGACTCCGTCTCCTTGTAGGTTACAAGCTGCTCTGCGCAGTAGTTACAGAAATGCTGGCGTGCACCTCGGGGTGAGCTGGAAAAATTCAATCCCTTGAAAACGTGTGGTCGCTGCAAGCAGCGAAAGTCAGTAAAGTTTCCACCCTCTTCTAGTAACGGGACCTCTCACGAGCCTCTGACTGGCCCGTACAATATCAGAACTGGTCCCACTCCGTGGAGAATAGGAGAAAGGCCACTCAGGGGGTAGCTTTGGAAGAAATTTATTCAATCAGTTACAGCTACGCATAATGCATTTCGGCTCCTGCCTTCTTCAGATGCTGCTGCCTGCGCAAAGAGTGACTCCACCCTCACCTTCCAAGTGTCCAGAAGCACTGCCTTTTGGCGGAAATCCGCTGACCACAGGTCACATGGTAGAACTAGACTGCAGCTCTCTCACAACTACAGCTCCCAGAATGCTGTTCGACTGGGTAAGTGTTCGTAGGCAGTTGCTGCAAATTACAATCCCTGTAGAATTTTAAGGGTTTTTTGAATTCTGGAAAAGGTGCGGAGTGTTCAATAAGGAGTTTTTGCATCAGGTGAAGAAATATCTTCCTCCGGTCCCCTTCAACGTTCAACCTCGGGTGTGTGTGCGCCTGCTGGAACATCGAGACAGTAGCACAGTGACTCCGTCTCCTTGTAGGTTACAAGCTGCTCTGCGCAGTAGTTACAGAAATGCTGGCGTGCACCTCGGGGTGAGCTGGAAAAATTCAATCCCTTGAAAACGTGTGGTCGCTGCAAGCAGCGACAGTCAGTAAAGTTTCCAGCCTCTTCTAGTAACGGGACCTCTCACGAGCCTCTGACTGGCCCGTACAATATCAGAACTGGTCCCACTCCGTGAAGAATAGGAGAAAGGCCACTCAGGGGGTAGCTTTGGAAGAAATTTATTCAATCAGTTACAGCTACGCATAATGCATTTCGGCTCCTGCCTTCTTCAGATGCTGCTGCCTGCGCAAAGAGTGACTCCACCCTCACCTTCCAAGTGTCCAGAAGCACTGCCTTTTGGCGGAAATCCGCTGACCACAGGTCACATGGTAGAACTAGACTGCAGCTCTCTCACAACTACAGCTCCCAGAATGCTGTTCGACTGGGTAAGTGTTCGTAGGCAGTTGCTGCAAATTACAATCCCTGTAGAATTTTAAGGGTTTTTTGAATTCTGGAAAAGGTGCGGAGTGTTCAATAAGGAGTTTTTGCATCAGGTGAAGAAATATCTTCCTCCGGTCCCCTTCAACGTTCAACCTCGGGTGTGTGTGCGCCTGCTGGAACATCGAGACAGTAGCACAGTGACTCCGTCTCCTTGTAGGTTACAAGCTGCTCTGCGCAGTAGTTACAGAAATGCTGGCGTGCACCTTGGGGTGAGCTGGAAAAATTCAATCCCTTGAAAACGTGTGGTCGCTGCAAGCAGCGAAAGTCAGTAAAGTTTCCAGCCTCTTCTAGTAACGGGACCTCTCACGAGCCTCTGACTGGCCCGTACAATATCAGAACTGGTCCCACTCCGTGAAGAATAGGAGAAAGGCCACTCAGGGGGTAGCTTTGGAAGAAATTTATTCAATCAGTTACAGCTACGCATAATGCATTTCGGCTCCTGCCTTCTTCAGATGCTGCTGCCTGCGCAAAGAGTGACTCCACCCTCACCTTCCAAGTGTCCAGAAGCACTGCCTTTTGGCGGAAATCCGCTGACCACAGGTCACATGGTAGAACTAGACTGCAGCTCTCTCACAACTACAGCTCCCAGAATGCTGTTCGACTGGGTAAGTGTTCGTAGGCAGTTGCTGCAAATTACAATCCCTGTAGAATTTTAAGGGTTTTTTGAATTCTGGAAAAGGTGCGGAGTGTTCAATAAGGAGTTTTTGCATCAGGTGAAGAAATATCTTCCTCCGGTCCCCTATATGTATATGTGTGTATATGTATATGTGTGTATATATATATGTATATATGTGTGTATATATATATATGTATATATCAAAACAACATCCAAGTTCCAACGCACTCTCAGAAGCCAGGGTTGTACACAGTGTTTGTTTATTGCTGTTACAGCAATAAACAAACACTGTGTACAACCCTGGCTTCTGAGAGTGCGTTGGAACTTGGATGTTGTTTTGAAAGTGAATATCTGGCGGGGCTCTGCCAGCACGACGCACCACCAGACTACGGGCGGTTCCCCCTGAAACGAGCCGCGGAGAGTGTAAGCATATATATATATATATATATATATATATATATATATATAAGAAGTAAATGGCGAAATCACCAAATTAGATCAAACTGAGCAAATAGAAAAAATGCGCTGTGACATGATCATAAGACTACAAAAAGAAGAGAAAGTCATAAAGAAAAAAAAAACGTTTAAATTCCAAAGAGACAAATGTGATTATGAGCAAGGGCGAATTTTTACATTTGCCAAGAGATATGATAATGTGAGAGTGCCTGAAACAGCTGGAACCGTCCCAAAGGTCCAAAGGCAGGGACAACAATCAAATATAACCCCGCAAACATCTGCATCCGATTGGAGCTCTGCAGTCAGCAGTGGGTCAGATTTGGACCAAGCAGAACTTCCCACAAGATCGGTTTTTCCAACACGGTCCCTAGCGCAAGAGGTGGACTGCCTGCGCCAGGACCGAAAAAAAACACTGAGTTCCAATGCAAGAAATGTGGGAGTGCAGTAAACAGGAACCGCAAGCGCAGGGCAAGACGCAGGTGCCACATTGCCAAATGCAAACAAAAAGAAAAAGTTAACCAAGAGGTGGCAGCGCAAGTAGCGCAAACAAAAGGAAACACAAGCACGGTTATCAATCTCTCCAATACTGTGCTTAATGACAAAGAAACAGCAACGTTATCTTTCGGTCTATCCTATTGCCCGCAAACAAACTTTGACTATGCCAACACCAGAATTGATATGTACAAATATGTCAGAAAACTAAAACTACAAAAATTTCACGCTATAAGAGGAACAAATGCCATAGCGGAATTGTTCGACAAAACAATCACACCGGACACCCAGGAAGGCATTCTGACACAGGAACTACCGCTACTTAATGTCTTGGAGGGCTTGTATGAAGAAGGAATAACACCATCTCAAGAGTTGCTACAGATGGGGACGAATAAGCAAGGAAGGGTATATACCCCCTTCAAACCGAAATCAACCTTCTGCCCCCTGATGTTAAGGGATAATCTGGATCAATTCAGTGAAAGAGTCACAAAGGACTTGAAATCCCTATATTATCAGACAATGCACTCGACTAATAAGTTCAAACATCAGAACAATGAATACCACAGATTGGTCCAGAAATTACAAGCCCAACAGAAAATCATAATCCGCCAGTCAGACAAGGGGGGCAACATTGTCCTCTGGCCGAGAGAGATGTACTTAACTGAATCCCTGAGTCAACTTAACAATAGAGACTGCTACAGGAGAAGTGACCAAGTTCAGGTCAATACAGCTAGGAACAACTTTTTTGGGAGACTGCTTGCTTGGAAATCGGCAGCACTACTGTCAAATGATGAATTCAAATTTCTAAAGAATGACTACCCCAAGCTCCCTGCATTATATTTTATACCTAAGGTTCATAAGGACATCCAAACTCCCCCAGGCAGACTATAATTTCAGCGGGGTGGAGGGTTACTAGAGAAAACATCACGCTATGTGGATTATTTTCTACAGGACCATGTCAAAGCGCTCTCATCCTACATAAAAGACACGAGTGACTTTTTGAGGAAATTGGGTGAAACATCATGGGAAGATGGTTGTCTTTTGGTAACGCTGGATGTCAACACACTATATACCAGTATAAATCATCATGATGGGTTTCGTGCAGTAGAATAATATTTAGACACTAGGCCTATTGATATGAACCAGCACAGTAAGATGTTGTCAGCCATGATTTTAACTTGTCTCGAAAACAATTTCTTCCTTTTTAACAATCAGATTTTTAATCAAATTAGGGGAGTGGCTATGGGGGCCTGTTTCTCCCCTAGTTACGCTTGCCTACATATGGGCTATTGGGAGAAACAGGTCCTCAACGCTAAATATGCTGAAGTTTTAAAGAGTCAGGTTTTATGTTGGTATAGATATATTGATGACATCTTTTTAATTTGGCGGGGACCAGAATCATCTGCTCAGAGATTTGTGGACAATATTAATTACAATGTTTTTAATTTCGGTTTTACTGCTCAGATGAGCAGATCTACTATTAATTTTCTGGATGTTGAAATTTGTATTGTAGACAACACCATAAACACCAAATTACATCGCAAGGCCACAGCGGGAAACACAATGTTACACGCCACCAGCCATCACCCAGTACACCTCATCCGGAGCCTCCCTTACGGGGAGATGCTCCGGATACGTAGGATCTGCAGTGATGATCAGGAGTGCAGAAAGGCGCAGGAGGCGAGTAAACACAGATTCCTAGAGAGGGGGTACTCAGAAGTGGTCTTAAACACAGCAATTAAGAGAACAGCTAACCTACAGCAAGCAGCAGCCTTGGTGGAGCGCAGCAAACCTGTAATCAACAAGGTTGACGCTCCCACCAGATTAATCCTCTCCTATAGTCTCCAGCACAAGGTCATACGAAAAATAGTGACAAAAAATTGGCTTTTGATTAGGAGTGATCCGGTCCTGAACACTCAAACCACCAGGTCACCAACTTTAACATTCAGAAAAGCTCCCTCCATGAGCAACGCCCTGGTAAAAAGCAGTCCAGAGGTAATGGTACCAACTAACTGGTTAAGTCCAGGAGGGGCATTCAGGAAATGTAAAACATGTAGAGCCTGTAAATATGGAAAAAACATGAGGGAATATAGCACTCCATTCAAGCCCAAACCAATACCTATAATGAAAAACTTAGAGTGCAAAACAGAATTTGCAGTATATGTATTGGAGTGCACATGCAAGCTGAGGTATGTAGGAAGCACCAAGCTTCAAGTACATAAGCGAGTTCTGCAACATCTTAGAGCTATTACAAACAGCGACGCAACCTACCCGGTGGCCCGCCATTTCAAGGAATGTCATGACAATAATTTACAAGATCTTAATTATTATGTCATTGACAGTATCCTACCTCAAAAAAGAGGCGGACACCGGGAAGCATTATTGCGCAGACTGGAAACTCGCTACATCCTTGAGCTGGATAGTAAAATCCCACAGGGTTTAAACTTTACAGAAGATTTTCGCTCATGTTTATGAAAAATGTATGATATCCCAGGGATATTTATTTATTTATAGTCTTATAGCGCGCGTGAATCAGCCCCGAAGGGGTATCTCCGCGCGTGGCTTCTGAGTGAGTTAAACAAACTATAGGTAAGGGGAGGCAGAGGGAGGCTAAATTAATCTTGTGTGAATAAGTAGGTTTTTAATTTCTTCCTGAAGTTGAGGAGGTTGGCAGTTTGTCTTAGCTGGGGGGGGAGGGACTTCCACAACAATGGACCTTTAAGGGAGGGGGCTCGGCCACCCTGTCTCACTCTTTTTACTTTAGGTACATATAGCAGCATAGTGTTGCTGGAGCGTAGAGTGCGTCCGGGAGAGTAGGGAAAGAAGATATCTTTCAGATATTTGGGACCAGACCCATAGATGCATTTGTGCATGATGCAGCAGAGTTTAAAATTTATCCGCTGTTGTACTGGGAGCCAGTGAAGGTGGGAAAGGAGGGGACGGTAGGGGGTACGGGGAGGGGCATTCAGGATAAGTCTTGCCGCGGTGTTCTGTACCACCTGCAGTCTGCGCAGTTGTTCCTGGTTGGCGGAAATGAGTAGACTATTGCAATAGTCCACCCGTCCGAGGACTAGTGCCTGGACCAGCGTTTTCCTATGGGTGTTTGGTAGGAAAGGGAAGATCCGCCGTAAAAGACCAATTGTACGGAAACACGTTCCCGTGACCTGGCTGACGTGATCTTTCATAATCAGAGTTTGGTCTAGGCGTACCCCCAGATTTTTGATGGTTTGTTTGGGCGCTGGGACAGGTCCAAGCTCAGGTGGCCACCATTCCGGGGACCAGAGCAGGGTGGCCCCTCCAAACAACATGACCTCCGTTTTGGTCACGTTGCATTGGAGGAAGTTCTGGGCCATCCAACCTGCCACCGCTCTCATGCCGTCTTGGAAAGATTGCATGACTGCAGGTGTAATGGTTTGAAAAGGGAACAGCAGCTGAGTATCATCAGCGTAAGAGATAGGTGAGAACCCGTGAGATCTGATAATCTCTGCCAGGGGGGCCACATATACGTTGAATAACGTGGGGCTCAGACATGAGCCCTGTGGCACCCCCTTGGTAAGCTTCCTGCAGACAGATTTATGGGTGCCTAATTTGACACCTTGTTGTCTGTCTTCAAGAAAGCTTTCCAGCCACGCAAGAGCGGTCCCCTCTACTCCAATATAGACAAATAATCAGGATTGGGTAGCTAAAGATGAACAGATACAGATATTAGAGTAACCAGCTTTCTTACAATTTAATCTATTTATAAAAGAGGAAAAAAGACACGAAAATATTTTATTCTATTGCACAATTTTGCACAATGAATGGTCATAGGTATGTTTAAACAAAAGAGAGAGTGATGGATTTGATTCACAAACGTGAACGGAGAGTACTCCTAGTCCCCTGGGTATCAGTAATAAACAAACAAAAAAGGAGTACCATCAGAGATTGCTTAGATAAAGCGGTCTGAGTGGGATGACTGAAAAAAGAAAAAAGAAGAGAGTCCTTCTTTATTAATAAACCCCTCACTCACCGACCTAGTCGGTGACATGCTTCATCATCGGGGTCCACCCTGATAGCCGAGTGCCATCAGGGTGTGCTGCGACACCTGGACTACAGTGGAGCTGGTATTTGTGTGTGTGAAGTAAAAAAAGGTGTTTAAAAATTGTCCTGGTATACTTGTGTGAAAAATTTATTCGCAAGGAACTGGACAATATTAAAATTAAGTGTGTGGATACAATAAGGTGTTATGACCGTGTGTATCACTTATGTGTGAGGTCTACATGTTTCAACCCGTAGGATGGAAGGTACCGGGTTTTCGTCAGGACCAGGAGGAAAATGGGTGGTCAGGACACACTAACGCCCTGCCGTTCCCTAAATTCCTGTACACTACTGACAATTTTGTCAAAGTGAAAAAAAGCTCAAAAACAAAATAGTCGTGCTAAAAGCAAAAAGACGTGGTGGGAGAAAGAGGCAAAAAGTCACAAGTATGATTAATATAAGCCTGTTACGTAGTGCCATGCTGGTTCTCACGTGTCTGCTGCTATATAGTGCATCCCATTCAGAGCTTAATGTGATCGGTAGTGACAGACTATCACTAGAGCTGGCACACTCTATCAATGGTATTGTGCTCGGTGATCACTAGGTCGTTAATCCAACATTCGAACATATTCAGCACTTAGTAGTGCGTGGTTAGACTGCTCACATTTTCATTAGCGTGAGAAAACAACGACGTGGAATATCTACGTTTTCAACTTTGACTCAAACTGGCACACTCTAGTAGATGTGGTGTGCCCAGTGGTCGGATGGTCGTTAATTTTAAGCACTCAGCACTTCCGTCTGCATGACTCGACTGCTCACGATTTAGATTAAAGTGAGTAAATAACGACGCAAAATGTTTGTCCCATCAAACATACAATCACACTTTGCATACACACATACAACACACATACACAGGCCGAAGAAGGAATCAAGGCTTACTCCTATTACGGATCTTTTAGGCTTCACGGGGTGGAGGAAAGGTATTAAAACTCAGACTGCCATATTCTGCAATGAGGAAATTAGGAGACAGCTGTCAGGGATTATGCTCACGAGACCATGACCGAAAAAACCGGCCTGAATCGGGCTCTGAGCTAAGGTGTTACTTACAGTTTAGTTGAGTTTAGGATTCTATGTACCTACTCGCCTCTCCGTGCCTCCCCGCTAGTGTTTCTGAAGCAGCCGGCATAGATAAAGCCGCAGCAGTGCTTCCGGGGTGGGCGGGGGCACGCAAATACGTGGTGACGTATTCGCGTAGCGTCAATGGAAACGGAGGCCGGGAGAGATTAGGTAATGATCCTGGTGTTGCTAAGCAACGTGGACAAGGAACAGAAGATAGCTCTGTAGGTCTGGGAACAGAAATTGAGATAGTACTTTTAAGCGGAACAAAGTCTTAAACCCCATCTAAGATTGTGAGTGATTAACTTACAGAGAAGGCAAACAAAGAGGGGTATTTTTACACGAGGGAAAAGGAAAACGGCACGTATGTACTACGGCCAATAGTGTTATCATCCATAGCCAGACAATTAGTCCCACAGAGCACAGGTTGGTGAGAGTTCATACTGTCTATGGCATATTCAGAGAATGTTTGCCCAAGGAATATTGTCATTCAGTCCTGTGACATGTGTGGATAATCTGTATATCCATCTCTGTTCTTTCTCAAAAAGCTGTTTCTGAATATTAGGTCCAGCCATGACTTGTTCGATAACAGTCCACCTCATGTCATTAGGCGTGTGGTTCGATTCAAGGAAGTGATCTGTCAGTTTTGTTGCATTTTTTCTGCAGCGGATGGTGCTGCGATGCTCTCATATTCTTTGCTTTACTTTTCTTGTCGTCATCCCCACGTAGCGCTTGTTACATGTACGTTCAATCAAATAAACCACATTGCAGCTATTGCAGTTCGTGTGGGATTGCTGTCTCCATATTTTACCAGTTTCGATGTTCAACGTTTTTGTGTTACTCGTTAAATGACAAACGCTGCAGTTGCCGCAACGAAAATATCCTGTAACATCAGGTAGACCCCAAAGCCTTTGTGAATGATTGATTATCCACACGTTCTTTCAACTTTGGTCTAGTATTGACCAGCGAGTCTTTTAGGCTTGCTGATTTTTTGTAGGAAAAGAGGGGCTTCTCCCAATGAAGATTACCGGTGCTGAGGATGGACCAATGTTTTTTGATGCTCTTAGACACTTGGTTGGAGACAGCGTTAAAAGTGGTTACACAGGTAAGTGGTATTTCATTTTCTGTGGCTGGTTTAGTCTCTAGGAGAGCCTCTCTTGGTTGGTTCCTGCCTCGTTTTTGACATGTGTTTATGATTTTCGCAGGGTATCCACGGACTTGGAGTTTCTCAGTTAGGTCAGAGGCTTGTTTTTTATACTCCGTTAGTTTGCTGCAATTGCGCCTTAACCTTAAAAATTGTCCGTAGGGAAGATTCTCTTTGAGTGGGCTCGGATGAAAACTCTCAAACTTAAGCAAGTTATTTTTAGCAGTAGGTTTGTAAAATGTTCTGGTCTCCAGATGATCATTCTCCTTGGTAATCACCACATCAGGAAACACTATTTCTTTCTCACTGAAACAGTGGGTGAATTTCAGGTTTTGGTCGCATGTATTGATCCAGGTAGTAAACTCAATGAGTTGGTCCAATGGTCCTTGCCAAATGGCAAGGACATCATCAATATAGCGTTTCCAGAATTTTAGGTGGTCTCTGAAAGGGTTGAGGTTGCTCAAAATAAACTTGAGTTCGAAGTCATAGACATAGAGACCAGCCACACTAGGGGCAAAAACACTGCCCATAGAGGTATGACCATTCGCACATTTGCACATTGAACACATTGCACTTTTTTAGCCATTTAAGGAAATGGAGCACTTAGACAAATTATGCCCTCTGGGGCAGTATTATCGGTTACAGGAACGTTCCTTTACACCCCTTGTTTACATTGCATAGTTTGCACATTATTGCAGTATATGGTTTGTCCATACAGTAGCTGCTATATTTTCGGATGTTTTTAAAGTATAGTAAAAAACCCAGTAAGAGTTTTTTATGCAATGACTTTTTAACATTTGAATGTAACCTATAAATAATGAATCAGGTAATATTTATTTATTTATTTATTGACTGTCAATATTTATGAGCTGCTAAATGTGGGGTTGATAACAATGCTTTTAATGTTATTTTAACATTGAGACAAATAACGTTCCTAATAGTGTGTTTTCCATTTCCATGCTAATGAGATGTAACACTGTTGCTTTAAAGGGATGGCACTCCTCATGCGCGTCATGTGAGCAAGGGCAGTGAGTTGCCCGAAACGCGTCATGACGGTGGTGCAGGGCGAAATGAAATAAACACATATCTGCACCTGAACCTGGGTCTGCGTCCGCCCTTTTTTGCATCGGATACTGCAAGCGGAACATCAAGCATATATATATATATATATATATATATATATATATATATATATATATATATATGTCGCGGAAGAGCAAGAAGCCGAGGAAGAGGAAACAGAGAAGAGGAGGAGAAGGCTATAGGAGGAGCACAAGAGTGGCAAACCAACAGATCCATGCACTCCAATGTGAAGAAACTAATGAAAAGGTAATCAATAACAAGACAGTAATAAATTTGAGTACAATGGTTTTATCTAAAGGAGAACAATCAGTGTTAGAACTGAGCCTCTCCTACTGTGATGATAATAACTTTAATTATCCTAACAGTAGAATGGACTGATATCAATGTATTAGAAAACTTAAATTATCCAAAATGCATTTGTCGTAACCCTCAGAATTCCCCTATACCGGCAATACAGTCAATTTCCCTAGATGAACCCAACACCTTGAGTGTGAATGAAATACCTGTCTTGGGAGATTTACTAGCACTATTCAATGACGCCAACTAAAAAATGGAAAGTACAAGTGGAACACATGTAAATAATGATCCAACAGAACCCCAAACCTTCATATTAGGAAGAGCTGACCATACGCCATTTCAACCACCTTCTAAATTTACACCGCAGTCTGCATGAGATAATTTGGACATTTTTAGTGAGAATGTAACTAAGGATCTCAAACATTTATATTACAAAACCCTTCAAAAGAAGAAGAGAACCAATCCAAAAAAAGCTTTGTTACATAAAACCGTGGCTAAAATACAAAAAGAAGGTCTACTGGTGAAACCCTCAGACAAGGAGGGGGGGAATGTTGTGATTTGGGGTCGAGATCTCTATTAAAAAGAAGCACTTAGCCTATTGAATGATCATGATTGTTATTGCAGGATCAGTATGAAAGACTATGAAGGGGTAAAGGAGCAATTCTTTGCGAGATTGGAAACATGGAGACAAGAAGAGCTGCTGAGCTGGGATGATTTTAAATTCATTAAACAGATAAAACCAGTGATACCGGTCTTCTACATGTTCCAGAAGGTGCATAAAAGTACCACGAGTCCACCTGGGAGACAGATAATTTCCTCATGTGGTAGCTTGTTTGAAAATGCATCAGAATACATTGATTATTTTTTAAACCCCATTGTAAGGACATTACCACCTTTTATCAAAGATTCTACGGATTTTCTTAAATATATATATGATATACGTTGGAATGAGACAAGTATGATACTGGTGACTCTTGACATTGCCACTTTATACACTAGTATAGGGCACACTGATGGTCTTAAAGCGACAGAATATTTTTTGAACAGAAGACCCATGAGATTTGCAAAACAGAATCAAATGATTTTGAAGTTAATGGAGTGGTGCTTGACAAGGAATATATTTTTATTTGGTGAGGAATTGTTCCAGCAAGAGCAAGGGACGGCAATGGGCACCTGCTTTGCCCCCAGTTATGGTAATTTACATCTCGGCTGGTGGGAGGAGCAGGAGCTCGGTGGACCTCCCCTGGAACAGTGGTCAGAACAAATATTATTGTGCATCAGGTTCGTAGACAACATTTTCGTGCTGTGGCAAGGCACGGAAACGGATATAGAACTATTCATCAGGGACCTGAACCAAAATACCCTCAATCTGAAGTTTGTGGGGCAGTATAGTTGAACATCCATAGACTTCTTAGATATCAGAGTAAAACCAATGGGAGATAAACTAAAGACCACCATTTTCAGAAAACCAACAGCAGGCAACACTATTCTCCACGCACATAGCTCCCACCTGCACCTTTAATTAGGAGTATACCTTTTGGGGAGTTTTACAGAGCTCAGAGAGTGTGGTGTGACCCGGATGAATACTGTAGAATAGAACAGAAAATTATTAACAGGTTCATCCAGAGAGGATACTCACCTAATGTTATAAATGGAGCAGCCATCATAGCCAGAAAGTTAGAAAGGCAAAAAGTGTTATTTGAACCATCTAAGACCCAATTGAAGAGTGTTAAAAAGGGACTAGAAAACCATAGATTCATAAACAACTTTCAACACTGAACATAAAGAGATGAGATCCATTTTAAATAAGCATTGGCATCTGGTAAAAGATGATCCAATTTTGGGCGGCAAAGTGAGTAAACCCCAGGATATAACATATAGGAAGTCCAAATCATTGAAAGATCTGATGGTAAAAAGTTAATTTCAGGAAAGGAGGGGGGAACCCCCACTTGGCTGCAACATAAAATGGGTTTTAAATTCTTTTTAAATGTAAGGCGTGCCAACATGGTTTGAATCGCACACATTTTAAGGCAATTTATAAAACTGTCACAATCATGGGCTTTTTTATGTGTACATCGAGTTTTGTGGTATACTTATTGCATTGTCCCTGTTCAAAAATGTATATAGGAAGTACTACTCTACCTGTGTATAAAGGGATTCTGCAACACCGTAGAACAATTATCAATCAGGATAGAACCTATCCAATTGCCAGACCCTTCAAAACTCATCATCAAAGCATTCCCTCAAGCTTGCAGTATAGCTGCATAGCTGTAATTCCAAGAAAAAAGAGGAGGAGATAGGGAAAAAGAATTCAGAAAGCTAGAAACATACGCCATATGATTCCTGGATGCGAAGAGCACGTCAACCGTGATAAGGACGGACGGCCGCTACACTGGCTCGTCGAATTTCAACTATATTTTTGGGGTCACTATTGCCTTTTTCACAGTTTTAGAACTGTAGCCACGTGCCAAAAATCGTTCTTTCATGATATCTTTTTCTATTTCAAAGTTATTAGTTGTACTGCAATTTCTGCGAGCACGTAACAGCTCACCAAAGGGTATACTTTGTATAAGGATATGTGGATGGCAACTGTCAGCATGGAGTAGACTGTTGCCAGCCGTAGATTTCCTGAACAGTGAACTTTCTATGGTGTTGTTTTTTTATCTCAAGCTTGAGATCCAGGAATTCCATGGTCTCTTTGCTGATTTGATGTGTGAATTGGAGATTCATTTGGTTGGTATTGAGCATCTCTACAAATTGAATTTGTAGAGATGCTCAAGGCCATCAATAGAGTAGATGCTCTTAATCGCCAGGAACTTATATTCCCCACTGTAAATGATTCCACAAGCAAGCCCAAAGAAACTGTTAGGTTCATTACCACCTACAACACACATGCATGGGAGGTTAGAAGAAGTCTAATAAAGTTTTGGGAAATCTTAAAAACTGATAATGACTTGAAAGATTATATAGGAGATCATCCATCCTTAACCTTTCGAAAACCCAAGTCACTAAGAGACCAATTATGCAGTAACATGATCCCTAACCCCAGAAAGGACAATGCTGTCAAAGGCTTTTTCACTTGTAACCAGTGCAAGGCCTGTAAATACAGTAACAGTATAAAATCAGTGAAATTTAGTAACAATGAAGCTCCATGGGTCATACAAAAACATTTGAATTGTAACACTGAATATGTTGTATACATTCTCAAATGTCCATGTTCAAAATATTACATAGGGAGCACCATCCACAAAGGCAAGAAAAGAGTGTTAGAGCACTTGAGGGCTATCAACAAAAATTATAAAACCTACCCAGTAGCCCGTCACTTCCAAGAGAACCACAACAGTAATGCCAATCTTATCAAATTTGCAGCCATTGATTGTGTTTCCCCCAATGTGAGAGGTGGCAATAGATTGCTAGAACTCAGGAAACTCGAGTCCAAATTCATCGGGCAGCACCTTGACAGTCCCAACCATAATTTAGACACATGCCCACATGGGCGTTATTTTTATGTGCTGATTGTAAAACACAAGTCCATTCCTTCTTTTAATATTTGCCCACTGGGGCAGTACTTTGACAGTCTCAAGCATAATTAAGACACATGCTCACATGGGCGTTAATTTTATGTGCTGATTGTTAAACATGAGTCATTCTTATTATCTTTTGTTCCAGGAATACTAAACCACGTTACTTGCATAGTCAAGCTTGCGGACTATGAACAGTTCGAATGATAACATAATTTGAGAAATACTGCCACTTCCAGGTCTGAGCTAATAATTGCGTGTAGCGTGTAGCTCAATTGTTTAAACACTCACACGTAACTGACTTGCCTTTTGAGATGACGGGTTCGAAACTCACTAACGCTGATATTATTTAAATTCTTATTTTGTGTTTAACATTGCGAGTAAATCACATTTTAGTTTATTACATGGACTATAAACTTATATGTGCCTTATTTTTTACTTAAAACTACTAGAACCTTGTGTATTCAGTTAAATCTACTACATGGAAGTAACGATGTGTCATTATAAATACTTTTCAATTGGGACTTGAATATAATTGTTGAAATAATTCATGTTAGCCACCCATGCGCTCACAACCGTTTTTTAATAATATGTGAAATTGAAATGCTCATATGATGAAAATAATATGAAGCAGTATTTTGTTTATGTTGTTGTATCACGTGACACATTACTTTACTTTATTAACAAAGATGAAATGCACAAAGTTTGCCCGTGATGAAGGAGTAATCCTACTCCGAAACGCGTAGGACGTTGTGTCTGGAATAAAATCTGCACTTGAATAGAGGCCACGGCTCCTGTGTGATTCCTTGTCTACTAACTAAGGAAGGATTGCGCTGGGTTTGAACGTGTTGAATATATATATATATATATATATATATATATATATATATATATATATATATATATATTCCTTATCGACCCCTAAATTCACCCATCCATAAACCCTATAAATACCCTTGCCACCCAAACCCTCTAGTGTTGCAGAAGAGGGTACAAGGACTAGATAAAAATGAGCTGTCTCTTGTTCACTAAAGCACTAGCATACTTGTTCTGAGATAAAAATATGAAAAGGAAGACCACTGATAAAGGAAATTGTTTGGTATATTTTTTATTGAGTGTATAGTAAAGTATATGAAATGCATTCTTGGTTTTTATCGGAACAATAAACTGTGAAGCACTTGCACTTTAAAAGTCTAGTACTGTAGAAGAGTAGACAGGGGTCAGATGAAGAATTGATTGATGTAGACCAAAGCACTAGCACTTTGTGATAAATAGTACTGTATGAAATAAGAACTAGCACTTTTTTTAGAAACCATCAGAAAGTTTACACTTGCACTTTAATGTAAAAAACGGACTGTCTGTGAAAAATATTTTAAATGGATATTAGAATTAACGAATGGGTTACTACGCAATCAGAAATTGGTCAACTAAGTACTGGAAGAAAAAAACGCAAGTAATTAATTTTTCTGCAAATTATATAAATCCTGATTTTGTTGAGCAGAAACCCAAGGAGTAACCGTGTAGGAAGCATTTAATAATGACTTGTTTTTATATATTTAAATCAAATGAATGTGCTTTTTCATCCATTTTTATGTCTGAATTGACATGTTCCAAGATGGCAGCCAGTTTAACATCGAAAGAGAACTGTGTAGTGCCGATGGAAAATGTAGTCCTTCGTTAATGTCTTTAGTCGCAATGACTATTTTAATGTTTAGGGAATGGCATTTTTGCATCCTGAACAAGGCAGCGAGAGGCTGCCGAAACGCATAGATGTGATCGTCACGAATAAAGAAACTGAGTGACCAATACCTTTTGGAGTGCTGGATGATTATTAAACAATGTGATAATCCCATGGAGATATATATATATATATATATATATATATATATATATATATATATATATATATATCTCCGCACTGCACTTTTCACTGCGACAGGCTCCAATAACCGACCACCACACAGGAAAGAACACGGAAGACCCAGAGTGCAGGTGAGTTTCTTTTATTCATCAGCACACCACGGCAGCATAACGTTTCGGCCTACACAGAGGCCTTGGTCACATGGCGCACTGAGAGAGGTGCAAGAAATTTAAAGGGCACATTCACCAATGATGGAAGCATTTGATTGGTTATTTTGTATGCAGTAGGAGTGTTCTAACTGCGACGGAAAGTGTGTTTGCAATTGCAATTTTTAGGGCGGGGAATCTCTTGTCAGAAACGGTAACTGGACATAATATCGACTACATAATATCGAATGGACAAAATATCGACGGAAAAATATCGACATTACCAAAATATCGACTATAGGAATATCGTAGAAAAAAATATCGACTGCAAAAATGACCCAAAAATATCGAATACAAAAATATCGACTCAAAAATATCGACTAGACAAAATATCGAAATATAGTGAAAGTAAAAAATATCGAGAAAATGTTAGAAAATATTAATTTTTTAAAATAATATATATATATTATATAAATAAATAGTACCTAATGTTTAGGAGCGGGTTGTGGGTTTATAGGGGAATAGGGTGGGAAGTAATTTAATAATAATTAATTAGTTAATATATGTTTGGTAATTGTTTTAATTAGATTTTAATTGGTAATTAATTAATATTAGTTAGTTAATTGTTTAATTGATTAATTAGAATATAATTTAATTGATTAATTGATTATTAATAATCAATATTTTTAAAAATTAATTTGTATATGATTTTAATTGATACATTGGTTATTAATTAATAATAATTAGTGATTTATTGTATTAAGAATTAGTATATTATTTACATTTATTAATTGCTAACACATTAATTATAATTAGTTAATGATGTCATTAATATATTGCATATCATTTAAATAAATTAATTGGTAATTAATTTATAATAATGACTTAATTACATTAATTGTATACATTTAAATGTAATGTGTTAATTAATGTTGATGTTAATTAATTAATTGGAATTAAACAATATTAATTAATCTAAATTATTATTATAGCTAATGTGATAATATATTTTATAATAGTTTTTTAAAAAATATTAGTTTTTTTTATATATTTATGTTTAATGTTTTGTTCATTATTATTTATAGTGTTCTGGCTTTGTTTCATAGTTTTGGTTATAGGTTAATTTTTTAGGGTTCTGGGTCATTTTTCTAGTCGTGAGTAAAGGTGTATTTAGTGGGATTTGGAAAATGTGTACGTTTGTGGGTAAATGGGTATTTTTTAGGTTGAGGGTCAGTTTTCAGTTCTTGTGTAAAGGGCTATTTGTAGAGTTCAGGGTCAGTTTTCAGTTTGTGGGTAAAGGGGTATTTGTAGGGGTCAGGGTCAGTTTTCAGTTTGTGGGTAAAGGAGTTTTTGGGAGGTTCAGGGTTAGTTTTCAGGTTGTGGGTGTAGGGGTATTTGTAGGGTTCAGGGTCAGTTTTCAGTTTGTGGGTAAAGGGGTATTTGTAGGGTTCAGGGTCAGTTTTCAGTTTGTGGGAAAAGGAGTATTTGTAGGGTTCAGGGTCAGTTTTCAGTTTGTGGGTGAAGGGCTATTTGTAGGGTTCAGGGTCAGTTTTCAGTTTGTGGGTAATGGGGTATTTGTAGGGTTCAGGGTCAGTTTTCAGTTTGTGGGTAAAGGGGTATTTGTAGAGTTCAGGGTCAGTTTTCAGTTTGTTGGGAAAGGAGTATTTGTAGGGTTCAGGGTCAGTTTTCAGTTTGTGGGTGTTGGGGTATTTGTAGGGTTCAGGGTCAGTTTTCAGTTTGTTGGGAAAGGAGTATTTGTAGGGTTCAGGGTCAGTTTTCAGGTTGTGGGTGTAGGGGTATTTGTAGGGTTCAGGGTCAGTTTTCAGTTTGTGGGTAAAGGGGTATTTGTAGGGTTCAGGGTCAGTTTTCTGTTGTTGGGAAAGGAGTATTTGTAGGGTTCAGGGTCAGTTTTCAGTTTGTGGGTGTAGGGGTATTTGTAGGGTTAAGGGTCAGTTTTCAGTTTGTGGGTAAAGGGGTATTTGTAGGGTTCAGGGTCAGTTTTTAGTTTGTTGGGAAAGGAGTATTTGTAAGGTTCAGGGTCAGTTTTCAGTTTGTTGGGAAAGGAGTATTTGTAGGGTTCAGGGTCAGTTTTCAGTTTGTGGGTAAAGGGGTATTTGTAGGGTTCAGGGTCAGTTTTCAGTTTGTGGGTAAAGGAGTATTTGTAGGGTTCTGGGTCAGTTTTCAGTTTGTGGGTAAAGGGGTATTTGTAGGGTTCAGGGTCAGTTTTCAGTTTGTGGGTGTAGGGGTATTTGTAGGGTTAAGGGTCAGTTTTCAGTTTGTGGGTAAAGGGGTATTTGTAGGGTTCAGGGTCAGTTTTTAGTTTGTTGGGAAAGGAGTATTTGTAAGGTTCAGGGTCAGTTTTCAGTTTGTTGGGAAAGGAGTATTTGTAGGGTTCAGGGTCAGTTTTCAGTTTGTGGGTAAAGGGGTATTTGTAGGGTTCAGGGTCAGTTTTCAGTTTGTGGGTAAAGGAGTATTTGTAGGGTTCTGGGTCAGTTTTTAGTTTGTGGGTAAAGGGGTATTTGTAGGGTTCAGGGTCAGTTTTCAGTTTGTGGGTAAAGGGGTATTTGTAGGGTTCAGGGTCAGTTTTCAGTTTGTGGGTAAAGGGGTATTTGTAGGGTTCAGGGTCAGTTTTCAGTTTGTGGGTAAGGGGTATTTGTAGGGTTCAGGGTCAGTTTTCAGTTTGTTGATAAAGGGGTATTTGTAGGGTTCTGGGTCAGTGTTGGCCTTTAGGGTGAAGGGGTCTTTTTAGTGTTTTGGGACAGTTTTGGGTATTTTAGAGTGCTGATGTATAGTTTAACTTAACAGTGATACATTAAATTTATTACAGGAAAATAGCTATTATTATAACTTTACATTAGTACCCTTTATTTAGATAAAAACAATTTATGTATTAGCATGTTTCCAGACAGTAGCTATAGTGGAGTTGGAATTCTAATTATTAATTGGTTGGTGTCCAGCACCATCAGTAATATTATCAACACTCGAGTTGGATTAATAAAAATACATTGGTTAGTCTCCACCACATTTTATAGTATTACCTTGAGTGTAGTAGGAATAGTAAAATAATTTTTGCTACTGTCCTGCAGCTTCTATCATTTTAGATTGACTGGAGTAGTAACAATACATATAAAATTGGTCAGTCTGCAGCACATTTGTATACATTTGTTCATTACTGTATTTTAATAATAAAAAATAATGCAACATAGATGTTTTCAAATTAGTTTATTAAACATTTTTTAATTTTTTTATTGTGTACTACAATAAAATCAAAAACAAATATAACATCAAATTTTTTTTAACTTTTTTTATTCACACAATAACATCTTTACATTTATATACATGTGGTCAATGTAAAAAATTATTTGGATTACTAGATTATTTCAGTAAATTTTACATATTCCCATCAGTCATTTACAATTTAAAGTATTTATATAGAAATACATTAAACAATGATTTGTTATATATTTCTTACATTAATATTTAATAATGTTAATATTAAATATTAATATAATAAAATATATAATACATATTTCTTTTTAACAAGTAACATGAGTATTATTACATTTCTTAGGATAAATTGAAATACAAAAATAAATTTTCTTGGTGTATAATTCACACAATGTTGTTTTTACATAAAACATATAAATCGCTTTGGTTGTAAAGTTTATAATTGTATAGGGAAACAATATGTTTAATTATAATATCTGGTATTTATCAAATTGTAGTAAAGCAATTATATAATTTTGTTATAATTAGAAATAATTATATAATCTTTTTTTACTAATTAATAAAAATAATAATTATTTTATTAATTATTATTATTAATTAATAAACATAAACATTCATTTATTATTAACAAAAATATATACATTCACAGATAAAATAGAGACTTTTTTCAGGCCATTCTTTATATACTAAATGGTTCTACTTGTTATATTAATAACAATAAATAAGTTATATTATTTATCATTATTAATTATTCCCATAAACATTTATAATGTTTTATTAAAATTATACACAAAATTATTCATATAAATATACAGAATAACTAAATATTTACATCTTTTATTCAAAGTTTTACATAATTATTTAATATTATTAATATATAATACATATTATATATTAATTTATATTAAATATATATTTTTTTTAAATAAAGGAAAATTGTCATGAGTATAGTGTATTAATTTGTTACATTATACATGTGTATGTATTATATATTTCATATTTCACATTGTTTATTCTATTATCCCTTTACACAAATGGGTTAAGGGGACTACTTTTTTACCGCGTAAGGTTATTGCGCTCCATTCAGGACTGGTGAAGCTCGCGGTTGGGAGTTGCTTCGCGTGGAGAGAGGTAAGGTTATTTTTAACTACAAATTATAAGTAAGTGGTCATGTTTGAGGGTGTAATCAAACTCTGTAGTGTTTTTTGGTGTATGTATTATTAGTTTAAGTAGCGTTTGGGTGAAAAGTCTCCGTTATAGATGTGTCGTGTTTTTTTTCCTTCAGTCTAATTTTAAGTGTTCGGAAATGTCTTCTTACATGGTTAATGTTAATTGTTAGTATATTTACAAATGTGAAGGGGGTATTTGTGGGTGGCTTTCGTTATGTATGTTATTTTACAGGTTTCGGTTCCTCGCATGAAAACTACATGGAAGGAAGCGTGTTTTTTAACGGAGAAACAAATGTTTAAGTTATTATGCTTATATTTTGACTTTTATCTCCTATTTTTCGGGTTTGCCAGGACCAGTTTTTTAACTTTTTAAACCTTTTTCGGGTTTTTTGGAGGGTTTCGAATCGGATTGATACATTGATATGCGTGACCGTTTTTTTTAAATAGTGTGTATATAACTTTAAATCCTAACGTGTACACACTACTGTTTTCGGGATTTCCTGGAGCGTTTTTTTACGTTTTACAATTTATTTTCGGGTTTTTGAGGGTTATCCCATATTGGAATAGTAAGATATTGGATTGGATTGTATGGATTGATTTTTCCTTGATTGCGTCTCTCAAGTCCAAAAATTGTAAGTATTTATTTTACAATTTTGATTGGGTGGGAAATGTCGATTTCTAATGTTATGTGTATGTTATAAAAAATTATAAACATTGCATATTTGTTACTAATTTTTTTACATAACTTTTAAAAGTTTGTCAAACAAATATGTTTTATTTATAATTCATTATATATGTTTATGACATGTGAATTTTATTAGTATTGTAAGAAGACATTCGTATATTTACTTGACATTTTTATAGAAGACTTTTTGCTATTATTGCCAGGTATTCTAAACCTCTAGTTGTAGGGTATAATGTGACTTGACTTTGAAGTAGTCGGAACATTTGTTGGGTTTGTTTAGTGAGTTTGGGCCCTATTTGTGACACTGATTGTTCCATTCTTAGTTCCTGATAGCTTTGTTCTTTTTTCAAAGCTTCAAGAAGGTTGTGGAAAGTGGGTTTGCCTCTGTTTGTAGTTGCTTGGAAAGCATTATGCCACCCTTCAACACTATTGTTGGTTTTCGCCTCTTGGTTTAAAGTACTGAGATAGACATTCCACCAAGGGATTTGGAATTTGGGCTGGCGTCGATGTCCTGATCTGTGCAACCTTCCCACCCAAGTGTCTTCAAAATAGTCTAGCAATGGTGTTAGCTTATCCTCATTCCTCTTATAATATGCGCTGTCAATTATTAAATTGTAATGTTCAGCAACATCTGTAACAGGGACGTAGGCCAGGGCTATTAACTTTTTAACTTGATAGGCAAAGGTGCTATCTGTAGAGTATAGTACACTTAAAGTAGATTTTTGGAGATGCCTCCATATACTCTGATTAAAATGATAATAGCAACCCTGGATTGCTGTGTGTGGAAATGTTCTCAAAATGCTATTTATCATAGCTAATTCGAAATCAATAATTATTTTTTCGGGAAAATAATTATTGATTTCCGTTTTGAGAACATTTAAAATTTCGGTGTAGGTTGTTTGCTGTTTGTTGGGTAGCAAACAGTAAATGAAAGGTATGTTAGAATGATGGTATAAACCGTGGATGGAATACAGTTGGTAAAAAGGTTTTGGGCAGGGTTTAAATGTTCCATCCATCATCCATTGGGGACACTGTTGGATTTTTCGTAAATTACTTGCAGTTGCAAACATAATTATTCGGTTTGTACTGCTTTCATTATCAAAAAGAATAAATTTATCTTTATTGTGTGTGATGGCCATTTCGGGTGAAATAATAATTTCTTCAAAACAAGTTGGGTTGGGTTGGGTTGTGCTAGTGAGTCGTTTGGTGCGTGCAATAGTGCGTTTCAGGGAGTCAATAGAGGGTAGTTGCCCTGAAGCATGGGCAGGGATTTTTACCAGTTCTTCTTTAAGTATTTGGGTGGTGGGTTTGTCACTTTATGTGCTAGCACTTTTAATACTTTCTAAGGCATCTCTAATTTCAATTTCGGTGACATTTGGGGGATGATTATGTTCTCTAGTAAATAGCACATTAGTTTCCTCGGTAGTGGCCCTCCCATAACATTTGTTGGAGTAGTATTTTGTACACTTCCAAAAAACCTTTCTACCACTTTGTCTCTCCTGATTATACACATAACCCATGTAGCATAATAGCAATTTATTTTTCTGAGACATGACAAATTCTGCACCTTCAGTCATTTTGATTTACTTGTTCTAGGAAAGAGTAGAAAGAAACAAAATCAGTACACATTTTTTTACTTATGTGGTGCTAACATCATTAGTGATGCATTTATACTTACAGGTAATCAAAGTAGTAGTCACAGAAGCAGAAATGTCTTTTGAATGATGGTCTTGTATGTATGTCTTTATTTGCTGTTGGTATGAAAATATAGAAAAACTACGTTAATGTTTATATATTACAAACGTATTTCCTACTCAAAAGCAGTTGTCATTTTTGTCTACTAGTGCATTTGATGTAAGCATTACATATACTTACTTGTTTAAATAGTAGAATAGTAGTAATTGGTGGAGTTCATCAATTTAGTACAGGTATGATCTGTAGAGTAGATAGAAGAAATAAAAGCAAAATATTATAATTTTAATACTGAACCGTTTGGAAATGTAACAGATTTAAACGTATACTAACTTCTACATATGTCGTTTTATTTGTTGTAGGTAGAATAGCTGTATGATGTATTCAGAATGTCTGTAGAGGAAATATAAAATGGATAAGATTTTGTTAAGAACATAGACTGTGTTATTTTCGGCAGTTTTAGAGAAATGATAAATATACTTACATTTTTTACAAGGCTATTCTTCTATATTGGTATATTTTGTGTAGGATGTTTTCATATGATATGTAGAATAGATGTATGATGTTTTCTGAATATCTGTAGAGGCAATTCAAAATAAATAACATGGTGTTAAGAATATAGTTAGCGTTTTTTGTGCCCACATTTTAGCAAATAACAATTATACTTACATTTTTCTGAAGGGTATTCTTGTGTTTTGCTATAGTTGATCTTGGATCTTTCAAATGATCTATAGGGAAGATGTAAAAAGCAAGATATGTTGTTTAAAAATGTGCATTAATGAAATTTGCCGTTTTATAACAAACACATCTATACTTACATGTGTAATTAGGGTAGTTTTATCGTTTTTGCTGTAGAAATAGCACAATTTCTGTATATCTGTAAATATAATGTTAATGAAAAATAAATACTTTTGTAAATTAGTGTTTAAAAAAAGCAGTTGCTGTGTAACAGAGAATTATTATATACTTACTATCTGATTTTGCACATGAAGAAATATGACCATGTAATAGGAATTGTGTAGGAGTAGTTTCTATCAGAAAAGTAGGAAGACATGAAAATAAAATAAGTGTAAGACTTAAGAGATGTAAGGAAAATAGTGCACTTCTAATTTAGTTTTCTACAAAAATGCCGTGTTACTTACTTGATTAATTAGCTAGTAAGCTGGATCTTTAAAGATGTTTATTCTGCAACAAAATCTTCAAAGTGTTGGCATCTACTTTCAAGAGAGGTAGCAGCAACAAATGGTAGAATGCATGTAGCCCTTTTATAGTATATGTGTTATGTGTGCTTTGATTTGATTGGTTGTAGGATGTAAGGAAGCATAGTATAGGCTAGTTTGAATTTTTTTAAGTTAATTGGAGTGTTTGTTGATGTGAGAATGGTGGTATGTGGTTGTTCCCGCATTAAAGCAGGTTCGTGTTTAAATGAAATATATTTATATGTCAAAATAAGTAATGAAAATGTTAGTTAAATGGAAAGAATAATAGAAAATGATAAAATGCATGTAATAGAATGTATAGTAAATGTGGTTTAATAGTAATGTTATGTAAGAAACAGGTATTATATGTGAAACCTTTTTTTTAGTGAGAAATGACTTTTATTGATGATAAAGATGGTATTTTATAAAGAAAAGTTTGCAAACATGAACTCGATATTTTTTTTTTTACGATATTGTGGTAGTCTATATTTTTGTAGTCGATATTTTTGTAGTGTTAGGGCTAATTTCATGTCCAACGATATAATTGTAGTCGATATTTTTTTAAGCGATATTTATGTATTCGATATAGTTAGTAGTCGATATTTTTTACTCGATATTTTTGTAATTTGTGTAATAGGTATAGTAACTCGATATTTTTGTCGTCGATAATTTGTCAACGATATTTTGGTAAGTCGATAATGTGTCCGTCGATAATATTTCAGTGATCCGTCAGAAACAGATAAGCCCTAGAACATTGATAACTGTATAAATACATTTGTGAATTCCGACAATTTTGAAAATCATTTGGGGTAATCAGTGGGCAAACGAGGTATATACAACAAGCTATACATAATTACATGTATTTACATAAAGTGCAAAAGGCAAACGTCAATCAGATGTCATTATGATTGAGTCATTATAAGGCTGCCAGCATAAATGCTATAAATACACCCATTCAATGCACAATATAACAGTTGTACCTCATGTTTAAAATATATACAACACATTTAATATATTTACATCTATATACACCATGGATTTTATACCCCCTCCCAACATACTACTAGAATGCCATTTAGTAGTTGTCGTCACAGCCGGCTATGCAGGGCACTATTTTATATACCTTCTGACATCTCCCCATACCTTTCCGAGAATTATCTATTTACAACACCAATCACCCATCATTAATGTGCATGCTAAGAAAAAGTGCAAATAAACTAAGTGAATACATGTTTTTTTCAAATTACGTTAAAAAATTTGGTGACATTTAGTTTCTGAGGAATATAGCAACCATATGTCTCAAACTACTTTAGATGACCTAGTGTGTTATGTCATATATAGTCATCTTTTTAGTTACGAAATAGGCCAACACCACCTTCACTAGTGCAGGTGACTGCAAAAACAGAAAATGCCCATACACTATCTGAACGGAGACGAGGTAAAAATACAGCAAGAGACTTATTCAAAATTGTATTATTTACAAACAAGTGTAAAAGTCCTCCGTGGAATTGAGGCCATTGGGGCTCTTGCTATCCATCTCCAGGATGTATCTGGTCTCAAGTGCCCTCAAGATCCCATCCCGGTTACCACCTCTCCTTAATGGTCCTACAGAGTCAATAGCATAGTATTTAAGGAGACTGCTGTTGTTACCATGGAACTCCTTAAAATGCCGTGCAACCGGGTAGGTGGTGTCATTGGTATTGATAGCTCTAATGTGCTGGAGAACCCTTTTGTGGACCTGCAATTTGGTACTACCAATATATTGCAGGCCACATGGGCACTCCAGCACATACACCACATACTCCGATTTGCACGTTAGTTGCTTGTTGATCTTACGGGGTACTACCGAAAATGCTGTGAGGAACTCAGTTTTATTGAGCCCCTGAGAGCAAGCTTTGCAGCTAGAGCACTTCCTAAACCCTCGACTGGCAGCTAGCCAGTTTTTGGGTGGTATTACCTCAGGGCTAGACTTAACTAGCGCATCCTGCAAAGAGAATGCCTTCCTGTATGTAATAGCTGGTTTGTTAGGCATGTGCTCGCCAATAACTGGGTCTAATTTAATAAGATTCCAGTATTGGTTGACAATCTTTCTGAGCGCCCCGTGCTGACTATTGTAGGTCCAGATAAGCCTGATAGGGGGCTCTGTGTTGGCAACAGTGTTTTTCTGTACTTTCCTGTGGGTCAGTGCTTGAGTGCGCGACAATGCATTGGCTTTTCTAATGGCTGTATCTATTAGCTGCTCGCTGTACCCGCGTGCAAGAAATCTTTCTTTGCTAGCAGCCTGTGCACTTTTGCAGTGGGAGTCCGTGCTACACACCCTACGGATTCTAAGCATCTCCCCATAGGGGATGTTTCTAATCAAATGTGGGGGGTGATGACTTCCCGCATGCAAGATGGTATTTCCCGATGTGGGCTTTCTATACAGCTTAGTTTCAAGCCTGCCCTGGCTGACCTCTAATGTAACATCAAGAAAGTGTGCCACCTGCTGGCTGATGTGAGACGTGAAAGACAAATTGAATGAGTTGGAATTTAAGGTCTCAATGAAATTGACTGCCTCTTCACGTGTCCCACGCCAAACCATAAGGATATCATCGATATACCTGTACCATCTGATGATATGACGGGTACAGGTGTCATGGTGAATGCCTCTGAGGACCTGTCTCTCCCAGTACCCCATGTGGAGACAGGCGTAACTGGGAGAGAAACAGGCCCCCATGGCAACACCCCTGACTTGTTGGTAATATCGATTTAGGAACATGAAGTAGTTATGGTGCAGACAGAAACTGATCATAGTTAGCAACATTTTGTTGTGCTCAACCAACTCTATGGGTCGCCTGCCCAGAAAAAACTCCACAGCTCTTAGTCCATCTGCATGCACTATACTCGTGTATAACGATGACACATCTAGTGTAATCAACCAGAAATCTTTATTCCATTCAAACTCCTCCAATTTCCTCAACAGATCACTTGAATCCTGGATGTATGATTCAAGTGATAGAACATGCTCTTGGAGGAACAAATCAATATAAATGGTGGCCTTTTCCAACAACCCCCCGCACGCCGATATGATGGGTCTACCTGGCGGCTTTGTTGCGTCCTTGTGCACCTTCGGAATTAGGTACAATACTGGGGTTACAGGGTGGTCATTTTTTAGACACTTCAGCTCATCCATACTGAGCAGTCCGCTGGATCGCCATCCCATTAGGAGAGAGTGAAAGTCTGATTGTGCCTTCTTCAGTGCATTGAGATCACAATGTCTGTAGCAGCTCGTGTCATTGAGCTGCAGGTAAGCTTCCTCCATATATAGTGTTCTGGGCCAAAGCACAATATTGACACCTTTGTCTGATTGTCTGACAATTATATTTCCATCTGCATTCATTTTATTGATCAATTTCCGATACTCATTATTATCATGATGTTTACGATAATTGGCTTTCAGTGTTTTCACATGCAATGCCTTGATCTGTTTGACAGCAGCATCCTGGAATATGTCGATGTTATCATAGGGAGTTATGGGAGTAAAGGTGGACCGTGGCTTCAGGTTACTAAGGCCACCAGTATGAAAGTTCCCTTCTTCCTGCGTACTTTGTGTATTTGGAGCCTCTGCTCGCAAGCCTGCCAAGTCCTACATCAACGGGATATCATGAACTGCCAGGCCTCGAGTGATGGATTCCAAACCTGGCCTTTTAGCAGTCCCCCGTGACTTACTGTTGGCAAAATGTTTCTTAAGTTTCAACTTACGCGTGAATTTAAAAAGATCTATTCTAGTATCCGCATAGTTGAGACTACTCGGTGGGCAATATGATAATCCCTTAGACAGGATGCTGATTTCAACATCAGAGAAAGCAGTGTTGGTCAGATTGATGACAGATAGACCATTGTCCAATGTTTGGTGGCTGCTACTTGGTGCTGTGCTAGTTACTTCTTTTTGGTGGCGTTCCATCGCTTGTAGTTTCGTTTTTAGGGTTTTTCGTTTGGCGCGGCATTTTCTGCGCTCTCGTCGCTTTTCGTTGGGGCTTTGTCTGGCACTGGGATGCGTGGGCGCAACGTCTCGCGCCTGTCCTGCCTGACACACTCCAGTTCTTCCTCCACAGTCAGCCGTGTAAACCCCAAACGATCCGAGTATCTACCGGCTTCAGCTTCAGACCCGCTGTCAATGTTTGAGCTTAGGTCTGTGAGGCTTGAGCCCCCCGGAGAGGTGGATCGTGCTTGAGTGGTGCTGTGAGCTTTATTCTGCGCTGTGCGCGAGTTCTTTAGTTTTGAGGCTTTAATCGCATCAAACTTACGCGCAAACGTGAAGATTCTCCCTTCACTGTAATCTGTTTTATCGCGCTGAAATTTAAAAGTTTTGCGCTTTCTGATAATGTCTTCTTCTTTTTGCACACGTTGTTCCATTGTCTCACGATATTTTTTACACTCCACCACAATGCTGTTATCCTCCTCACATAGGCTTGATATTTCTGCCTCTAAAACATCAATCTCCGCCTGTAGCTTCAACCTGTCACTCTCCGCATAGCGCACCAGCATGGTAACTAAGCGGCGCGATGAATCCAAACTCCACTCCGCCCAGTCCTTCAGCATTGCTGGGTCCATATATTCATAACTGGGAGCTAGCATAACCCTTAGCCCACGTGGTATGCGGTTAACTTCTAGGTAGCGACTCAATGAGCGATGTTCCCACCATTTGGACTGCTCTCTTTTCAAGAGCTTTTCCAATAATTTAAATTTGTCACGAAGGTTGGAACCCCCCGCAGCATTGGCACCAGTATCCTCTGAAACAGTCACAGACGGCCCCCCAGCCGGGGAGTCGTCAAACGCTTCCAAAGCGGCAACCTCTCTCGCCTTGCGTGCGCCGGCCGCCATGGTATTTGCTGTAATTGAAACTAATGTCGCACTCACTTTAAACGGGGAAGCTGCAGTAATCGCGGCTCGTCCTCCGCCTTTGCACAACTCCTCCACCGGAACACTTCTTTGGCCTCAGTTCGCCGTCGCAGATAGGCGGGCACCAGGGATTTGAGACAGCCGTCCCAACACGGCTACCAGCAAACCGCAACAACAAAACAATTTTCCAGATGTCCAGGGGCTCGAGCAGTAACTCCCCAACGGGAGAAATAAAGACTTCCGGGTCACCGGACGCCAAGGTTTCCTGCTGCTCAGCCGCTTACGGGGGAGGGGTCTTCCAAACGCCGGAGAAACACTTAACCGGCTCGAAATGTATCCGCACTGCACTTTTCACTGCGACAGGCTCCAATAACCGACCACCACACAGGAAAGAACACGGAAGACCCAGAGTGCAGGTGAGTTTCTTTTATTCATCAGCACACCACGGCAGCATAACGTTTCGGCCTACACAGAGGCCTTGGTCACATGGCGCACTGAGAGAGGTGCAAGAAATTTAAAGGGCACATTCACCAATGATGGAAGCATTTGATTGGTTATTTTGTATGCAGTAGGAGTGTTCTAACTGCGACGGAAAGTGTGTTTGCAATTGCAATTTTTAGGGCGGGGAATCTCTTGTCAGAAACAGATAAGCCCTATATATATATATATATATAAGGTCAGATGCTTTTTCAATGCATTTTTCCCGAAAAAAGCCACACGAACACTTGGATCTCCCAACAGCCTTTAATCTGACAATTTACAGGCAAACACTCTACGCGTTTCGGGTCAGTGACCCTTGCTCACGAGTATATATATATATATATATATATATATATATATATATATATATATATATATATATATATATATATATATATTTCCTTATCGACCCCTAAATTCACCCATTCATAAACCCTATAAATACCCTTGCCACCCAATACCCTTACCCACCCCAAACCCTAAAAGCACATTGACCACCCAATTCCCTCACCCACCCATAACCCTAAAACACCCTTTCCACCCAAACCCTTACCCAACCCTAAACACGAAAAAAATACCCTTACAACCCAATACCTTTCCTCACCCATAAAGTCTAGAAAAAAGTTTTACTACCCAATACCCCTATCCACCACAAAACCCTAATAACACCTATACCCTTACCCGCCACTACACCCTAAACGCGCCTTTACCAGCCAGCACCCTTATTATCCACCCCTAAAACATCCTTGCCCTAAAGTGGGGTCGATCTGTGTGTCAGTGTGTCTCCACCCATAGTCAGACTGCACACGTATGCTACCAGCGTTCCACCCAGACTCGATGCTTTTCTGTTGTAATGAATACCACACGCCTTGTAGATAGAAAATACTCTGAATCAGGGCCGGCGCTAGGCATGGGCAGTGTGGGCAGCTGCCCAGGGCCTCGCGCTCAGGGGGCCTCGCGCCCCTGTGAAAGGTCACACCTCCTCAGCCCACCACAGGGCCCCCTGCCTCACCTGATTACATTACGGGTGGGGGAAGCGACAACCTGAATGGGGGACGGCACAATGGCTGGGCCAGCAATTATGTTGGCCTCACAATGTCAGGGGCAGGGCAGCGCCTCGGTTAAGTACCGGCCATTATCGGTGCTGTTTGTGCATTTTGTATCTAGGCAACAGAAGGGCCCCTTTGGTTCCAGCACAAGTCGGACACAGGTAAAAGGAGGTGGGTGAGGGGAGGAGGGAGCAGCCTTCGAATCTTGATAGGGCAGTGTCTCTCATCTTCATTGAATACAGCTAAAGTTTGGTAATAATAATGCCTGTGACATACAGTGGTCGATGCATTCTTCCTAGCTCGATAAATTAAAAGCAATTAATTCATTTATGCAGAAACACCATCTGACTCATACTGATCTGACACAGGGGGGCAGTATTACATACAAAACATACAAATATTTACCGTTCTCGTTGCCATCTAAGCTAGGTACAGCTACCACTTTATTTTCTGTCCACTATTAAAGAACACCCCTTCAACTGAGGTTTTTTTTTTTTTGTGTACTCTGATGAGCTCTCAGCAGTGTCTTGAGAAGTGCCTTGTTACTGTTTGAAGGCCCATGGAGGGGGCCCCCCTCCCAAGGCCTTCAAGTACTGGATGGAGCAGCAAGGTCATAGTGTGGGGGCCCCCTTCCCTGGGCCTTGTAGCGTTTGGTGTCTGTTTCAGAAAGCGCAGCAGGAGTGTAAGTTTTAAGTAGGACTCATTCATATATTGGTGAAACATTTGGCAAGTCAGTGAAGGTGGCAATGTATGCCTCTATTGAGCCTGTCCTGGACTACAATATGGTTATCATCTTTGTCATGGCAGTGGGCACCATAGCCATCGGTGGCTATTGGGCAGGAAGCAGAGACGTTAAAAAGTAAGTGAAGCAAAATCAGTTACCGTGGAAACTACATTCATAAGTTACTAGTAGAACGCAACAGCACCTTGCCGTTTAAGTATAGTGGACCTTTTAAAAAAGTGCTCTACGCTTTAAATTTTGACCTGGGGCTCGCTTTAACATCCTTGGCTACCGTGCTCATTCTCCGCCCACAACAGTTTTCAGCTGTGCCAGAGGTTAATACCTAACTTTTTAGCATTATTATATGCATCTTTTGGTGACAAACATCCCCTTGATTCAAATAAGTGTTCAGTAATATCCAAATTGATCTTTAGTGCTTCAACATCAACCATATAGTTTTAGAATGTAAATATTTTATTTTTTACTAGATAGTTCGAACACCTTTCGTCCCAGGTCTGATACCTTGGAGATAAGTATGCATCTGGATGCTCTCCCATGATTGTGTTGTTTTAGAGCTGGAATTTTGTTGACACAGGCCAAATATACAATGAAGTGTCTCAGTTACATTTAGTGATCTTTGAATCGCTGAAACCGACCAGGGTAGTACTGTCTTCTTGACTCCACATGTTGTCATGTAAAAACACACCACTGTGACTGGGTTTGCGTATTATGGGTTATAAAAACAAGCATTGGCATAGCCAATAGGTCTCGCTTTTGGGACCTTCTAAGTATTTAGTTATGCAGCACAATATCTTTGGTGCAACCACATTAACTGTTGCATGTCTAAACACTTATAAGGTCCCAAAGGCGAGACCTATTGGCTATGCCAATGCTTGGTGTGGTTGTGTGTGTGTGGTTGTGTGTGTGTGGTTGTGTCTGTGTGGTTGTGTGTGTGTGGCTGTGTGTTGGTGGTGTTGTGTGTGTGTGGTGTTGTGGTTGTGGTGTTGTGGTTGTGTGTGTGTGGTTGTGGGTGTGTGGTTGTGGGTGTGTGTGGTTGTGTGTGGTTGTGTGTGTGTAGTTGTTTGATTGCAATATTTCCTTTTATCTGGATATTTGCTCACCTGTTTTCCATCCCCTCTACTTTTTGTCCATGTTACTGATATCCACATTAGTTAGCTTTAGTGATGCCAAATAAGATCAATAGTACTGTGATGTTACTTTATGTGATGTCACTTCTTGTGACGCAATATTCAATAAGGGGGGCCTCACATCTTCCCTTTCGCCCGGGGCCTCAGAAGGCCTAGGACCGGCCCTGCTCTGAATAATCCTACGGTCTGAGGAGTAGAAATGCAGCAGCAGGGCAGTGCACGTCCCCATCATCACAAAGCTCCCTTCAGCTGCCACCCTTACACCACTTAGAATGCCCATACGACATCACCTATTATTACCCAATAACAATTGTAACCTAAGCATCAAGCCCACGGCATTTTCGGTTTATTATCTATCTGTTAGCCTCTCTATCTTAGTTACAGCTTGTGTACAAGATGACATGCTTGGCTCTTTGCTAAACAAATATGGACTTTTAAGTGGTTAGCATCCTTCCTTGCCAAGTGAGTTGCCAGGAACTCTCCCAGAGGAAGGAAGGATAATTTAGTTGATGTGGCAAGGCAGGGAGGGGCATAATGCAGACCCTGCACCCCCGGAGTCGCTGCATTCAGCTTAAGCCTGTGAATTCTGTGAAATATGTGTGTCTCGGTCCCCTCGCTACAGACATTCTGCTTGGGGGGAGGGGCATCATTTTGCGTACGCCACTAGTAAGGCCCTCATTGGGCGGCACTCATGCAAGCTGCTACGGATGTGATTTGACAGTTGAAAGACTATGACGCAGGCACATTCTGTCGTCCAGGGACTTGGCGCGTGCGGTACTGTGATTAATGCAGGCTGAGAGTCATCCCAGCACGCGAGCCACTGTGCTACGGGGGCTGCAATCAACTTCCAAGAGTATTCGAATGAAATTGCTTCTGGGAGAGTTGTGACGTCAATGAGGAGGGGCCTGTCAGTCCTCCAACGCCTGTAATGAGGTTTAAATTGAAGCGGATCCCACGGACCGTGCCGTGGAGGCCGCTGTCTTGCTGTGAGGAGGCGGAAGGCAGACTCTGACCTAGTTTCCAGAGCAGAAACCTGGCTGCACGAGGCTCAAGGGTTAGTTTTGACCTACCTCCCTGCCTCATTGGGGATTCCACACCGCGCACAGCCTAGAAAGACTCACACCGGCTGTCTGCCAACTGCTGATTATGTGTTGTCAGACCTGGAAAGAAGGCCAAAACTGAGTTTCCAATAGCAAACTCAATCGAGCGAGATATCAAAGGCATTGATTTACACTGCTTTTTCTGCTCTGCAAAGTTTATTGGAATTGTGTTGCAAAGAACACAAACACGATCAATTAGCCTGCACACAATAATCTAATTAGAGATCATTTACAAAGACGAGTCTACAATCCGAATCTCATAGGATTACATTAAAACGGAACAGTAGTGCCCTGATGGCAATTTGCTTTTAAGAGATAAACAAAGAAGTCAATGCTTTGGCACTTTGCAGCGGAGGAGATTTCAATAGCGACTGAAACCTAACGCTCTCCAACACGTTTACTTCTATCAGCAAGCTTAAAACTGCTGAAATTCCAAAACCACATGCTGCACTTAGGGGAATAATTGACCTCCTTCCCCTCAGTTGAATGGTAAAAGCAGGGCCTAATTTCTAAATAAGAAATAAGTTGGGTGCCCTGCCCAACATTTTTCTTAGGATCCTATCGCAGGTGAATGCCGGTGCTGCCAAATCGCAATCTCTCTAGTCTTCATTCCACCTTGCGCCTCTTTCTTACACCACCCTAAACTTTCTGTAGCTTTCTATCCATTCTGGCTGGCACTTTTTACCCCCTGCTTTCTGCAATTGTCACTGTTTTCCAATCCTTTTATTCTCATTTCTGTCTCCTTTTTCTTCTCCTCTTGCCCTAGGTCAAAATCTGATAATAAATATTTAGAGGCTTATTTACAAGCCCCTTGCGCCACCGTGACGCACAGCTGGCGCAACCTCTTGCCGCATGTTTACAAGAACACGTAAAGCCACCCTAAGTAGCTTTTTCTGCCCTTGAAAATATGACCCCTTCTCATGCAACACTCTGTGAAAGGGGAGTAACATGGGTGTTGATGTGGGTGTTCCCAGGCAACACCCATGTATTCTGCCGCATTTCCAGATTTACAGGAATTCTTAAACTTGGAAACGCATCAGAATGCTGCGCCACCCCATGGGTGGCGTTTCGAGGCGCAACAAGAAGAAATGTTTTTCCTCTTTGTAGGGGTGCTACATTCTGCAGCACACATAGGAAAAGGATATCACCTCTTTTATTTTTTTGTTATTGTTTTTGTGCAGGAAGGTAACCTTCTTACACAGGAACAATTTCCCCGCAATGCATACACTTTTGTACCATGGCACAACTATTTCGTTTGAAAGAGTAAGGCCAAAGGAGGAGTTGATTAGTGGAAATAGAGGAGCCCCACACCATTCGACAAATATAAGGTGAGGTGCTTTGTGAGCCTAATTGAATATTATTCAAGTTGTGAAGGACTTTGCAGGCGAAACTGAAGATCTATGTACCATATGCAGGAAATGTAGAACATTTGAGGGGTCTGGAACTCAGAACAGAGTTTTCAGAAATATTAAAGAGTCTATAACCAATGCAACATATTGACCCTCTTTGATGTCAATAAACTGATGGTGGCCAATGTCGACACCAGCACCATAGGTATAGGCACAGTTCTTCCACAGTACCATGGCAGAAAACAAAAATGGTTACTTTTTCTTTTTGTTTTCTGACCACGTCGGAATGGAACTACTTGGTCATAGAACGAGAGGCATTGTCGACTGCTTGAGGCACAGTATATTTTCAAACTTACATTTGGGATAAGAGGGTGACTGTAGGAAGGTAGATACCTGACTATGGTTACCCCAGATTTTTTGCCTAGTGTTTAGCTAGTTTTCGACTTAGTTGGCCTAGGACCCTACTAACCAGAGCCCCAGGCTATCTGCTCTCTCTGTAAAATGGACTCCATGTACCCTAGGTACATCTCCAATTGGGTATTGGGTCACCTTATCAGCCCCTGTACAATGTACTATAGGTACCCAGGGCATAGGTGCATCCAAGGCCTACCAGGGGCTGCAGCATATCTTTTGCCACCCCTGCCTGGCCATCCAAACGGACAAAACTGGCTGATCACTCAGCTGGGGCAAGGTTGTGTAAACACCCCTTGCTTAGGTATAGTATACCTAAATCTGGACACATATACACCTATAAGTCACTCCTATGGCAGACCTTATCAATCCTGGAGGCAGAGTGCTTGGTTTTATGTGAGATGGTGCTCTAGCTTGAGCTGAGCCTATCTGCAGCTGTCGGGACCAACTCCCTTAGCTGTTCCGGGATATTGACATACCATATACTCTTAAGTGCATTATAATCCTCCCGGTTACTTGCTAACTTTGGTTTGGCTTTATCAAAACATGTTGTATAAGGTGTCATACGCTTTGGAATACTACCCCCTCGCCAGTTCTGGCGACGGGGGTAGCATTCCACCCTTCTAGAGGGAGAAGACATGTTACTTTGCTTAAACGCGGTTAAATCTAACCAGAGCCCCAGGATCACAAAATGGATGCTGCTGCCACAGACACGAGTCTGGCCTCCTGCTGCTGACCGAAACTCCGGCAGGGGAGGCCTGGAAAAATGGTATCCTGTCACAGGGAGGTGTTACACCACCCCAGACATGAGATAGTGGATTGTAGCAGGGAGGGTTGAATGAAACTAGACACTGCCTGGGGCGCACAAGGCACCCCATGCATAGTCCAGTTCAAACCGGTGCTGGAGCACTCCAGCCCCAGCTCTGACGCGAAACTGGACAAAGGGAAAGGGGTGTAACCACCCCCTTCCTGGGTCCCACCCATAGGAGGGACCCAGCAGGTGATCCAGCCCCTTGATTTGGAATAAAGGCAGGAGCTGTGCCAATGAAATTTAGATCATCCTGACTGAAACTTTGAAACAAAACTCTGGACCCTTTGACATCCTACTCAACGTAGAAGACTGAAGAATCTCCCTTGTGGTCAAGGAGTGGCCACCCTGTGCAAGCAGGCACCATCAGCGCGACAAGGCTTTCTTTGCCGTTGCTCCCGCCGGAGCTCAAACAACAAAGACTGACAAGACCTGGACTCACAGACTTCCAACAGCCCGATCCACAGTCCTAGTAAAGCTTAGACCTGTGGAGGCGACGAGAGACGTGGGACCGGTCATCTTGAAAAGTCAACATAGTGCTTCCAGTGCAGCCCCCGAGGCTCCCTTGATGCTGTGCTTTGGGGTTTGAGAAGCCCCAGCCCCGAGCAGCCTGTGCTCCAAAGATAACCTCTCCACACTCTCCGAGTGCTGCGTGGGGCCCTTTTGCACTTTTCCTGCTCGACATGTTGTCCGGTCGCTTGCCCATTGGCTAGTGGCCTCTGTGACAACGAAATCCCAAAACTACACTGCTGGTCTGGTTGCTCCAGACTGGCCCCAGCTCCCTTGAAAAGGAGCCATCGATCTGACCTTCCCGGTCCGATTGCCAAGACATCTTCGAATCCTGCGTGGGTTGCCTTTGCCAAGGCTTGGTGACTCCAAATCGAGTACCGACACCGCCGACAGCAAGAGCATTTGTGGGACAGCTCGTGTTCACCAGCTGGTCATCCTCGATTCTTCCTGGTCCACGTGGCAGCGGAGACAAACACCTCAACATCACCTGATTGCAACCCGACATCGCCTGGTTCCTTCCTGGTTCCTCGCTGGTCACTGGCTAGTGACTTGAACATTGTCCCCTCTGCTTTTAGGTACTCTACATCTTCGATCCACTCTTGGATCCAACCGGACTCTTCTCTCCTGGCCGCCTGCAGCATCTTCATCTACAGGCTCCATAGAACTCCACGACGAAACCCGACACACTTTGGCACCTATGCACCCGCTTCCTGTGGGTGAGGTAATGAACTAACTCTGGTGCTCCCATAGGGGATTACACCTCTAGTGTCCTATTTTAAAGTGGCTAAGTTCTAGTCCAGTCGGAAGTCTCCTAAACCTATAACTTTCTGATTTTTACGCACCATTGACTTGTATGGTAAACGTAGTTGCCTATAGATTCTGCACCTGTATCCTGTGGGCCTCTCCCGACCTAACCTTCTTTAGTCCAGTGTAGGCCCAGCGATTCCCTAGGCCTGTTCATTGTTCGTGACGTGGTACTTATACCATTTCTTAATATATGGTTTGAGTGGCCACCCGGCCTATCCATAATTGTGCAGCTTATTGTATGTTATACTGTGTTCTTTGTTTAACGCTTGTGCTCCTGTGCTCATAAAGAGTTAAGGGGATTATTATAGTAATAAATACATATATTTTTATAATATATAAATTGTGTGGTGTCCTTTCATTTGGTATTACAGGATTGCATATGGGAAAACAGCTGGCTTCACATGCCCTCTTGAGTTTAGCCTAAGACTGCTTTGCCCATGCTACCCCTAGGATAGCTGGTCTATAAGGTTGACTTACAACCAATCACCATAAGTGTCGTTTGGACTGGTGCAAGGTGGGCACTAGAATAGTGAACACCATATACCAGGCCAACTTCTCACAGTGACAGAGGATGGATCACTAATCTCGAATGACTCAGTTGCTTCCGGGTTGGGCTTTCGGTTGTTTGGCTAGTTTTTCTAGATTGGCTGCCAAATTACAAGAGTGCAGCTACTCTGTAGAATATACCCCAAAGTTGAAAAACACATTAGACGATCCCCTCCTAAGATTGCCTGAGAACAACTGTCTATGGTCACAAGCATTTGAGACCGAGGAGGTAGCCGCAAATGTGCAAGATATCAAGGAGAGTAGTGAACCACTTCAAAAGTGAGTAGTTGCAGGTGGCGCAGTGTTAACTGATAAATGGGAGCAGAATCTTCTGTGGAGGGACGGGGTGGAGAGAGAACGGAAAGAATGGTACTGGCAGGCGTAGGTGCTGCACAGGGCCGGGTTTTGGTCAGTACGACTGGTGCAGCCGCACTGGGCGATGACCTGTGGAGGGGGCCCTTTGACCTCAGGGGGGCGTTGTATTTAGCAATATCTTACGATTGAAGAGATGAGGGGCACTTTTGCAGGTGATAGGGCGAGAATCCCAGGAGGCAGTCATGGGACATGGGGCGCCAAAAGTGGTTGTCGCACAGGGCGCCACCAGCGCTAAAGCCGGCCCTGGTGCTGCATACCTCCTCCTTTCCAGAGAAGGAGGTCGAGCAGGATTGAGGGATAAACCCTGCCTGCTATTGCAGTTATAGCCTAAAGTGATTTTATTGACCTTTTTCCATCCCGTAAAATTGACTCCGGTATTCCGGCACTTGGAAAAACTGGATGCAAAAACATTAGGTAATTTTGCTCTGGCAGAACTGAATTGCCAAAAAAGAATTCTCCTCCATCAACCTGTGCTGAGGGTTCAAGTGTCTTGGGTGATGGAGATTTGTATAGTTTGTAAAGGAAGAGAATAAATAGTGAATGTTCATGAAGATGCAATTCAACTTCCTTAAGATCCGGGGCATTATCGGGGTCAATTTGTTTGGATTTTATATGCTCTTTTTGGAAGTTTGCAAGATCCACTCTGTATTGCAGCTGTTATAGTGTATGAGAGTACCAAGTGGTTGAAAGTATAGTTTATGATGGGAGTGTCTCCATTTGGAGCACAATCAATAACCTGAAGAAAATATTTTCAAGAGAAGGTCAGCCTAGGTACATCATAAATTATCATTAGATGAGGATATTTTTGCATGGGTATGGGATACAAAACTGTAGGACTCCACTCGACAACTTGCAAGCCAATTGCATAGTGTTGTAAGCCAATAGAATAGTGGAGGGGACTAGGGAGTCGGCTGTTAAAAAGAGACTTGATGTGTAGAGGTCGGTTATGGGTATGATGTGGGTCAACCACACCACAATGAATAGTTCTATAGAACAAACACCCTTCTTAATGAGGGGAAGTGTGAGGAGGAGCAGGACGGGTCCCGTGGTGTTACCCTGAAAGGCACTTCCGCCTTGCCATCATGGATGGGCCAGGAACAGGCCAGCGCTCTAGTCTCAGGCGAACCGGAAGGGGCGGAGCCGAGTCGGACTGCGGAAGTGAGGAGGATAAGAGGACTGGGAACGGAACGGACGGTGTGCAGCAGTGAAGGCAGGAGAGCTGAGCACCTGGAGGACGGAGAGGAGAACCAACGGAGAGGACGTATTCGAGTAGGAGAGGAAGAGACGGACGTCGGACCAGCGGAGGAGAGAGCCGAGAGCTGTGTCGGACCAGAGGAGGAGGAAGCAGAGAGCCGCGGAGGAGCAGCGGAGGAAGGAGCAGAAAGCCGCGGAAGAGAGAGCCGAGAGCCGAGCGGAGGACCCGGCGAGGGAATACCCACAACAGAAGGTCGTCTTATACACCGCGAGTAAACCGGGTGGGCCGACAGGAGGAGGAGAAGACGCCCCGGGTCCAGGCGCTGTGGCCCAAGGAACGGGTCACGGCCACAGGCAAGTGCCGTTGCAAGGGGCATTCTGGTGGGGTGTTTGGGGAGGTGGGAGGTAGAGTACTTGATTCGGGGAGGCGGGAGGCAGAGCACTTGAGAGGCACTGGGTTCGGTTTGTCTAATGTTCCTCACACCCCTCATCCCCACTGACTGGTGACGGTAGCACACATATCAGAGAGGCAGACTAGTGAACTGACCCTGTGTCTTGCACCTTTCTTTCTCTTCCCTTCTGAGGCCCAGAGACCCGGGATATCAGAGAACTTCGAGCCCAAGGAAAGACCCTAACATCCTGAACCACTCTGGACCCGGCAGGAAGCAGCGAACCAGTGTCCTGAGACCCCATGGACTACACCCTTACCTATTGTTGATAAGAACTGCCCATATTTTGAATAAAGCAAACAAGAACATAAGTACTGTGGTCTGGCTATTCACAACCCTTGGGTCCCAAAATCCCTACACTTGGTGTCAGAAGTGGGATTCTAGTGCGACGACATGTCTCAGCCCGTGCCCATCCCAGTGGAAAATGTCATTACCCAATTGGCGGAAGGCCAAAGACATCTTCAGATTGTATTCGAACAACAGATGCAAACCGCAAAAACAGAGAGGGAAGTATTACAGGATGCGCTAAAAGAGCAGGCCACTCACTTAACCACAAACCAGCAGGTTCAAGACACTGCCATCCTGCGTCTTACGGATGTCATAGCCAATACCAGAATACACCCTAACGTGCCTAGCTCTGTCCTACAAAAATTCCAAGAAGGGGAAGACCCTGACTATTTTTTTATTAATTTTGAACGTGTTGCCACCTCAGCAGCATGGCCTAGGGAAAGATGGAGCCAATATGTTGCACCCTTGCTATCCGGTGAACTACAGGCAGCCTATCAGGCCGCTAATTCGGCCGGCAGAACACCTTATGATGAAGTAAAGAGAGCCATCCTTGAAAGACTCGGGTGCGACCAGGAATACTACAGGGCTAAGTTCCGAAAAGAGAAGTGGAACCCTGGGGACAATCCCAGGGCCCTATTCTACCGGATACAGGACCTAGGGACACGTTGGCTTACTCCCCAAGACTCCACCGTGGAAGAGCTGACCGCCAAAGTGTACCTGGAACAGTTTTTGGATGCCCTACCGGCCTCCACTCGTTCATGGGTGAAACAGCATCCCCATCTTACTCCTGCTACAGCCATTGACCTAGCCTGTGCATATCACAGGGCCCCGAGTTCCAGACAGGGCATACCCGATCTCTTATTCCCCTTCCACGACCGAATAGCCCCAGACCACCAGGCCGACCTGAACATCGAGCCCCTTTTCTCCCACTTATTCAGAGTGCGGCCATATAGCCCGACAGTGCCCTCACAGAAACCCACCGGCCGAACCAATGGATATCGGCTATTCCAAAGGAAGGATATATCTGACTGGTCGAGGTCATCCTCAATATAATAGGGAGGTCTTACTTAACGGAAAGAAGCAACAGGCCCTGTTAGACACAGGATGTAGAGTGTCAGTCATAGACGAAGCCCTAGTATTCCCACAACAGCTGCGAAGCCACGAAAAGTTCCATGTAACCTGTGTCCACGGTGACACCGTGGAATACCCTGTCGCCGAGGTGTTGTTGGATGTATCAAATGACCCTCAATTGCGTAAAGTGGGTGTTATACCCTCCTTACTGGAGGCGATCATAATCAGGACAGACCACCCCAGGTTTGACCAGTACATAGACGAAACAAAGAAGGATAAAGTGACTTGGTGGGGTGATGCCCCTTTTAATAACAGCGAAGTAGAGGGAGAAGGGGGGAAAATACGGAAAAGCAAAAGTGAGAGACGGAAAGCAAAAACACTGTACGCTCAAACACATCCCCGCTCACACGTTTTTCCTGTGACCCTTACAGACGTGGTGGAACCCTCCCCTACCAGCTTTCGGGTAGCCCAGAGGGACGACAACACCCTTCAGCACGCCTGGGAGCAAGTGCAAGAACCAGAGCCCGATAAGGTAGGACCTTATTTTTATGAAAAGCAGGGTTTGTTGTATAGAGCCACAAAAAGAGGAGACGCTGTCTCAAACCAGCTTCTTGTTCCCCTACCCTTTCGTGATCATGTGCTACAGTTGGCCCACAACCACACCGGGGGAGGTCATTATGGGAAGGAACAAACGCTTACGTATTTACTGGGACGGTTTTATTGGCCGGGGGGTCTATGGAGACGTGGCAAAGTATTGTGCTGCATGCGCAATATGTCAATTGTCTAACCCGGCGGGAACAAGAAAATCCCCACTGTTTCCTCTGCCCATCATTGATGTCCCGTTTAAACGCATTGGAATGGACTTAGTGGGACCACTCACTCCCTCAGTCCGGGGCCATAAATACATATTGGTGGTGGTAGATTATGCCAGTAGATACCCAGAAGCGTTCCCACTGAAATCCATGACTACCCCTGCCATAGCCAGAGCCCTGGTCACCTTGTTCACCCGGGTGGGGTTCCCCGAGGAGGTTCTCACGGACCAGGGGACCCCTTTCATGTCTCGATTGATGGCCCAGGTGTGCGAGATTCTGGGTATCCGACGAATAAGGACTTCGGTATACCACCCCCAGACGGATGGCCTTGTGGAGCGTTATAACAAAACCATCAAGAACATGCTCCGCAAGGTCATCTCAGACACAGGAAGAGACTGGGACCACCAGTTACCTCTCGTTATGTTTGCCATTCGCACGCATGAACAGAGGTCCACGGGCTACTCCCCGTTCGAGATTCTCTTTGGTAGAAGACCAAGAACCCTGCTAGACATGGCAGCAGAGCAATGAGAGGGGGAAGAGGAGGAGGGGAAACCCCTACAGCAGTATGCAGCAGACTTAAAAGCAGCCATTTCACACATATGGGGTCTAGTACACGAGCACTTAGAGACCGCTCAAACCGCACAAAAACGACTATATGATCGGGGTTGCCAGATGAGGACTTTCCAGCCAGGCGATAAAGTACTCCTGCTCCTCCCAACTAATGACAACAAGTTATTGTCCAAATGGCAGGGTCCCTTTTCCATAGAAAAACAAGTCACCCCTGTCACATACAGCGTCCTCCAACCACTCCACCCAGGGGGAAAACAGATCTATCACTTGAAAAAATGGGTCGAACCCCCTCAGGCCAGGGGTAGAGATCAATCGGCCCTGTTTGTAAACACGCAGAAACCATTAATCATCCCCACAGCACCTACCACCTCATCACAGACCGAGGAAGCCCCGATAGGCGACGTCATCACTCCCACCCAGCGAACTCAGTTAAAAGCCACCCTCACTCACTTTCCTGAACTCTTTTCCTCTAATCCCGGGTTGACCACATTGGTACATCACGACATCGTGGTCCTAAACAATACCATAGTCAAACAGAAACCATACCGAATCCCCGAGGCCAGAAGAGAGGCAGTGGAAAAAGAAGTATCCGCTATGCTTCAGGCCAACATAATCGAACCATCCACGAGCAACTGGTGCTCCCCAATAGTGCTGGTACCAAAACCCGACGGAAGCATACGCTTTTGTATAGACTTCCGCCAGGTGAACAACGTGACCAAGTTTGACTCCTACCCAATGCCCCGGATTGATGAAATGCTAGAAAAATTAGGAAATGCCACCTATATGACTACCCTTGACTTAACTAAAGGGTATTGGCAGATCCCCCTTTCACCAAAAGCAAAAGAAAAGACTGCCTTTTCCACTCCGTCGGGGCTTTACCACTTCTGCATCCTTCCTTTTGGATTGCACGGAGCCCCGGCGACGTTTCAAAGGCTAATGGACCGTCTCCTGCAACCCCATAAAGAGTATGCGGCTGCGTACTTAGACGATATAGTGGTATTCAGCCCTACATGGGAAGCCCATTTACATCATCTGGTTCAGGTGTTCACCACGATCCAAGAAGCTGGGCTCAAGATTAATCCAAAGAAGTCACTACTGGCCACAGATTCAGTACACTATCGAGGATACACCGTACAGGGAGGACATATCAAACCCCAAATGAGCAAACTATAGGCAGTAAAAGCTATCCCGACCCCTATGAATAAAAAAGATGTTAGATCCTTTTTAGGGTTTATAGGCTACTACAGGCGCTTTATTCCGCATTTTTCCACCCTAGCCAGCCCTCTTACAGATCTCTTGGCCAACAACCGACCCACCCGCATAGCTACCTGGGGACCACAACAAGCAGACAGTTTTCAGGCCCTCAAAACAGCCATATGTAAGGCACCCATCCTGCAGTGCCCTGACTTCCGACGGACTTTCGTCCTACCGGCAGATGCCTCCGGTGTTGGACTAGGGGCAGTCTTACAACAACCAAATGCGGATGGTGAACTGGTGCCCCTCCTATACATCAGCCGAAAACTGTTCCCTAGGGAGATACATTATTCAGCCATCAAAAAAGAATGCCTGGCAATCAAGTGGGCGGTAGAAGCCTTGCAGTACTACCTCCTGGGTCGCTCCTTTTTCTTGTTGACGGATCACGCCCCAATAACCTGGCTGGCACGGAACAAAGACACTAACCAGCGTATTCTCTGATGGTTTATGTCCATGCAACCTTTCTCTTTTCAGACACTGCACGTTCCCGGGTCCAGACAGATCTGTGCGGACTACCTTTCTCGGCACCCTTGTCCTGATTGGCCACCCCGTCCGTTCTTACGGGGGGAGATGTGTGAGGAGGAGCAGGACGGGTCCCGTGGTGTTACCCTGAAAGGCACTTCCGCCTTGCCATCATGGACGGGCCAGGAACAGGCCAGCGCTCTAGTCTCAGGCGAACCGGAAGGGGCGGAGCCGAGTCGGACTGCGGAAGTGAGGAGGATAAGAGGACTGGGAACGGAACGGACGGTGTGCAGCAGTGAAGGCAGGAGAGCTGAGCACCTGGAGGACGGAGAGGAGAACCAATGGAGAGGACGTATTCGAGTAGGAGAGGAAGCGACGGACGTCGGACCAGCGGAGGAGAGAGCCGAGAGCTGCGTCGGACCAGAGGAGGAGGGAGCAGAGAGCCGCGTCGGAGCCGCGGAGGAAGGAGCAGAAAGCCGCGCCGGAGCCGCGGAAGAGAGAGCAGAGAGCCGAGCGGAGGACCTGGCGAGGGAATACCCACAACAGAAGGTCGTCTTATACACCGCGAGTAAACCCGGTGGGCCGACAGGAGGAGGAGAAGACGCCCCGGGTCCAGGCGCCGTGGCCCAAGGAATGGGTCATGGCCACAGGCAAGTGCCGTAGCAAGGGGCATTCTGGTGGGGTGTTTGGTGAGGTGGAAGGTAGAGTACTTGATTCGGGGAGGCGGGAGGCAGAGCACTTGAGAGGCACTGGGTTCTGTTTGTCTAATGTTCCTCACACCCCTCATCCCCACTGACTGGTGACGGTAGCACACATATCAGAGAGGCAGACTAGTGAACTGACCCTGTATCTTGCACCTTTCTTTCTCTTCCCTTCTGAGGCCCAGAGACCCGGGATATCAGAGAACTTCGAGCCCAAGGAAAGACCCTAACATCCTGACCCACTCTGGACCCGGCAGGAAGCAGCGAACCAGTGTCCTGAGACCCCATGGACTACACCCTTACCTATTTTTGATAAGAACTGCCCATATTTTGAATAAAGCAAACAAGAACATAAGTACTGTGGTCTGGCTATTCACAACCCATGGGTCCCAAAATCCCTACAGGAAGAAACACTGGCACCAATCTTGCACTTGCATGGTTAAAAGAGATGGTTACACTGGGTGAGCATGCAGAGAATGCCGGGGAAAACAGTTGGGTTGATGTGCGTGATTGAGTGAAGGTGAAACTCTGCAGAGTTGTGTTTTTTAAGTTATATGTTCTGTACAAGATAATTGTGGTGAGAGGATGTCCATCAAACTTCATAATAGGCAAAAGAGGAATATAAGGATAGTTGCTTTGTGTCAGAGGTGTGGTCATTTTCCTCACTTTGAAACAGACTGTGAGGGGTTAGGTTGACTGGTGATAATAAGTACCTGAGTGCTGGCTGAGAGAAAATGGTTGTGAAAAGGGTGAATGATGGGGTGTTGGTGTTAGAATGAGGAGCTCTCATGAAAGTAGTGGTGATATGTCTGGTGTCCATACTGAAGACAGTGAATGAGGGAGAAGAGGGTTGTCTGGAAGAAGCAGGAGAGCCCGGCATTGCTGGTTGACTGTCTGTTATTAAACCTATTTATCAAACAAGTTATTATAAAATATATGGTTCTTGCATTGGTCTTATTTGTTCCTTGTTATGTTTAGTATTTTTGTTATAACCAGTTTTTCTTTTACGGGTATAGTGCCTACTCCTCATTGTAGTTGGTTTTGTATCTGTGTCTATTGTGTTTTCTGTCAGTGAAGAGAAGAGATGTGTTATACGTTTTAAGAACAGTGTTTACAAGTTCTGTTCTAAACTTTGCTCAAAGTTCTTTATACTTCAGTTAGAAGCTGGATGGTCTGGTGGCCGCCACCATTGGCATTCTTTCCTGATTAAAATATCAATATATTATTGGTTGTCTGCTGTGTCCATCACTACAGGCTTCTTGAGACATCACCACACCAACACTGCTCTTGTCAGTCCGGATTGTGGTAAGTTGAGTGTCAAGTAGCACGTGTCTTCCATGTCTTCTCATATTTAAGACTCTTAATGTACCATGCTGCTCCATCCATCTGGTTGTACAGTGAGCTTTTCTCCCATTTGCCCTCCTTCAGCCAGGCTGGATACAGAACCAAGGCCCTGGTCCCCTTCATATCCCTTCTTTTATAAGCTTTTGCATTTTCTGCTGTCTCATGAGGAGATGAAATACCCGAATCAGGCAGGAAGTTGCTTTTCCAGTTGCTGACTCAATTCTTTGGGTAGGAATGGTTCATACTTGGTGACAAGGTCAGAATATCCATTGAGTGTTGGCCACTATAAAAATCTAATGTTTGTGGATCTATGGAGGTTTTCTATGTCTTACACATTATTTTCCAGTCCAATAGTCACAGCATGGCACCGTTTTGGAACACACATTTTTTTCCCATAGAACTATTTTATTAGAATTTTAAAGAGACAATAAACAAAGCGTACAACCAATCATTTGTGCTTTCTGTACCAACCAACCATGGTTTGCATAGTAAATTTTGGAATGGTATTGGAAGAAAAGGTCAGTTAACAACGAGCAGAGTAGATAATAAATAACAATATGGACAGAATCTAACCAGAGACATACAGTAAGCCATTCATGCTCTGCACATTTTCTGATGTCTCCAAGGGCATTCATGACCTGTGTACGTAGACAGCGCTGGGATCCTGCTGTCAACCAAGCCACCCTTTATATCTGGGCAGCATCGGCGCCTCCAGAGCCCTCAAATTCTATCAACATATCATAAGGCCCATACCCTGCCTAACTAAATGAAAGCCTACTCAAATATTGTTAAAATTGGACTTTTGTCCAGATACTCTCTTTTCCACTCTGTTCAATCTTAATTCCATATAATCCAGTTTTGCCTTGACTCTCACCATTCTATTTTCCGTTGCATCAAGTTTGACATAAACCTTTTTAATGAAGGCCATCTGAGGCCTCTTCCCCTTGGATATCCTAGACAAATCCTTCAACTCTTGTCTGTTTGGGAGGGAATTATGTGGATACATTCATCTCCCTGCAATGCTGCATTTATCTATTTTCTTTGCAGTGGATTAGATGGTAAAAAACACACACACACAGATGCTTGCTTAGCTTCAAAATAAATTTTGTAAGTGGTATAAATAAATGCTTTTAAAGGAAATTGTTAGCTTTGCATGAAATAAAACACCACATTAGAATTAAACTTAATGAAAAGAATGAAACATTTCATACAAGAAACAATAAAAGGGACAGTGAATGAAAGTTCACTTGTATAGCGCTATCTACCCGGAGGCCTCGTAGCGCTTATGACAGAAGACTAAGTTAGCGCGGGCTCGGGTAGATCAGCAGGAGTTGGCAAACAAGTGAGTTTTCAGGGCTTTCCTGAAGGAAAGATGATTAGTGGTCCCTCTCAAGGTTAGCGGAAGAGTGTTCCAGAGCTTAGCCGCGGTGTGTGAAAAGGAGCGGCCTCCCCAACGGGCTCTCCTAACTCTGGTAGAGGAGGCCAGCTGGAGGGTCCCAGATCGAAGGGAACGTGATGGAACATAGGGAGTGACAAAAGGCTGTAGGATTGCAGGGCCCAGGTGATGAAAGGCTTTGTGAAGAGTGCACATAGCCTTGAACTGCACTCTGGCCGCTATGGGGAGCCAGTGAAGTTCCCTTAGGGCATTCCTTGCTGATTGCCAGCGGGGGAGGTTGTAGAGCAGGCGAGCTGCACTGTTTTGGGTGGCTTGGAGCTTCTGGATAACAAAGGAAGGGGCTCCCATATAGAGGACATTCCCATAGTCCAGGCGAGATAGTATGAGAGCCTGGACTAGGATCCTCCTTGCCTGAAATGGAAGCAGAGGGAGCACCTTCCGCAGCATCCTCATCAGTCCAAAACAGGTGGCTGCGGTCTTTGTGGCTTGAACTGAGAAATTCAGGGCAGTGTCAAGCCAAACTCCCAAGCTTTTTATCTGGTCCTTGGGGGCTGGGGACGGGCCCAAACATGGTGGCCGATGGAAGCAAAGACAGAGGGGGAGTATTATTCAATAATGACTACATGTAAAATATTATTACAATTCACGTTTTTACATTTTTATAAACTTTATAATGTCTAATAACCCTACTGTAAATATCAGTAATGTCACTACTCAGCATGTGCAAAGGTGCACATTCAGATCTCTATGACTAAATGGGTAAATATGTAGTGTACAAAATGAAAAGGCGAGTATTAGTTTCTCTAACAATGGCAATATTACTGCATTTTAGTGGCAAAATTAAAATGGGATTGTTAGTGTGGCCAAATGGCTGCAGTATGTCGCAAATACAATGACTGTTCAAAGTTATGCAAAGAAGAGAGTGGACTACATTGCATGCCTTTGTGCATAGGACATCTAGGCACATACTGGCATTCTAAATGTTTGAGCCAGTTCTTTAGGTGCCAGAGAGAATACTGCACAGAAATAAACAAGCATTAAAAATGCAATAGGTCTCACCTTTTATTAAGTTAAAGTCATTTGCTTTGCTATACGATACCATTAGCAAAGCAAATGGCTTTAACTTAATCAAAGGCGAGACCTATTGCATTTCCAATGCTTGTTTTTTAGGTTGTGCCTAATGACCTTTGCCATCTCATTTACAAGTCTCAGGTTTTTGACCTTCTGGACTTCAAATCTGTAAGTGGTTGAACACCTGGCACAGATTTACTACAGTTACATGCTGATGTGATGACTTCTGAATATTGCATGTTTTCCATGTAGAGATTCAATTGAATACCACAGGGAATGCACATATTTGCACAAAACTCTCCACAATGTAAAGTTGAAATATCCATGTGCCTATGGAGTAAGCAATCCTGTATGTTGGCAAAGAAAGGCACAAATGTTCTGAGAGAAAAGGAAGAATGGTGTTCCAAATATCCCAAGCATAAAATTGCACATGGAGCCGTCTTGTGAGACCACACTTTACACAGTCAGGATTATCATTTGCAAACTGTCTTTGTATCAGGAGAAACATAACTTTATTTCTTTAACTTTTTAGATGTTGGACTTAACGTAGCGAGCACATTTAAATGGCACATCTTTCATTGCCCACACAATTTGTCTAGGAAAACCATTTTTCAAAAAGTCACATTTGTCTAACTATTGTGTTGCATACCACAGTAAAGAGCTTTTAAGTGCTAGAGGAGGTAGTAGAGAAATAAACAGACTGAATTATGTCCAAAGAGATTTCGACAAAAAAAGTGTGCTAAATATCTTTGTTCAAAAATACTCAGGCCTAAATATCCAGTGCAAAAATATAGTAAAGGTAAATGAATAATAGTAAGAATAGGTCTGCTATTCCTAACTCCACATATATATGCCTTGATGATACTTGTATATCTTCAAGATAGGAAAGGGGCGGAGCGAGCGAGAGAGTGGGTGTGTGTATAGAATAGTAAATATATTGTGGCTATATATAATTACTGTCACAGTATTTTTGTCTCGAGCCTACAGGGGCACCCCCCAAACCCTTCAAAGTGGCCCCATTCCTCCCAAAGCCAATGAATATTTGTTAGTTTTGGGAGAGTCATGGTCGCTCATCACATTCTGCAGGGGGGTTGGCGCATCAATTTACATTATGCCATGGGGTACAGCAAGAAACAAAAATATAATATGAGAGAAGGTAGAGGTAGACCAATATGGGAAATAGCAAATGGAGGGGGGGAAATGGATGAAAAAGAACCCGCCAGAATGGCATATAGTATTAGAGAGTTTATGGTGGTGGAAGAAGAAGCCATGCAGTGGAATCAAGATTATGCAGCCTTGGCATTCAGAAATCCCATATTTAGCACCAGCTGTGGGCTTCTGGGAACAACTTTAGGCTGCAAAACAGCGCAGTTCTACATAATGTACAATTATTCATTAGAAAAAATGAAGGACATTTTAAAATGTATATTTTTTTATTTTTTTAACATTGACAAAATACCCTTTTTTCCTACTCCTTCGCCGAATGTGGAGGCAACCTGCTCCCATTATCACCCTTATTTCAACCCTTTGCTGGAGTAACACTATTATTTTCAGAACTGAAAAGGATTGGTTCGGAGTTTGGAAATGCCCACAAAGGGGTTTGTAATTTACAAAGTTAGAAGGCTAGCCATCCTGTATTCCATCCTCTCACCACCCCTTGAGGGAGAGTTACTATTACTCGTTTCTCTGCTCTTTTGGGGAATTAAGGAATAGTAAGGATTTCCTTTGTGAACTCCTGACAGGCCTAAATAAAAGTATTTTATTAAACACATTTACAGCCAAAAATACCTTTACTCATCCGGCCCACTATGTTTTAATTGACACTTATTAGAAGACAGAAAATTAAAGGCACCCATTTAAAAATGTTACAGGTCTTAAGTGATCTACTTAAGTCAATGCCATTGTTAACTACCGCTAAGAAAAGAAATAATTAATGTTAACCACCCCCAGAAAAATAAATCACTTATTTTAGAAATCTGAAGAAGGGTACTTGAAAGTTGTACTGTTTCGTTTCTGGCAAGCTGGAAATCTGTTTTGGAGTAACCAAAATTAGTTCCTAGCTTCCTACACGTGTTCCTGATTGCAGCCTAGTACGGAGTGTACCCTTCACCATGCCCTGTTGAGCGTTCCGTAATGGTGTAAAGACACAAGTCCTCGCTCCAAAAATAACGCCCGCGCTTCCTCTTGCGAGGCCAGTGTATTTTAATTGTCCGGTTAATCATATGACAGCACCAGTGAGGAAAAATGCAAAATTCCAGCAGCATCAAGTCAAGAAACGGAGGTGAGTACTGTTGCAACACTCTGATTTAATGTGCCCGCACTTTTGAATTCAAATAACTGTGGCAGAAAACAGGTGTAAATGTAAACACACTACTAACCAATATAATCTATAAAACAGAGACTGACTGCCAGCATGTTTGAAAGGGGCAAATGTGCCACCCGACGCAGCTGACGCCCTGCGTGGGGGTGGGGCTGCTTTGCCCCCAGAGTGCTGTGTGTTGATTTCACCACCGCCGTTAGCCCAGGAAGGTGAGCGCGCTCTGTGTGCTGCCTCTCTGCCTCTGTGAGGCTTGTGTTGATTTCACCGGGCAGCCCGAGTCAGAAGGAAGAGCCGAGCTGGAAAAAGGAGAAGCTCCAGAGCGTTGCCCTGGTAACCAGGAGGCTCGTCCCAGCAGAGCCGCGTCGAGGGAAGTGCAGCGTTGCCAAGGAGAGAGCCTCCCAGCCAGAGACCTGGGTGGACGACAAAGTCTCCCCTTCGCGTCTCAAAGATAACCGGCTCCGATCAATGACGGAAGCAGGCACGCGGGGGGGGGGTGTTGTCTAATTGTCTAATGTGCCGCTGGCTGTCTGCCTAAAGAAACGTGTAGATCTACTGGTGACTGGCGCGCGCTCACGCCTTCATGAAGAAAGGGGATTTCAAGTGGCTGAAGGCAATATTCAAGACAAGCGTCCTTGCGGTGACTTAACAATACAGTGGGGGCAATTGTTAAGGACGGAGTCCTCGTGGTGATTGGCGCACTCTCGCGCATTGTGACGTGAGTGATTTGACCTACTCCCTGTGGGCAGCCTCCACGCGCACTCACTCCAGAGACAAGAGGCGGAGCTTGTCTTAAACACATGCCCCCATAAAGATAAGAAACGGTTTACTTCAGCAGTAAAGCAGGTGACCCTGTCCACGTGGGACGACTCAAAAAGAGAAAAGATTACGTCACAGAAAGCTCTTTTCGAATGGCGGTTCTCCGTTTAGCATAAATGGTGACACCAGCAAATGGGAAAGAGGGGAGGGGCTTAAAGCACATTACTGAAACCTCCTGAAAACATTAAATCTCGCCAGCGAGACTGCACATGTGCGCAGCTCACGCTAGGCTTCGATCTAAAAATAAAGGGCAACATTTAAATCATACCTTTCAAATATGGAGACGCCCTCAGTCACGCTTCTGAAGAATTACTTTGAAATGTGATGGCCACATGGGATAACCTTGCTCAGACAGGGGCGTGAATTTATGACAACAAATGTAAGTGTCAGATGCAGTGTTCTGTATTTAGCACTAACTAGCACTGCTGGAAGCAAAATGTCGATGCAGGGGGTTTTGAGGATTTTGTTTATCTGAAGTTACCTACTGTGACAGTACTTATTTTACACCAGTTGTTATCAGTTCACGATTAAAATTAATTTCATCTAAATACTTTGAGAGAGTCACACACACACACACTCACTAGTGCAAGATAAAAGGAGTATTTGTAGGAAAAAAATAGGTCAGAACTTTTAAGAGCCTCTTTAAAAACATGAGTGTTCTATTCAGCAGTTTTGCCTCTATTTTTGTCTGCAACAAATGCTTAATGTACAAAACCTCTAGCCACACATGTGTTAAGCTAACGCACACTAGAGTGCAACTTGTTCTACAGGTTGGGGCTCACCCTACTAAATAACATTACCAAGGGGCGCAGCTGAGATATCAGAAAGGAGATATGAGTAGGGATCAGTGTTATTGTTGCCAATGCCAAAAGACTCACAGGAGAACCAGAATACAGTGATATTTTTGCAATTTTTTTATGGATGCGCCCTACCAATTTTCTGGGGATATACCTTCTCCGCAAAATCTTTGAAACACTGCATTTTTCAATAAATGCAATTTACTTACAAACACCTGAGGTCCGGTTTGTATTGAGCACTTACTAAATGCGACTTAACTGATGATTCTCTGTTATGTGCACCCACTGTAGTGCAGTTGACATTAGTATCTGAGCCCATACACTATACTGCAGCATGTTTTCACAGGGCCAGTGCCTCAATGGTATGCCTACATGGCACACAAACATTTCTATTGGACAATGAAATTGCTCAAGGAAATGTATGTAGGTATACAGTGAGCACTGAATTAGGACCACAAGAAGAGAGATTACTTTAGGGCCAGCTTCAGAACAACAAGTGTCTATAACTGAAGAAATAGGTTCTACCATAAAATAAATTGGACCTCATGGTCAAAAGCCTTCACACTAATAAACAACTGAGGATATTACATTTCCTTGAAGAGGTGTGTATGTGTTGAGACATGATGAATAATGATGTTAGGCTGCAGTTTGATAAGCGTGAAGGGAATAGGACTTAACAGATGAATAAGAAAAAAAACAAGGTTCTGCAACTAGTGAACTGAGAGGTTTGGAAAAAAATGCCCTCCCCATAGAGTGAATAAAAAAAAGAGAGGATTAGTGAAAACATGCTGTCCCCTTAAAGCGATTACCTTTTGAACTTGTGGTTTCCTTAGGGCATAAATGACCCCAATACTATATCATAATTTATACCTGGAGACGCAGAGTATTTTTCTCTCCGCAGCGGTTTTTATTATTAGAGTCCATCCATTCAGTGAAAGCTTCTTTGCCTAAAAGATACAGAGTACACCTATTTCATTGAGATTCCCAAGGTCAATGCGCAGGCACTAAAGAGAGGCTTGGACCTGGAAGGTGGTAGCAGCATCCTGCAGTATGCTGATGGCCTCCCTGTGGCATCTCCATTACTTGAGGCCTGTGAAAAAGACCCTGTAGCTCTACTGAACTACCTTTAGAAGGGAAGACACGAAGACACAAAGCCTCATTGTCAAAATGCCAGTGCTGTCAAAAAAAAGGTGACTTGCCTAGGTTATGTTATATTTCAAGGTACCTTTCAAGGCATGTCACCTGACGGAATAGAATGAATTCAGGGTGTGCAGATGCTGTCCACCAAGAAAGGAATGATGTCCTTCCTGGGGATAATGAACTGCTGTAGCCAGTGGATCCCTGAATGCAGATGCTATGACTAAAGAACTTGCAATCTGTTTAAGAAATTGGAAGAGACATTGTGTACTGCAAAAGCATGGGAACTGCCTGACTACAAACTTCCTTTCCATCTCTAAGTTTCAGAGCAAAAATACATTGCAAATGATGTGGTCGCGCCAATGGGGTGCTGACAGCTAGAAAAAAAGGCCTGTGAGATACTCCTATGTGACTTTGCCTTCAGCAATGACTGCGTGTTCCCAGCTGTGATGTGGAGAGGACAGCTCCGATTGTGTTGGACTATACTTGTATTGTCTAGGTGTCACATTTGGTACAGTTGTTGTTGTCATCATCTGGAGTGGCACAACATTTTTCTGCTGGCAGGCACACAGGTTATGACGGCACCTTGTTGTCTAGCAGTAAAATTGTAATATGATGCCCACCTTTTATTTAGGCAACAGTATTTCCTGCATTAGGTTATTCTGACGAGACCCCTAAGCATGTTGGTGTTGAGATTGTAGAAATTGGCACCACACCAAGATCAGACACCATTAGAAAAGTCAGACTATATTAGTAATATACTGATGGTTCCTCCAGCAGACTGATATTTACTAATTACAGAGCAGGGTATGATATAACAATAGCAGACACCATAGTTGAAAGTGCAGCTCTGCCACCGGGCACATCTACCCAATAAGATGAGCTGTATAAATCCTAGCTGAGGGAAAAAGGGTTAACACTGACTCACTGTAAGCCTTTGAAGTTATCCATAATTGAGTCCGAATCATGATTACATAACAGCATAGCGATAATGAAATGCGAAGTCCACACAGGAGCTAATACTAAGATAGCCAGAGGTATCGCCATGCCTGACACTGCAGCAAAAGAGAGCATGTTACAGCCAGTACATATGGTGCCTTTAATAAATAAAGGCATTCAATTCAGCTCCTCCTTCAGAGACAATTGTCGCAAGCTATTGTGAAGTAAACACAATGGTCTGCAACACCAGATGAAGAGAGAGTGTGGATTCATGCTGGATTAATCAAATCCACTGAGGAGATCAGGGCTGCGCTGGATAATGGAGCACCTGAGGCCCTGTTCCCCTCAATCTGTCAGACGCATTTGATATGGTTGATCACATCACTCTGTCTTAATTGACAGGTTGGAGAACATAGGTATAATGAGTAAGGCTTTATCCTTATTGAAATATTTTCTCAAAGCAAGAGAACAAATAGTGTGTTTAGATCCATTTGTATCAAAACCTTTCACTATTCCTTGCGGGGTCCCACATGGGTCTTCGCACAGCCCCACACTTTTTAATCTCTATGTAACTGACCTGGCATCCTTGATCATGTCCTTTGGATTCTCCCTTACATCCTTTGCAGATGACACACAAATTATGCTATTGGCATTTAACAAAAGCGACTCAATCGGAGCTAACTTCCATGATTGTATGCATGGAATTAGCCACTGGATGAGTAGTCACGGCTTAAAATTGAATTCTGGTAAAACCGAGGTCATCTTGATCGGAATAACCCCATTCTTGACACCCTTCTGGCTGTGGGAGATGGGTGCGCTTCCAGTGCTAGTGAGAAAAGCAAAAATCTTAGGAATCATAGTAGATGACAAACTGAACTATTCTGGACGAATAAACTCAGTGATTTCATCTTCCTTCTATACCCTAAAATTCATTAAGAAAATATTACCTTTTATTCGCAGCAGGGCAAAAAAAACAGTCATTACCACATTGGTCTTATCAAAAATGGACTATTGCAGTGGTTTGTACCTAAGCTTATAAGAGCAAATTCGGAATAAACTACAAACTTTGCAGACAGTAGCTGTCAGGCTTCTCCTGGGAATTCTCAAGTTTCAATCCATCTCCCTGGCCATTAAAGATCTTTACTGGTTGACAGTCCGTAACCGTTAAAAAATGTAAGAAACCTTGCCTGATTTCAAGGCGCTTCACAATTCCTATCCTTTCAGGCAATCCTTTAAGTGGCATCAGCCTAACAGAAGTTTGCGATTTCAGGGAGCCAATAAGGTTGCAGTACCCAGATTTAAGAAAATAAAGAAGGGAGGATGCAGTTTCATCCTTTGAGCCACTAGATGCTGGAATTCACTTCATCTCCATATCAAATCTGCTCCTACACTGCTGGCTTTCAGACAGCAATTAAAAGTATGGATTTCTAACAATTAAATTATACAGGGTTCCTTCAGTTGGGTTTCATCTGCTAGGGCCAAAGCACCTCAGTGTAATCAAGCACTTTAAAAAACTGATAATGTAACATATGAGCTGAATGATGAGGGCATTGTGGGTCTAAAGGGATACAATGCCATTGGCCTCACTCAGTATGTTCATTTCCCTTACAAGACTTGAGCAGGAACCTTCTGATATAGCACAAGGTGGGTTGAATGCGCAGATGCATTTTGCTTCCCAGTGAATGGATTGAAATATTTGCTGGTGTGGGTGGGATACATTTTCTAACTGAATGGAGGTGTGACAAACAAGGAAGAATATTGCAGCAACATTTGTGCAGTGCTTCAGGAAAGCCATCTTTCCTAGGTTTGGGGTCCACCAGGGCATATGCCTGAAATGGCATGATGCTCTGCCTTTAGTACTGCACGCAATAGGGGCAAAGCCATCTTAAGCAACTATGAGACATGGTCATTGTGAGAAAAATAAAAGCTGTCTCTCTTGTTTCTACGTGGACTGGACCACAGACAATAAATAAATGCCACAAATGGATTAAACAGGTCAAGATACAGGGCTGCACCCCCAACGCAACGCCTGAGTCCTAAGTGCCAGAAATTGGGATGAGCATCTGTCATCAGAGGAGCTGCGGAACACACCAGACAAGGAGAGGACAGATCATACCATTTGTACGACCCACGTAGAGACCCCATCATAAAGTGTCACAGGGACAGTGACACCTACTGATGCTCTTGAGTGGAGTACACAACAGATTCTCTGAGAAAAGTGATGGTCTGCACCTGTAGAAAAAAAGACTGAAGAGGACAATGGAGGGCAGGTCTGTCAAACTGTCCCTGAACAAGATGACTGCGGACCAGGAGGAGAAGCAGATAATTGTACACTATGTCCCATTAAATTACTGACACTTATAGAATGTGCCCTGAAACTGAGTGACTAAGGGACACTGTAGCAATATGCATTGCATAGAGTAAACCAATACTTGTTGGATTCTTAATTCCTTAACCGCGGCACAAATTCTGCTGTGGTGTGGGAGTTCTATTGAGTGGGCGAGGCTGCATCGGCCAACGGACGTGCGCAGCACTAGCCAGGTAGTGCTCGCAACGGCCGTTGGCTGATGCGAGCACGGAACGGGTTAATTATGAGTATGCTGCCTATATTATATTATATTATATATATCGGCGTGGGGGGCCGGGTCTTGAGATTGCTGAAATCGTTTCTCTCCAACCGGACACAACAGACTGCCCTGCAAGCACACAAATCCAAACGCAAGCAGATCTGGTGTGGAGTCCCTCAGGGATCAGCACTCATCCAGCTCCTTTTTAATATCTATCTGGCCCGCTGTTTTCTCTCATAGCCAATTGGGGTGTTACGCCAACGACACCCAGCTGGTGTTTTCTTTAAAAGAACAAGCGGACAATGCCTTCGAGAATTTTACGGGTTGCCTGACAGATATCTCCCTATGGATGAACAATAACAAATTGAAGCTTAATGCCGAGAAAACAGAGGTAATATTTTTTGGAAATACTCTTCCGCCGCCCCCGGACCTCTTGCGGCCGCAGGAAATGGGCCCTCCTCTCATCCCGGCAAACTCTGCTAAAAATCTGGGGGTAAAATGGGAGACAGATCTCTCGCTTTCAGCTCAGATCATGCAGGTGTCTTCTAACTGTTTTGGCAAACTGAAAAGCTTACGAAAATTCATCCATCTACTTCCTAAGGATTGTCGCCGAGCCGTAATACATGCCACGGTGACGACTAGACTGGACTTAGCAAACAGTCTTTATGTAGGCTTACCTGCATATTTGATTAAAAGACTGTAAATGGTCCAAAATGTGGCTGTGAAAATGATTAGGCGAGTACTTTACCGCCATCATATCTCTCCGCACATTAAGAAGCTCCACTGGCTCCCTGTGTTCAGGAGAATTTAATTTGAGGCCCTGACATTTGCTTTCCGCTCCTTACATGGTATATGCCCGAGCTATTTGAAACTGCGCTTATATAGCTACATACAGAAATGGCTACTGAAATCGAAATCCCTAAACCTACTATGTGTTCCGAGGTTCAAGAAAGTGCGAATTGGAGGTAGATCCTTCACGGTTAAGGCTGCTAAGCTATGGAATGCCTTGCCAACTTCCTGCGACAGATAGAATCTGAGCCACTTTTCAGGAAAGCACTGAAAACTTGGGTTTTTTCCGCCTAGAACTGAAGGACTGGGTTTTCGGTAGGAGTTATTGCTGCATGCACTTCTGACTCGCTTTAGCGCCTGGACACCTCTGTTTGAGGTAGCTGTTAGCGCTTTACAAATGTTGCTATTAGTATTATTATTATGACAACCAGCTGATATCACTATGCAACAGGAAGTAGTATGAATTAAATACTAGCATATCATTTTGTCCATGTTCAATAATAATGATCTCATCAGAATGTATCAATGTGACAATATATGCATTTCATGTAAGCACTGTGTAATGCCACACGAAGATATGTAACTATGTTTTCTATCAATATATATATATATATATATATATATATATATATATATATATATATATATATATATATATATATATCCATTTCTATGGTGAAATGTGATGCACTTGCACTTTAAATTTGGAGGTAGTCACTGCGCACGATCAGGTGATTAAGGCCGCTTGGACGGTCGAAAAGCGTCTTGACATTGTGTGTGAATTAGTAAAAAAATGCTGGAAACTGAAGTTGGTCTACGCCCGTGATTCCGCGTCCAGGCGGTGTTTTTCGCGAGTTGCAGCTGATAAATATGCACAATCGCCTGCCTGGATGGACAACTCTGAATGAGAAGGCATAGCAATATGGAAGATGAAGTCCTTTATTCAAACACTAGCAGCCCGTCCCGACCTTGTCCGGGTATGAATTGCTGCCGGCCAGTAGTATATTGTTTTGTAGGATTTCGTTTTGATAGCCTTTCTAATCTGTGACAGGCCTGTTAAACGCTAAGATTCACAGTGCACTGCTGATGCAATTAAGAGTGCGCATTCAGGAGGGGCGGAGCTAGCCGGCGTCAATGGTGGACGCGTAAGAGCGAATCTCCGAGCCAGCGCCGACAATTATCCGGCAAACATCCTTTATCAGCAGTGAACACCGAGCGATACCGGCGGGAGCTGCCGCCCCTGCCCCTGACAGACCTCCGACTGCAATCTGGGCGAGAATCGAGCACGGAAAACCCTGTTTTGCCCGACTACTCGAAGAGCGCCGGACCAGGCCAAGATCCCCGGCCTTTCCTAAACCGCGGGGCCGAGCTGCGTCACCCGACGTGCGGCCGAGGAGAGCGAGCGACCCGGGGCGGACCGGGACCTGCTAGAGGCGGTCCTCACAGCACCCCCCCACTTCTGAAGCGCACCCGAGGGGGCCCGGAACAGACGTTGGGGGTGTCCGGAACGGCGAGAGAGGCGCCGTCTCACCAACGGAGCCAGTGGAGCACCGCGTGGCACCAGCGAGACCCGGTGAAGGTACACGCACCCCTGGCCCCTAACAAATAGGCTCCCCCCAGTGATTCGGGGGCGCACAGCAATGATAGAGGAGAGAAAGACTGATTGAGGGCCCCCAATACAAGAGCAGCGCGCTGAGGCGGTACTGGTGAAACTGGAGAGTGCATAATCGGCGGCCAGAAATCTAGGTATATGGGCCTGTCCGCACCCGCAGGACACACGAACTGTGCAGGCTGGTCAACGACCCCCTGTAACGGCCCGCGAAAAGCGAGAGCCCACGCGCAGAGCACTGGAAGCCTATCTCAGACTCGAGGTGCCCAGCCTCCCCAGCAAACGCAAAGATGGGCAAGGGGGACAGAACACAGACGAAGCTCTCATTCGACCAACGTCGACAGAAGGAGCCGGAACAGCCGGTCGCCCAGTCTCCGGGAGCTGCGGGTGACCCGGGCGCTTCACTGTGTGCGGAAATAAAGGGGATGCTTACGACCATGGAGAAGGGCCTTCAGGAGGGAATGTCTGCCATTGGCAGCAAGATAGATGCGCTGGCATATCGAATGGACCGTATGACGGAAAGAGTGGACAAGCACGCGGAGCGGCTGGATATGGCGGAGCGCAGGTTGACGGAGGCGGAGGAGGCGCAGATGGAATGGGACGCCGATCGCAAACAATTTGGAAGGCTGCTTCAGGTAATACAGGAGAAATCGGAGGACTTGGAGGCGCGCTCCAGGAGATCCAACATCCGCATCACGGGTGTGGCGGAGTCGACCCAAACGGGCAAGATGGAACTCTTTGTTGAAAAGCTACTGAAGACATTGTTGGGAGATGACACCTTTTCACCAATGTTTATAGTGGAACGCGCCCATCGCACCCTGGGGCCGAGGCCTCCCCCGGGCGCAAATCCTAGACCGGTCATAGCGAAACTGCTCAATTACAGGGACAGGGACGCCGCCCTACGTGCTGCTCGTGAGAAGGGGAAACTACAGTATGAGGGAATGGACATATCGCTCTACCCTGATTTCACCACAAAAGTGCAGGAGGAGAGGCGGCAATTCGTCCCGTACAAACAGCAACTTAGAGACCTGGGGTTGGACTACGCCATGTTATACCCGGCTAGGCTGCGCATCAACAGGCAAGGCCATTCGCACTTTTTCACAGATCCCAAAGAATTGCAAAAATCGTTGAAGCAGTGGCTCAGGGAGAACAGGGGGAGCCCGGAGGCACACGCAGCAGAGCGCACTGGCAATGAGGACCTCGAGGAACAGGACTGACGAGAGGAGGGATGTCTGTGACACACAAAGGGGACTCACCTGCTTGCGCAAGCAAATCACCCCCTCCTGGGCGGAAGGGAGGCTCCCACACGGAGCAAATGACTGCAGCCGCTGGACTACTGTATCCTATACTGTGGGTGAGATCTGCGCGTTTTGAACTGGTTCCGGTGTGGGGCTGCGCTGTCTCTACTGTAGTTATACTAAGCAGGGGGGGGCTTACGAGGACCCGACACGAGGAAAGGACAGAGTGGTGGAGGTCGGGGGGGGGCAGACCCAAACATGTTGATAGAATACTGTGCTTACGGATTACTGCTGCACTCGCTTATGGGGGCGCTGGCGAAGGGGCATCATAGAAACACTGCACGGACGTCCCGAAGGGACGGTGGACGGCAAAAGAACCGAGTAGGCTACCTCTGCCCTAGCGCTTACAGCGGTTGCGGCTCGTTTTGGGCCTGTTTGGGGAAGTGTTAAATGGAGTTGTCGATGGGTAGGGGTGAGGGGCGCAGGGGATTCGGTCACACCAGGTTGGGGTTGGTTGACTGTGGGAGGTGGGAAGAGTTGGGAGTTCGGGGATCAGGGAAGCTCGGGGGGGACCCAAAATGTGCTCTGAAATGTTGCATTTCTCAGGGGTGTTTGGCAGAGGCTGCATTCGGAGGGTGGCGGAACTTGCACTTGACATGCATATGAGGTACTGTTTAACTGTCGATGGCTGATACACCTCACGAAGATTTACTGAGTGATACAGAGACCTTTAAGGCATTGACTTGGAACGTGAGGGGATTAAATGACTATCGCAAACTCCGCAAGGTGCTACACTACCTTCAGAGACATCACATAGACCTGGCACTACTGCAAGAAACTCACTTACCCAACACTAGTAAGATGCTCACACATAGAGGGCTTCAGGGAAACTCTACTTACGCAGGCTTCACCTCGCACGCAAGGGGTGTTCTCACATGGGTCAACCCGAAATCCAAATTATCCCTTACACTGTTGAAGGCAGACCCGGAAGGGAGATTTGTACTGAGCAAGTGTACAGGCAAGGGGCATAACCTACTGGTCATGAATGTATATGGCCCGAATTACGACTCCCCTGCCTTCTACGCGGCAGTAGCGGGACACTGTACCGAGTGGCCCACAGATAGAATGCTTTGGGGGGGAGACTTTAACTTCACTTTTAGCCCGGATCTAGATAGATCGGCGGGCCCCCACCCGGCGCCCGGCGGCAGCCGCGCAGCAAATGCAAGTTGAAATGGCGAAACTGGGGCTGGTGGATGTCTGGAGGGAGAGACACAGCGCTAGGGGGGGATACACGCACTACTCTGCATACCACAACATCCACACCAGGATAGACTACTGGCTGTCCACACTTACATTACTCACTACAGTGAGGGGCTGTAGGGTGCTCCCTCGTACACTATCAGACCACTCCCCTGTGTTGTTAGTACTGAACACCCCCAAGCAGAGAATACCACCGTTCACGTGGCGGTTCCCACCATATTCCTTGTTGGATGAGACGTTTAGGGCTGACCTGGGAGAGGACATAGATACTTTCTTCGCCACTAATTTGGGCACAGTGGGCAGCTTCGGGACGGTATGGGAGACTTTTAAGGTCTACGTCAGAGGGATGGTCATGGCTAAACACTCTAGTGTCCTGAAAGCAATTAGAAACAGACTGTCGTACATAGAGGGGCAAATAGCAGAATTTGAGAGAAGTCGGCTGACAGACCCGACCCCAACGGGGGATGGGGCCCTGCAGGAGCTACTGAAAGAATTCCATGAGGAGGCAGACAGGGAAGTCAGGCATCTAGGTAAATATGCGACAGCGCGCACGTACGGAGAGGGAGACCGCCAGGTTCCCTGCTAGCCAGGATAATGAAGGGCACCAGGCGCAGGCAGGTGATCACAGAAATGCAGTCTTCAGGGGGAGCGGTGCTGACAACAGAGGAAGACATCCTAGCGGAGTTTAGGGGATTCTACGAGGAATTATACACCAACAAAATTTCAGGAGTTGAGGACCAAATTGACAACTACCTAAGCTATATCAAAATGCCATTCCTCGAGAACTGGCAGAGGGAATTCCTGATGACCCCTATACTCCGAGAGGAGATATGAGACGCGCTGGACGGCATGAGATCGGAAAGCGCGCCCGGGATTGATGGGTTAACGGTGACCTTTTACAAGGCGTATAAAGACAAGCTGTTACCTTACCTCTCCACCCTCTTTGACGAAATATGCGAACACGGCGCTATGCCGCCCTCTATGAGAGAGGCACTCATTGTCACAATATTGAAACCAGGCAAGCCGCATGACCTTCCTGGCTCATACCGCCCATTGTTGCTTCTCAACGTGGACGCTAAGCTGTACGCGAAGGTGCTGGCGACTAGATTGGCGCTTGTAGCACCGGAATTGGTGGCCCCGGAGCAGGCAGGGTTTATCCCGGCCAGGAACCTCACTTACAACATCCGCACGGTCATGGGAGCCATGCAGCACACCAAGCATGACACCAGGGCCGTTGCAGTCTTCCTGGATATGGAGAAGGCGTTTGACTCTGTGGAGTGGCCTTTCAAGCGCAGAGTACTTAGGAAGTTAGGACTGGGAGATCTATTCCTCCAACTCCTGGGCGTGCTTTACCATAAACCCACAGCGAGAGTTAGGCTGGGGGATGCAGTCTCGGAGCCGTTCGCCGTAAGCAGAGGCACGAGGCAGGGGTGCCCCCTCTCCCCCCTACTCTACGCACTGGTGGCAGAGCCACTGGCAAGTGCGATTCGGGAATACCACTCTTATGAAGCCATCAACTACCCCACCTACAAGATCGGTATATCCACGTACGTGGATGACACCCTGCTATACGTCAGAGACCCAGTCAATAATCTCTCATCGGTCTTGAGGGAAGTTGTGAGGTTTGGAGCGCTCTCGGGACTGAAAGTCAACTGGTCAAAGTCAGTGGCTTTTCCCCTGACCCCAATTACCGAACCTTTCGAGATGGAATACCCGCTCCAGTGGTCCACAGAGCCGATAAGGTATTTGGGCATTATGCTCCACACGGATCCTGACGTTATGCTGAGGGAAAATTACGGAGTTGCCTACAGCAAACTCGCAGATGACGTCGAGCTCTGGATTAAGCTCCCGCTGTCGCTGATGGGAAGAATAGCTATGATGAAAATGGTTATTCTCCCGAGGTTTCTGTTTCTTTTCAATAATCTCCCGATTGTCCTCTCTAAAGCTTTCTTCACAACCATAAACAAACTCCTAGTGCGACTGGCATGGGCTGGAAAACAACCTAGGGTGCAATGGAAGGTACTTCAGTTGCCATACGAGCAGGGGGGACTGGCTGCACCAGACCTGGAACGCTATTATAGAATAGTGCAGGCTTCCCACCTCCACACTTGGATTCATGGTAATCAGGACATCCCGCATGTGATCCTGGAAAGACTGTTTGCAGATCCTACCCCGCTCCCAGCGACTGTATGTGGCCCCAAGGACCGTAGAGTAGGAACGCTGGACTCCCTCTTGTCCACTAACCACGCCTGGCACTCCATATTACAGAGGCAAAATAAAGAACTGATGTATGCACCCAATATGCCGATACACTGGGCACTTTGGCTCCCCGCACTCACGGAACCGGGGTGCACAGGGCCCTCGGCGACTTGGGCGTACGCACACTGGGAGACTTATTCGAGCAAGGGAAGGTTAAGACATGGGACCAGCTGACACGAGGGAGGGATCGCCCCACACTACTTCAGCGCTTCCAGTACCATAGAGTGCGCAGTGCACTACTAGATCTGCTAGGCCCTGACATGGAAGAACCTCCTGAAATCCCAGAACTAGTATATGTCATAGACACTGAGTCACCGAAGAAGCTGATTTCTATGCTTTACAAGATAGGACATGCACACACGGCACTGCTCTACACGAGGGCGCGCTTGGCCTGGCAGACCGACTTAGACACCCAAATAGACGACAGTATGTGGGCATACTGCTGTGCGGCCTCCAGGCGGATCTCACTGAACGGGAGGCATCGATTGATTCACTTTAAATTTTTACAACGTGTGTACCATACGCCGGAAAGGCTGCAAAGGTATGGTCTCCATGACACGCCAAGCTGTGAGAGATGTCACGCCCCAGTCGCGGACTTTCTACATTTAGCCTGGCTGTGCCCGGGGGTCAAGAGGTTCTGGATCAACGTATTCGCTGAAATGAGCACCATAGTGGAATCACACTTAGAATTGGACCCAGCCCTCGCTTTACTGGGCTATACGAAGAAGGTACCTGCCCCAATCAGGAAACTGGTGAACATGGGTTTGCTACTCGCAAAACGAGTTGTCGCATTATGCTGGATGAGAGGCCCTCTACCTACGCTGAAACGATGGGCTAGTGACATGACGTACTGTAACACACAAGCGGAGACATATAGTGAGCTACTTCCGCCCCGCAGTCGACCCAGGAACTTCTGGGGGTTGTAGCAGACCTACCTCAATTCCAGGATAGACGAGGACGACTTAGTTGAGGGGGAGGGGGAGGAACTGGGGGGTGACCCGCTCTTGGATCCTGGGTGACTCAGATAGCGCTGTCCCTTACACAACAGTGCGACATTGTACAGTAGGAGTCATAGCGCCCCCGGAAGTGTGAGAACGTAGGAGTGATCCCCCGGACCAATAGAAGGTAGCATGCAGCACAAGCCACTACAAGCCAACAGGCCACACGCTAACTTACACGAAGAGCACAGACTGGGGTCCAGTTGAGGGGAGGCGGGGTTCTTGGGGTGGGAAACAGGTTGGGAGAAAATGTTAAAAATGAATAGATTTGTCCGTATACACTCAGTGCACACCTCACCATCGATACTTTGGCCTAACGACGGAGTCCTGACCCGACTGGACTACTTGTACGCCTTGCAGTTGGGGTTGTCGCTTTTCATCTGTTACACTTATGAGTCATGTAAAAGATGTGATGGACCACTGCCGGCCCGAGAAGGGATGTAGGCGAATGGCTATTTGAGCTCTGTAATGTGCTGTTTCACGATAAATAAATAAAAAAAAAGAGTGCGCATTCAGTAGTGTGTGAACTCGAGTTTCCCTACTTTATTTTTCCTTGCAATATTATATAGCGCGAACTCGACAACATGGCATGAGCACAATTCACATTACAGAAGAACACATTCATTTGTGGTAGGCACGGGGAGACAAAGCGATTTGCCTGGAATCACAGGATGTTGAGCTGATGCCGAGATTCGAACGTAGCTCCCTAGCTCTAAAGTTTGCAATTCTAGAACTTGTGGCGGGAGGTGTGTCTAAAAGTGTATGTCGGTGCTGGCCATCAATGAGAGAGACCTGTGAATTTTTCAAATGGGTGGTGAAAAAATATGAGTATGTTGCTGGAGATGTGGGCCGCCGTGCCACCAATGTACTTACCGGGGGAGGGTAAACACCCATTATTCTGCAACTTTCTTTCCGCATACCATCACTCAGCATACTTTCATTACGAAAGTACCATGACTCCGCAATGCTATTATAACGCATGGCTTTACATTTTATATGCTTTTACCACGCATACATTTACAACGAAATTCGTTGTAAATGCATGAATGGTAAAAGCATGTTTTTTTTTAATGTTTGGATAAGGTAAGTATGGGTATAGGGGTATATGTTTTGGGGTACTGAGGTATATGTTTTGGGGTGTTTGGGTATTTTAAGGGTTCAGATATAGTTTTGGGTTATGAGATACAGGGGTAGTTTTAGAGTTTAGGGATAGGTATGGGTTTTGGGGTACAGGGGTATTTTTAGGGTTCAGGACTAGGTTTGGGTTTTGGGGTATTGGGGTATTGTTAGGGTTCAGGGGTAGGTTTGGGATTTGGGGTACAGGGGTATTTTTAGGGTTCAGGGCTAGGTTTGGGTTTTGAGGTACAGGTATATTTTAGGGTTTAGGGGTAGGTTTGGGTTGTGGGGTACAGGGTTCATTGTAGGGTTCAGGGCTAGGTTTGGGTTTTGGGGTACAGGGGTATTTTTAGGGTTCAGGGGAGGTTAGAGTTTTGGGGTACAGGGGTATTTTAGGAGTTCGGGCTAGGTTTGGGGTTTGGGGTTCAGGGGTATTTTTAGGGTTCAGGGGTAGGTTTGGGTTTTGAGGTACAGGGGTATTTATAGGGTTCAGGGCTAGGTTTGGGTTTTGGGGTACAGGGGTATTTTTAGGGTTTAGGGATAGGTTTGGGTTTTGGGGTACAGGGTATATTTATAGGGTTAAGGTGGGTTAGTGTTTAAGGGTGTTGGGGTATTTTAAGGAGTACGGGTGGGTTATGATTATGGGGTGCAGGGTTATTTAAAGGGAGCAGGTTGGGATTAGCACACAATATGAGACATGGCATGAAGGGCGGAACCTACCACACGCCCCCAGCATTTGTCACGCCCCAGCACACGCCCACAGCACAATGCATATACACCCACAAGGGACTACTTTACTGGCATGGTTCTTTTACCTTTTAAATGTATATGGTGGGCGTCTGCATAGCATATGTCCTTCTGCTGCAACTGCCCTTTCCAACGCTGTATTGGGTGTTGTGATTGGTGCTGTGGTTCCTGAGATTACCCGCCTCAAAGGTTTGTGCTCTCTCTTTATATTAGTATGGATTAGTATAGATAAATTGCAGCGCTTATGATAAATGACAATGAAAGGCTCCGCATGAGCCCCGGTCCACAGTAACTGTTCTTATCCTTTTCGCTGCCCCATGTTTCAGCTCTAACATATATATATAATGGGTTTGACACTAATGAAGTATAGGACTATCCTAAAGAGAGGATGGGGGAAATATATATTTATATATATCCATATATATTCATATGTATGCAGCCATGGCCAGTTTACAAGGAGAAAGCTTGCAATTTACGGGTAGACTTTTGACGTTTATAGAAATAGTGGAGAAGAAATTGCTTAACTGTGGACAATGAGGATGGTTTTATTTATATTTGGCTTTATACATTGATGAAAAGTTTCTTTTAAATATGTGGTCTTAATAATGTATGAAATGTAAGAAGAATTGTATAATGTTTTAATTGTAAGTTTTTAGTAACTGAACAATAAATGTTTCATGTTTCATTATATGCATGCACTACAAAGATATCATGCTTAGATATATCACACTGTTCAAGCTGCCCGGAGCTGCAAAGGCTTCCAAATCTGACCTTGCCTGGACAAATTTGTCAGCTGTTCAGAACCAACTGAGAGGTCAATTTGCTTTGCCTGATGTTCATGTTCGTTCTCATAATTTTGCTTACACAGAATGCCTGTAGTATAATTGGCACAGTGCCGAGCTTGCATTTCTGTGCTGCTCACATTTAGCATCTTATATGTCTGTTTATAATTGGCATGGTGCAGATCTTGCATTTCCCTGTTTGCCATATTTGATACGGTGTCTCATTCTAGTTCCACTGATGTTGCATTACTAAATGTAGATAAACCTGTCACTCTGGGAAGGAGCAGACTGAGATCACCCTTGTGTGCACTGACTACCGACTCCTTCCTTGTTGGCCAGCAAACACGCATGGGTACCAATAAAACACATTTCATTCTGTTTCTGTGCAAACTGCTGTGTCTGGTAAGGTTCTTTCATTTGCTCCTGGGAGGGTGCAAATAGTAGTTATTTCCCTAAAAAGAAAAAACACAAACACACACACACACACTATAATATTATTGAGACATCCAGAGAACACGAGCTAAGGTTACCATAATTAAAGTCTTTATTTAAGATAAAGTACAGTAACACGACCCCAGCCACAGCTTGACCCAGTCACTCTTTCCTGTCACCTCCGGGTGCCTCTCTTCGAACGTTCCTCACTGTGACATTCGAAGTGATGTCACAGTGGTGAATACCAAAGCGTTCGCGGAGCAAGGGGTGAGGGGACAGGTCAAGGATAAAGCCCCTTGGGTCAGAGGATACCACACATCCCCCTCCCTACAATTTTGAGAACACCTTTTCTAACACAGTGAAATGAATTACCATTAGAATAACAATTGAAGAGAAAATATAGATTGTACATATAATACATGAAAGGAATCATTCTGTGACATATTGCTCCAAATACTTAGGGTGGACAATCTCTCTGCCGCTTGACTTGCGAGTAAGATTGGCCCTTACCGAGCCACTCGGCTCTGATGGGCCTCTTTTAGAGAATGAATCATACTCACTTCCAGGTCTGTCATCATCATGTTGTGTGGGAGCGAGGTATGCTACCACCCTCCCCAAATTCCAAATCTTCCCCTCTTGAGTCTTTACAGCATTATTGAATATCTTCACAATCCTTGTGGGTCTAGAGAATTCTGACCAGTTTGCCCTGCCTGTGGGTGCCTTAATTTTGACCAAATCGCCCACCTTAAACTTGACCTCTTTGACTGTGTGTAGTTTATCAACCCTGGTTTTCCTGCCCCTCACTGCCTTGTATTCCCTGTCCCGCCAATTGGACTCTTGACAGTGACTCGACCAACCTTTGTGCCATCCCATCCACCATGGTACTAGCCTTGAGTTGGGTCTTCTCGCTCGCAATAGCTCAAACGGGGTAACACCTGTGGTTTGATGAGGGGTAAGTCGATAGGCTTCCAAATGTCTCCCTGCCTCCTCTTTCCAACCCAACCCACTGGCCTTGCTAGTTGGATACCTTCTTTGATGGTTCTGTTAAATCCTTCGACCATCCCATTGGTTTCATGGTGATATAACGTACACCTCTTGTGTGCGATACCACTAACCCCTAGGAAGTCTTGCATTTTTTTGGAGCAGAGCTGTACGTCATTGTCTGTTAATATGGTACTCGGCAACCCTTCTCTAAGGAACACTTCCTGCAAGAAGTCAATCACCACCTTAGTTGTGATCTCCGACACAAATTTTACTTCAGGCCACCTCGAGTATAAATCTACCAGGATCAGGATGTAAGGTGTACGATGTTCCCCTGCTAAAGGGCCCTCTATATCCAATGCCACATCTACCCATGGACCTAAGGGAGTTCTCTGCTCTGCATTGGAGGAGTGTGTTGCTTTAGGACCTTGTCACTGGCGGAGCACGGTATGCAGTTTCTTACTTCCCTCTCAATCTCTAAATCCATGTTGGGTCACCAGTAGTCGGAACGCATCCTTTGCTTAGTTTTCGTTATCCCTAGGTGCCCTTCGTGAGCCAGGTTAACTACGCGTTTTATTAGGACCTCAGGCGGAACTAATCTCGTGCCTCTGAATAGACAATTGTCGGTGACTGATAGTTCACTTCTGACCATCCAGAACGGTCTCAAAGCCTCATCACGTTTGTCTCTGTCCCTCCAACTTCCCTTCGTTCTCACGCACACTTCCTTTAGTAGTACATCATTCCTTAGTGTCTCTTTCCAGTTCTCTTCTTCAATAGCTCCTTGAGTAATGATGCACACATTTTCTATCAGTATCTCTCTCTCGTCCTCATTCTCCTCCTCTGTGCCAAACAGATCTTCGTTCGACCCCTTCACCAGGCGTGACAGACAGTCGGCTGCTAGATTCCTTGCCCCAGTACATATTCAACATCGAACATGTACTCCTGGAGATTCACCACCCAACGTCTTATCCTGCTTGAAATGGAGTCCAGCCCTTTCCTGCTGAACACTTCAACCAACGGCTTGTGATCAGTCCTCAGGTGAAACCTTGTTCCACACAGAAAATCTCTGAATTTGATTATGGCCCAGTTTACCGCCAGTGCCTCCTTCTCGATCACAGAGTAGTTTGCTTCAGCATTCCGGAGCGATCTTGACGCAAATGCTATGGTCTCCTCCCCTTTCTCGCCCATCTGTGTGAGGACTGCTCCCAGTCCTTTCGAGCTTGCGTCGGTGGTCAGCACCGTCTTCCTCTCTGGTAAGAATGATTTGAGACTAGGAGCTTGTGCCAGTGCCTTTTTTGTGTCTTCAAATTCCCTTTGACACTCCTCGCTCCATGCAAAGACTGCTCCTTTCTTCAGCAGGTTTCGTATGGCAAACGTGCGTCTAGCAAAGTTTTGCACAAACTTGCTATAGAATTCTATCATCCTCATGAATGATTTAATCTCTTCCTTGTTCTTTGGTGGGGAAAGGTTGATGATGGTGTATTCCAACTCTGTCTTCGGCCGAATGCCCTATGCCGTCACTTTATGACCCAGGAAATGTATTTCTGCACAGCCAATCCTATGTCAGATCAATACTAAGTCGTCTCTTACCATGTCTTGTTATAGCTCTTGCAAATGACGCAGCAGATTTCGCAGAGACGCAAGGGACCAACTTCCCAAGTGACTAACCTTAACCTTGTGATTTTTAAACACTACAAGAATAAAGCTAGAAAATGGGGAGGAGGGCCGGTACTGGACGTAAGTGTTCTTGCTGTCGGCCTGCGAATCAACAAGGATCAAGGGGTTACTAAACAACTCTCCTTCCTAAATTCTTTTTACAATAAGCTCTAACTCTTCTGCTTGCATGCAGGGGTTGCAAACAATTGCCTACCTGCGAACAGCTGTTGTTAGGTTTTCGTCCAGTATGTCTTGTCTTGTCCTGATGGTCAGTAGTGTCGGTGCGTTTCTGTTTTCTGTTCTGTTGTCTCCTTGTGCGATAAATGTAGTGGCAGGGGGAAGCAACTAGAATAAACAGAAGTATAATTACAATCCTTTCTGACCTTGACCCTTTAAGAACACACTCTTTCCCACGTATTGCAGCTACCACATTTCTGGCCTAATAGTCACTTACTTAGTTATCGGCTCAGGGCTTTTGGATGATTGCGTCTTGCATTCTGAAATAAAGTAAACACATACACAAAGAAAACAGAAACCGTTTTCCCCCTTGCAATCTCTCTCTGGATTGCATGTAAACACCTTCTGACCTTTTTTTAACAAAATGTTCTGATTCACAAAATGTTGTTCTCAAGAAATAAGAAAAGTTCATTGTCCCATAAAGTCTTTCTTGACGTGGAAGTTCCAACAATTATTCCAGAGGCCTTTCTTGCGAAGGGCACCTTAAACGTTAAAAGAAATAATCACTTATCTCTCTTTGTCTTTGCAGGTTCAGTTGCTGAGAAGAACGAAGGTTTCCAGGCTGTTGTCACAAAAGAAGATACCGAGAAAGGATTCAGAAGTCCCGAAGTCTTAAACAGGTAAGATGGCAGTCTCCTGGAGCGAGGATTCACAGCGCGACCTTCATCTGGAGAAGGCGGAAGGCAAATCGCCTTCCAGAAAGCTGGGTGCGGTTTAAATAGCCGACCGCACCTAGCCGCACCCAGCGAGTTCTTCAAGTTGCCTCTGCATCTCTGCATACGTCCAGATGCGAACAGAGGCCTTTGCTGCCAAAAGCCACCAAGCCCTTGACTCTGCTATTAACGCTAATCAAACCGAAGCACATGCAAGTGGCAACACCTCAGTCAGTTCTTGTCACGCGCCCATAATATGGTGACACAAAAAGTATCTTTAAAGAAAACACGTAAAACAAATATACATAACTGACCACTAAGGAGTGCAGGTGCACGGGAAAGGGGTGGATTTTTATGGGTGAATAGCGCCATTCTGACTTTTAGCCTTCCCCCTTTTAGGGCTTGGAGGAGGCTTCTAGAGGCTCAGACGGGGAATCATGACATCCTACACTTCTCTTTCTTAACAGTGAGTCCTTGTTCCTTGAATCTTTCCAGTACTTTTCTTAACCTGCTTTCATGTTGTTCCTCATTTTTAGCAAATATGAACACATCATGGTAGCACATGACCCCAGGGATGACCTTAAGCAAGTTATCCATTATCCGTTGGAAAACTGCAGCGGCAGAAACCAACCCGAACGGCATACGCTTGAACTTGAACGCTCCCATGGGTGTGATGAATGCCGTGAGTTCTTGGGAGTCCGGGTGGAGTTTCACCTGGTGATAGGCTGATGCCAGGTCTAAAGTAGTGAATATTCTCGCTCCTTCCAGTGTGCACATAATTTTCGAGATGCTCGGAAGTGGAAACTTGTCCACGATAACCTCCTTGTTCAGTGCCCTAAGGTCAATGCACAACCGAACAGACCCGTCCGTCTTCTTGGCTGCGACTATAGGTGCCAACCACTCAGTGGCTTCGACCGGTTCTATTACCTTCAACTTGCATAGTCTCTCTATTACTTCCTTCACCGCATCCTGTATGGCAATGGGGAGGTTTCTGACTCTGGCTGCGATCAGTTTGGCATTCTCCTTGAGCCTTATTCTATGGGAGTAATTTCTTAGACACCCCAGGTCCTCAGTAAAAACTTCTTTGAATTCCTCCTCTATCCCCACTCCTGTTCTCTTCGCCTCCTGTACTAGAATATGGGAATCCTTGTTGGGGTTGAGATGTATGCCCAATTCCTTTTGTGCTTGCCACCCCATGATGTTATCCCCTTTCTTGGACACATAGACCTTTGTGGCTGTTACCCTGTTTTTATAGCCAACAGTACCCCAAAAGTAACCTTTCATGCTTATGAGTTGTCCCCCATATCCCCCTGGTCTTACGTCAATTTTGTTTAGACTGATTTTCCTATTTGACACTCTTTCAAATTCCACTGCAGATATGATTGTGATCTTAGAACAAGAATCAAACATCGCTTTCAACCCAGTCCCTTCCACAGTTATTTCATCTTTAGGACTGCAGACTGGTTCTCCCTGTACCTGCAATACAATTTCATCACAGCTCTGCATGGGTCTTTCCTTACCCTGTTTTTTGTAATGGCTATTACTTCTGCAACATTGCCTGAAGTGTCCTCTTTTCCCACACTTATTGCACAGTGATTTCAAGGCCGGACAATCCCTGTCACTTGCCATGTGACCTTGCTCTTCACACCGGTAGCAATTCCCTTTGAAGCTCCAACTCCCTTTCACCTCCATCTGTTCCTTTTTCCGCTCTTTTACTGCGAGAACTTTCTCATCTTCCACCGACACCTCATTTACCTTGACTTTACTCTCCCCATCCTGCCTTATCTCATTCACACACTGCATCATGTGTTCAACCTGTTTCGCTACAATGAGTACCTCCCCCAGGGGCGGGTCGTCTTTAAGCCATAGCTCCTCCCTTATGTGTTCAATTTTACATGTTAAAACAAACTGATCATGGATTCTCTCTTCACACGCTCCCCCAGACTTGCAGGTGGCCGCTAGTTTACGCAATTCCCTGCCTAATCTCATTCACACACTGCATCATGTGTTCAACCTGTTTCGCTACAATGAGTACCTCCCCCAGGGGCGGGTCGTCTTTAAGCCATAGCTCCTCCCTTATGCGTTCAATTTTACACGTTAAAACAAACTGATCACGGATTCTCTCTTCACACGCTCCCCGAGACTTGCAGGTGGCCGCTAGTTTACGCAATTCAGAGACACATTCTTCTACCATCTCTCCTTCCTTTTGCCCTCTCTTTCCAAAGTGGTGACGTTCCATAATGGTGCTTAACTTTGGTAGGTAGTGTATGTCTAATTTGTTTAGGCTCAACTCAAACTCATTCAAACTCCTCGCATCATTCGCATTCAATTCAGGAAGATGCTCCAACACCTCTTGTCCTTCTGCGCCTAGGTAATGCAATAGCAGGGCAACTTTCCTTTCAAGTCCTAAATTAGGTCCACACACCACCGCATAGTTTTGGAAGACTTTCTTCCATTTGTTCCATTTCAGTGTCGGTCCCCCAGGGGTGGGCAAGAAAAACGGAGGAGGAGTTACATTTTGCATGGCGGTAACAATTTCCCGAAGAAAAGGTGAGAGGCTGCACAATACTTATTAGTCACCTCTACAAATCAAATAAGACCACCCCCACGCACAGTTTACCTCAATTTTGGATATTACCCCCTTACAGGAATACAGACATACAGAACAATGCAAGAAATCATAGAGTGGGACCCCGCGCCAGTATAGTGCATACCAAAAGAAATATTCTTTTGTCACCAGTAGATGGCGCTAAGATCCTTGGGTATCCCTATGTGGAAATTCACAAACTCACACCCACCGTGTAAGTACACTATTCTTCTTTTCCACAACACATTTCAAAACAAAAAGGCTCCTGGCCTTGCGACCCGTACAATATGACTACCCCCTGAACCTAGAGCAAAGGCAAGCTCCGAGATAAAAGGGTAAATGCGTGGTGAGGGAGTTCTGTCAATGTGCGGCCAGAATTCTTGTTCTGCAATCACTCAGCTCACCCCGGAGATGCCAGCACAAGTCTCTATGTCATAGATTTGGCCCGAGGTTCCTCTCAGCGCCTCCTTAAGCTCTCACCCCGATGCTCTGTGATGTACTTCCTGAACGACCACAGTTCCGATAAGGTGTGATGTTCCACTAGGACTCGCACTGACTCTCCAATCCTAGGGACGCCACCCGCACTTAGCACCAGCTCGCTGCCACCACTAAGAGTATCGCGCAATAAACAGACCACGCAGTTATAGGCGTAAAAGGCCATTTATTAGACCAGAACTGCGCATAACAATAGAACAGTAAACAATAACAGAAACACCCCACTCATACATCTCCCCCATTCGTTTCAATCATTCATGTCAATACTGAGCCCTAGCGGCTCCAAACACCCTCCACTTGCCGTCAATCACCCTTCCAGCCCCCAGCCATTGCCAACTTCAAACAAACTTCGATCCGTCCTGCACCAAGTCTCCCCCCCAAGGGATGGGTATGCCCGCTCTTGACCCCCTATCCCTTCGGAACCTGCCTACCGCAGCTCTGGCCTAAACTGGCAACGCAAACAAAGCCAGCCCAAGAACCACCTCTAACTGCCGGGTGGGTGGGCGGTCTTTTCGAGCTCCCTCCCGATGGTGCCAGGCGCAGAAAAGAGGAAGATCCCTTCCTCCCCCGCGCTTAAGTACCCACCCCCTAGCTCCTCCCCTTCCCCTGCCTGGACTATCCCCTGCGCGAAAGACCCCGGGGAAAGACTAGTCTGCGACTCTGCTCTCCCCGGGGCCCGGCATCGCGCAATAAACAGACCACGCAGTTATAGGCGTAAAAGGCCATTTATTAGACCAGAACTGCGCATAACAATAGAACAGTAAACAATAACAGAAACACCCCACTCATACATCCCCCCATTCGTTTCAATCATTCATGTCAATACTGAGCCCTAGCGGCTCCAAACACCCTCCACTTGCCGTCAATCACCCTTCCAGCCCCCAGCCATTGCCAACTTCAAACAAACTTCGATCCGTCCTGCACCAAGTCTCCCCCCCAAGGGATGGGTATGCCCGCTCTTGACCCCCTATCCCTTCGGAACCTGCCACCCAGTGGACCCCCTGTAGGGCGGTACACTGCCCCACCCCCCCACCAAGGGGCCGTCCGTCCGTCCGCGCAAAGTCACTCCCTCCGACACCAGATCGACTCGTTCCACAACTTGCTCACCACATCCCTCAGCTCCATCATATACCATGCATTCCCCAGACGAGACAGATGCACACCGTCCTCCCTAAAGGCTAAAGGCTCCTCCAGGCGAAGTCCAGGATGTGAGATGACTTTCACCCCCTTATCAACACAGTAGAGTCTCATTGCCCGATTCAACTTTCTCCGGGCCTTCTCAATGGCCCCATGTTTCATGGCCCCTCTCCAAACTTTACGGGGGACCAGCTCCGTCCAGGCAATGCAGGCCCCCGACATCCTTGATTTAAGCACATCCAAGTCCCTCTGCATCAATTGCAACAGAGCCAGTCCAGACAACTGCACCAGGTCGTTCTCGCCCAGATGGATGATCAACAAATCCGGGCACCCCCTTTGGGGGACCATCTTCGCGAGCCAGGGCAGTAGTGCCCCCCATCGCATTCCGCTCTTCCCCCACCATTTCACCTCGTGCAATTGTCCCCTCAGTCCCAGGTTACGTCCGTAAACCTGCTGGTCAGCGTACTTGGATGCCCAGTGCACAAAGGAGTGCCCAACGATCCACGTCACCGTCTTACCACCCGGGCCACCCACGCAACCTACGAAGAAAAAAGATGTTAGAAACAGGCAAAACAGAAAGCACAAACCAACAACCTGCCTGGGACCCCAGCTATTTCCTCACATACCGCTCGCAGCAGCGAGACTTCCAACGACCAATACTCCGGATCCGGTCCCAGGACCAACCCAAACGAGCCGCTGCAGTGGCAGCCCCAATACGGAACGAATGAGTACCAAACCCCGCACCATTCATCCCCAGTCGACCCAAAGCCATCCTCAACACCGCCAACAGCTGGCCCGCCGACAAACTCGCACCCGAAGCATGCCGGAAAATCTCACCTCCCCGCGGGCCCCCCGCCCCGCAGAAGGCGCGCCACTCTCGCACCGGGCAAACCGCCCCACCAGACTCGTTCAGCCACACCCACGTACCACGGCCCATCTGATCAGTCTTCGAGCGGCCCAGCCAAATCCCCAAACGTCCCGCATCCACCCGCACATCCTCGTACAACCGCCCGGGCCCCCGCCTCGTGCCCAGCAACTCAGACACACGGAACGCCCCAAAAAACATCCACACCATGCACAGGCGAAACAAGCCCACCTCGGCCCCGTCATAGCAACACTCAGGCAACACCCCCACCAGTCGCACCAACAGGTCAAAAGTCACCGCCTCCCGCAGGCGTCTCCCCCCGACACCCCTCTCCCGGCCCCACCCCCGCAACATGCGAGCCAGTACCACATCCTTGGTGGGGTCGAAACCCAGAAACAGAATACAGTAAAAGGAAATGCCAGCCAACTTCCCAGAAATCGTAGCAGCAGTCAGGCCCCGGTCCATGCAGGAGAGCACATAGCCCCTCACACCACCCAGCACTTCCGACTCCCCACTCACCTCACCATCCACCGTCCAACCCCTAAAAGAACTAAATTCAGACCATGCCAACCGATATGTCCTCCTTGTGGACGGTGCCAACGAACCCTCCACCAGACCAATCATCCTCACTCCCCCAAGGCCCAGATGCCGGCCGGCAGCTCGGTCTTGCAGGCGTCCGCTCCCGGCGCCAGATGTCGGAACCGCTGCCACTGCGAACGAGACAAAGCATCCGCAATGTCATTATTCGCCCCAGGGACATGCTTGGCCCGAAACACCACATTCAATTGCAGACACGCCAGCATGAACCTTCGCAACAGCTTCAACACTCGCAGGTCCCTCGCCCTCTGGTTATTCACGAGGTCCACAACCGTCATGTTGTCTACGTGGAAAAGCACTGTCCTGTCCCGAAAGTCATCCCCCCACACCACCAGAGCCACCAGCAAAGGGAAGAACTCGAGAAAAGCAATACTCCTGCCCTGCTTCATCCAGGAGGCCGGCCAGCTCTCCGCGCACCACCGCCCATCCCAAAAGACTCCAAACCCCGCTGACCCAGCCGCGTCAGAAAAGATCTGGCATTGCCACACCGCCCTCTCCTCATCAAACTCCAAGGGCACTCCATGAAACTCCTGCAAAAAGGCGATCCAAGTCCGCAGATCCGACCGCACCCCCAGCGAGATCCTCACCCGGTGATGCGGAAGCACTGCCCCCGACATGGCCATGCCGAGCCGCCGACAGAACGTGCGCCCCGCCCGCACAACCCGGCAAGCAAAGTTAAGGAAACCCAGCAGCCTCTGAACCGCCCGCAAAGGGATCCGCCTCTCCCCCACAGCCCACTCCAGACACTCCAAAATCTCCTTCACCTTAACCGCCGGCAGACGCGCCAACCATGCAACCGAGTCCAACTCGATCCCCAGGAAAGTGAGGCAACAGCTGGGACCAGCCGTCTTCTCAGGCGCAAGAGGCACCCCGAACTGCACCGCCAAGGCCTGGAAACGCGACAGAGCCCTGCCACAATCCCCCGACCCCGCCCTGCCCAGGAAGAGGAAATCGTCCAGGTAGTGAGTGACCTCGCGGCACCCGCTCACCCGCACCATGACCCACTGCAGAAAAGTGCTAAACAACTCAAACAAGGCACAGGAGATGGCACAACCCATGGGAAGGACCTTGTCGACATAGATGGCACCCCCGAACTGCATGCCCAAGAGCCCGAAATCCGCCGGGTGAATCGGCAAGAGCCGGAAAGCCGACTTGATATCGCACTTCGCCAGCTCCACCCCGGGACCACAAGAACGCACCATCCGGACCGCATCGTCCACCGACGCATACAGCACCCTCGAGTCCTCCTCTGCAATGAAGTCATTCACCGACCTACCCTCCGGCCAGGACAAGTGGTGAATCATCCTGAACTCCCCTTCCTCCTTCTTCGGCACAACCCCCAGTGGCGAGACAAGCAGGTCCGGCAGCGGCCAGTCTAGGAACGGCCCTGCAACTCTCCCCTCCGACACCTCCTTCCGCAACTTCGCAGCCACCACACCCGGCAACTCCTTCGCCGACCTCAAATTCTCGGCCCACCGCCGCTCCCTGGGGCCCTGATAACCCACCCGAAAGCCTTCGGTGAAACCCCAAAAGAGCCGCGCCGCGGCCTCGCGGTCAGGATAGCACGCGAGCCACGGGGCCATAGCCTCCACCTTAACCGGAGTAGGCGCCCTTTGGGCCAGGCTGTCCTCGCCCCCTGGCATTCCGCCACTGTTCGGAAGGGGTGGCGAGCGAGAGGCACTGAGTGATGGGGTGCTTCCCTCCGCACTTAGAACACTCATGTTTAAACTTGCACGGGTACCTGGAGCAGAAACCCCGACTGTAGCTCCAACACACTCCTGTGGTGGCCCCCCCCCGGTTTGGGCGGCTGTCCGGACACAATGGTGCTGGGCACAGTTCCGCCCCCCGCCCCGCCCTGGGCGGGACGCGTCGGAAAAGACCGATACAACACCGGCAAACCGCTGGCCGTATGTGTAGAGGCCGACGAGTGCGACGACGCCATCCACTGCATCCAAAGTTCCTGATCCACCTCCCCCCAGCTTTTCTCCGGATCGGCGCTGACCCCGGCCCGGAACTCCTCGTCATAGCTCAGCCAAGCAAACCCCCCAAACTGCATCTGAGCCTTGCGGATAATGTCCATGTATTTGAACAACGCAATCGCCCGATCGAGATACTTCACACAATAGACGCTAGCATAGATCAGAAAAGCCGAAGTCCAATTCTCCATGGTGATAGGCACTCTAGGCCGCCTCGTCAATTCCCACTCCTCCTCCTTGGAACCCCCCTTCGCCTGAACCTCCCGGTGCAGTAACTTAAAAACATCCACAAACTCATGTTTCCAAATCTTCTCCCTCATTTTCTCGGACAAATGTGACCCCAACGGCATTGCCAGCCCCATGTACGGCATTTTCTTCGGGACCTTCACCCCTTTTTCATCTTTCCCCTCACTCTTGTCAGTCTGCACCCCCAAAGTTACCGACTTACCATCCACCTTCTTACCATCCTCAGGCGGACCGCCCGAAGGCGCCCCCCCCTCCCTCACAGACCCATCCCCCACTCCCACCGACCGGCAGGCCCGCTTCCTCCCCTCCCCACCCCGGGGTGCGTCATCCCAAACCGCCCACCAGGCACTCTCACCTGTCAGTGCCTCTGTCCGCTCCCGGGGCCGTCCTCTGGACTCCTTTCCACGGGCCTTCACCGGTCCAGTCTTCCTCCGAGATCCGGGGTCGACCTGCAAGACACCAAGGTCGTCACCCCCCGCCGCGCGGCCTACGCCTTCCAGGTCATCCCGCACCTCCCCTTCTTCCAACTCCTCGCTCTCAGCACTGTAATCCAGTTCAAGCACCGGTTCCTGATCCACACTTCACTGCACGCTTCACACCCTTGGCTCCACACTCGCGGCCACGCTGTACGGTGGCGCCACCAGAACTCGTTGCCCGATCCCGCGGGGGAGGGACAGCCGCCGCGGACTGCCCTACTGCTTCTGACCTGCGTCTTGGAGCCGTGTTGCGCCCCGCTAGGCCCCCCTTGGCTCTGCCGACAACTGCCGACTTGGATCCCCTCCCGCCCCCCAGGTCGCTCGAACCTGGCAGGGCCCCGGCACCATCGGGCCTCAAAGCCGTGCTGGCCGTCCCTACCCCGGCCGCGCCCCCAGTAGAGTGGGCGGCCAGGCCTGACCTCCTCAACCTCGCCTGCCGGATCTCCTCCTCCTGCCTCTCCGCCTCCCTCTCCTCCTCCGAGGTGGGAGTGGGGGGCCCCTCAATGTCGGGGCCCCACACAGAACCAACCCGGGCCCTCGTCTCCTCAGCCCACCTGACCTCCTGAATCTGTTCCAAGATTCGCTCTCCCCTGGCCCTCTCCTGCCAGGAGACAGAACCCCAAATCGGAGGGGGGAGCGGCTGGCCGTGGCCAAAAAATTCGCCCCCCGTGGGAAGAACCCCACCTGGTGGAAACCTTGGACCCAACCCGGGCCGCCAATGGGAACCAGAGAGGGGGAAGCACTCCTGCCCACCGCAAACCCAGGCACCAGCGGCCGAACCACGGCCGGGGTGCCCGCCCTGGAGCCCCGGGACAAGTCAATCGGGCCGCCCCCAGACACCCGCAGGTCCAGCCCAGGCCCATCCCCACTAAAAGAAGCCCCATCCAAACGAACCAAGGCCCCGGGGGCCCCGCCGTCACCCTCCGACCCGACCAGGCCCTGCGCGGGCCCAGCCCGGGCGTCACCTAGCTCCACCCCCTGCGCAGCACCGTCCGGCGCCAACAGAGGACCCTGGAGCGGAAGCTCCTCGGACACGGCCCGCACGGCCGCCCCCGAGGCCCCGGGCAAAAACTCCAATTGGGGGAAGGGGCGTGTGGAAGTCGTCCGACGCTTCCCGCCCCGCGCAGTATCCTTAGGGACACCCCCCCCCCTCCTGGCCCCCGAGCCACCCTCCTGAACCTGGTCGTCCTCCAGGCAGGCGAAAACCGCCGCCTGCACCCACGCCGAGGCAGCCCTCGTGCCTCTGGTGGCCCCCACCCAGGCCTGGTCCATGACCCCGGGCCTAATCAAGTCATCGCGGCCGGCCCTAGCGAGCAGCAACAGGGCCTCACGGACCTGTTCCGCAGACACCCCAGACATCCCGGCCAAATCAGCAACAAAAGCAAGGGAAAGAAGTACAAAACCCAGCTGTCGTAAGAACAGCTCCGAGAACAATTTCTCCAATTGGGGGAAGGGGCGTGTGGAAGTCGTCCGACGCTTCCCGCCCCGCGCAGTATCCTTAGGGACACCCCCCCCCTCCTGGCCCCCGAGCCACCCTCCTGAACCTGGTCGTCCTCCAGGCAGGCGAAAACCGCCGCCTGCACGCCCGCCGAGGCAGCCCTCGTGCCTCTGGTGGCCCCCACCCAGGCCTGGTCCATGACCCCGGGCCTAATCAAGTCATCGCGGCCGGCCCTAGCGAGCAGCAACAGGGCCTCACGGACCTGTTCCGCAGACACCCCAGACATCCCGGCCAAATCAGCAACAAAAGCAAGGGAAAGAAGTACAAAACCCAGCTGTCGTAAGAACAGCTCCGAGAACAATTTCTAAAAGTAGCACTAGGCCTCAAACTACGCACTAACTACAACTCTTTTCGAGCTCCCTCCCGATGGTGCCAGGTGCAGAAAAGAGGAAGATCCCTTCCTCCCCCGCGCTTAAGTACCCACCCCCTAGCTCCTCCCCTTCCCCTGCCTGGACTATCCCCTGCGCGAAAGACCCCGGGGAAAGACTAGTCTGCGACTCTGCTCTCCCCGGGGCCCGGCATTTGCCAAAAATCCGATGACTCCACAGACTATCTCCCTTGCCGCAAAAGCTCAAAACTAAACAGCCGCACAGTAGCAGATGAAACGAGGTCAGGTCCTGCTCTCGCACTGTGGGTTCACACAGAATTGCTGACAGTCATTACATTGAAACCGCTGCCACCTCTGTGTTGTGGGACCCGAAAGTCACTACTGATGCTCTGTGTATCTTAGCCCCCACAGCTCCTCACCGTGACACATTTCAGGCTTGCCCCGCCAAGTTATCAGGCCAAAATATTTGTTCCCTCACGGCTCTCTTCACCCACGACAAACGCCGATCCCGGTTCTTAAGCCAGCCGCTGATGTGAGGGAACTCAGGGCAGCGCTCTCACCTCAGACAGAAAAAACGTCCTCGATATCTGTCAGCCTTTCACCGAACACCATTCGAAGTAAAAGGTCCCTGGCCCAATGTGCGCTATTATCCGCTGCACACCTTCTATTCTTCACTTCCGTCAGTATTCTTCGCTGCTCCAGTATTTCTTTACTCATAGCAGCGTGTTGGGGACACTCGTCCTTCCGCATCCCATCCTCGTCGGCCAGTATAATATTATTGAGACATCCAGAGAACGCAAGATAAGGTTACCATAATTAAAGTCTTTATTTTAGATAAAGTACAGTAACACGACCCCAGCCACAGCTTGACCCAGTAACTCTTTCCCGTCACCTCCGGGCGCCTCTCTTCGAACGTTCCTCACTGTGACATTCGAAGTGATGTCACAGTGGTGAATACCAAAGCGTTCGTGGAGCAAGGGGTGAGGGGACAGGTCAAGGATAAAGCCCCTTGGGTCAGAGGATACCACACACACTCTCTTTCTTTCTTTCTCTTTTGTTCTCTCTCTTTCTGACTCCTTATTATTAAATATCAAGATATGGTTATGCGTTCTGAAATAAAAAGAAAACAATTTTACCTACTAAGTAACTAGTCATAAAAAGACCACAAACATGTTTAAAGATAACTAAATCCTACATAAATAGCATTTGTGAATTTTCATCTTCATTTCCTAATTTTTTCTTCTAAAAAGAAATAGTGGGGGGGGAGTAAGATGAGCTTTCCTTTGTCTGTCATAACACTTTGTTTCATGGGTACATTCTGAATTCTGTTCACAATTATTTTAAAATGCAAATTAAACATCTAGTCAGCCGAAGTCAGAACACTGGCCTGGCCTGCTTATATTACTGTAAAAAACCACACGCCCGGAGCCAAAATTTAAAAAAGCAATTTTAAAAGTGACATTTCTAAAACTTTTAACATTAGAAAATGTATTTGTCATGTTAAACTTATAGAAGTAGAAATTGTATATATCATTCCTGTTTGGTTAAATGCTTGTACGGCAAAGGGCTTGTATGAGTCACTTTGAATGAAAAACACCTTTTTAAACATTCCCTTTACACACAACCTTTGTACAGTAGACTGTGGCTCTGGATAGGTCTGATCATAGAAGATGTCTTGTGCAGGAAGTGAAGTGTAAGCGTTTGATTGGTTGCGGACTGTGATGTCACAGTTAATGGATGGAACTGCATGACCAAGGAGTCCGCTTGAGCACCAGCAGAGCTGGAGATGAGGGAAATGTATCTAGACTCTCTGAGTGCTTCTAATGACAGCGAGAGATATCCAATGGCCTGAATTCCTTCAGTGTTTTCCTGTAGACTCCTCCCTGCTACCGAGGGAGAGGTGGCACTTGTGCCCATGGTATATTGTCACCACCTGATGGGACTGTCAGAGCTTGACTCTGCGGTAACAGTGTGTCACGTGGTCCCCAGAATATACCTTTACTTCATAGGAAAGAGGCTATGACAGGCCTACTCACAAGCCAAGTAGGACTGGTAGAAATGTGGTTAAGGAGTGCTTGAAGAATTAATATATTCCTGGTTCACCTTGTGAAATAGGTTGTGAAGCCACGGTTTTCCACAGTGAAGGTGGGTGTATTCTGTGTCCACATAGTTCCATATGTGTTTCAGATGTTTTTCCTTTCTTGAAGTCATGTTTCCTGAGGGACGTTTAATCCCTTACATCTTACATGCTGTTGAACAGAAGAGGGAATGGTAAATCCTATTCACATAAATTGTGTTCTGTGGATGCATGGTGTTAGGTCAATTACCACAGGTGAGATATTGGGTCGCATAGGGAAGCCAACAGCCAATTATGTGCACTTAACTTGTTCAAGCAAATCTGTCAAGGTAGTGGATACCTACTCTGCAGATAGAAGCCTACTCCTGTTAAGGACCTAAGAAACTTGGGCTTTCATTGCACAACAGTTTTTAAGTCAACTCTCAGATTATCAAGCATCTTCCACCCACAACTCTAAGGCTACCTGAGACATTGCAACTATCCTCCAAGTGGTATGGGGTAGTTTGAAATGTCTTGGCCAGCAGGGCTCAGCATACATTCGTCTTATAATGCTGATAAAGGCAGGTTGCAGGTCATATATTTGCAATTGGAAGGGTCGATAGGATGGGACCAGATTTTCCTGAATCAGAAAGGATAGCCTCAGACATTGCAAACAGACGTACAATGGTTGGGGTAGTTTGATGTTTTCCTGGCTGACAGGGCTCAGCGTACAACCATGTTCTCATGCTGATAAAGGCAAATGGCGTGCCATATCTTTGCAAGGGTAAGGGTCAGTAGGATGGGACCAAGTGCCCAGGAGCCTGCAACATTGGAACCAACCTTAAAATAGTACAGATGAGTTTCATTTTTCCCTAAAATGTGCCCAGGCGGCCCAAGAACAGCATGGGCATGGTAAGCAAAGGCTGGAACAAAATAGAGGCGCTCTGAAGGAAGGTTAACCTATGGAGACATATGTATAAGATGTTTTCACAAAACTCACAGCTCAGAGAAGAGCTGGGATAAGACTGAACAAAATGAGAACTGCCAAATCTGTGCCTGGCTGCTGTCCTACCCGAAATAATGGAAGTAGAGCAAGTCTGTTTGCCACATTGACTCTTTTTTCCTTCAAATGTCTTTCACTTCTAATAATGAAAGTATAAGTGGTCCGGGAGAAAATTCTAGTAGTCAGGATAATGCCTCCTTATGCAGAGTAGAAAGAACAAGGGTCTCTGGGATCTAAGAAGAAAAATGTGGCTTGCATGAAGGGGAAACAACAGAACATGATCATGAGGCAGGCCGATCCACCCTTGCACTGTCAGGGCAGGAGCCAACCTAGAGCTTTGTCCCTCACCCACCCTTGTCAACCCCCATGTCAGGTTGCCACTACGGCTACGTTCTGAGCCATGACCGACTAGGGCTCGTCCAACTGAGGCTTGTCCACCATTGGGAACTTGAGAGGGGGTTGATGGGTGAACTCCTTCTCAAAATGTTGGCTTGCTTCGGCCTAGCACGAGTAGATTGAATTAGAGGCATTTAAAGATTGTGTACTTTCTGCTCGGGCTCCCCTGTTCATTCCTCTTCCACTCCTTCCTCGCTCATGGGGTGTCTTTGGTCAGGAGCTGGCAGTACCTTTGACTTAAAAATAAAAGTGCATGGCTACTGCTCATGTCACTAATTCAATTCTTGCACTTTTTGGCATCCTTTTACTCATTCAAAACCATCTCTGCCTAGTACATGTTACCATATTGATTACTTGGCCTTCTCTAATTGCCACTGTTTTTGGTGTACACACAAGGAGCATCCATGCTGGTGTTGTGTAGCTAATATAAACAATCACAATAGGTAGGAGTGGTTTTGTTAACTGCACAACTTATGTTAAGTATAAATAATGTTGAAAAATGTGCAAACTTTGTAGGGTTAGTGCTGTAGTGCTACATTAGCACCTACTATCACGGAAGCCTAAAACACATTGCTGCAAAAGTACCTCTGTGTGAACATAAGAGACCGTACTACCAAAACACTCAATAAGTAGTCTTCCAAAACAATTTTAACCTTCACCAAAATTGATTATTTGGAAACTGTTGAGTCTAATTGAAGACAGAAGTCAGATGGTTGTACACCATAAATGTGTATTGTAAAACGTGTATGGAAAAGACAGCTGACGTGTTTCATCACAAGGTGACTTCTTCAAGGCCAAAATCACAGTTTATTGGCCAGAAGTTGCACAGTCGGTGCGAAAAATAACTTGTTGGGTCGAAAAGTCATTATATTGGAGACCGCATCATGTTCTTAAAGATGTAGTAAGAGGAGGTGTGTCCGAAATAGTTAATGGTGCCTCAATTCAAGTCGGTGACCTCAAGTCTGGTAGGTAACAGGCCACAAGAACTCTGTAAATTAGAGTTGCTGCCTATTGAGTCGGTACACTCCAGATCAGCCAGTGTGAAGAAACCCTGATAAGTTTCCTGTTGTTTTTGTGAGTCGTGTTCAGAATTTTAGCGTCCCAGAAGTGCAGTTCCGGGACACTAAAATTCCGAGCCCGACTTCTGTCTAATTTGTGTTGTGCTCAAGGCAGTTGCTTTTCATCAATCTGGCGACTTCAGACCTACAGGCGGAGAAATTGGTCCGGGTGTTTGGTGCTTTCTCGGAGAGTGATCGTATGAGCTGGGTGTCATCGGTATAGGATATGATGTTGATTCCTTGGGCGCAGTTGGTGCTGGCGAGTAGAGTCATGTAGGCGCCGAACAGAGTGTGGCTGAGTGAGGATCCTTGTAGAACTCTGGAGATGAGGTAGATGGCGCTTGAGGTTAAAGAGGCCAGGCTGACTGGCTGGTTGCGTCCTGCTTGGAAGGAGCTAATCCAATGAAGGCCAGGTCAACGGCTCTGGAACGGTCCAGTAGGATGAGGGTTGCTGTGTCATCTCTGGCTATGGCCATCAAGATATCGCCCATGGCGGTGATGAGGGCTATCTGTCTATCTATCTATCTATCTATCTATCTATCTATCTATCTATCTATCTATCTATCTATCTATCTATCTATCTATCTATCTATCTATCTATCTATCTATCTATCTATCTATCTATCTATCTATCTGTCTGTCTGTCTGTCTGTCTGTCTGTCTGTCTGTCTGTCTGTCTGTCTGTCTGTCTGTCTGTCTGTCTGTCTGTCTGTCTATCTATCTATCTATCTATCTCTCTCCATCCAACACTATGATCTATCTATCTTTGCACACTTTTATTTATCTATCTCTGCAAGTCTCTCCATCAAGCTTCTACACTCTCTATTTGCAATAAAGATTTACAAAAGCATTACAAAAAGCATTAGCAAAGGCAAGAGTATGTCAGCCAATACCTGACTAGTATGTTATTTTTGGACTGGTATTAGCCAAGACTGTTTGACCGTAGTAAAGTATGTGCATAACATAGTTACTTATACAGGTTTTCAGCCATACTTCATCCATTAGTTTTGCTGTGTTATTCACACTTTTCTTCCACTGGCATGCATGCATCATGGGGCAGTGGGGAAGCTCACTTCAGCTTTTGGCTGACTTCACTGTGAGTTATGACATGCTGCCCTTTCACAATGAGCACTTCCACACACAAAGTAGTTCAATGCCAGGGACTGCTATGGTAATGTGTGCTATTTTGAGAGTAAAGAAGCACTTTGCCTTCAGCCAACTATTTGTTTTAGATTGATAAAGTCCCAGCAGCTTCCCAATAAAGGATGGAAAAACCATAACAGAACAAAACAAGAATTGCTAAATTCAAAAGGCAGAAGGCCAGTGCCAGACCGATTGGGTTTGCTGATGCGTGTTCCTTGCATTGAGTTTATTAATGCTGTAATCCAATAAATCATTCCTTGATTTCTAGTTGGGAGTCATCTCTCCAACAGTATCTACAAATGCTTTCTGACAATTTTTGGAATGATTAGCTTGCAAGGTGTGTGCTCTTCATATTGGAGAGCTTACACTGCGATTTTGCAGGCTGCAAACATCAGGAGGTGTAGACACTCTCACAGTGGTAGGCAGAGGCCTTTATTTGCAGTTCTGGATGCTAGAATATCAGTGGCCACTTATTGCATTATAGACCCTTCCTTTTAAAGGTTCAGGGGTCACAATGTAGGCACACTTTGACTACCAATACCGGGCTAGAGGTCTTCTGAATGGACCAATTGTGTACTAATTTTCATACCCTGTGTTTCCAGGAGACCATATCAATGTTTATAGAACTTTTCATCTACCTGCCGCGCCATCTAACACTTGCAGAGCAAAGGGTGTTTTGAGTCGCTTGACTTGATGTCTTCCATAGTTTGGCAACATTTCCCATTGCAAATGGTTGGTCTGAAAACGTACCCAAATGGCCATGTGACAATATATCGGCACAAAGCACTTTACACACCCTGTTCTTTTGTATTTTTTTGAAGATTTTACAAAACATTTTATATTACCCATTTTACGTGGTTTATATTTTAAGAAATGTGGCCCGTTTACTTGTTATTTCAAACGTTACCGACATTACACATCTCTTATTATGTGACCTTATGTATAGTTTTACAATGCAGGAATAATATACATGGAACAATCACTAAATACATTCAACAAAGGAACCTCTACTCTAAATTGGCACCTCGCCTCAAAATCCCACTGTACAAGGAAAAAACTATAGATGGCACATCCTTCTCTATTCAAGCATCTAAACTATGGAACACTTTACCCCCAGACATAAGATTTACAGACACCTACCTTATGTTCAGAAGACTACTCAAAGGTTGGCTCTTTCCCACATAACCATCATACTCAAACATAAATGTACAACAGATCACTCTGTATATAAGCATTTATTTGGACTATAGATGTGTACCTATATATGTGTGTTACTTTGTATAAAAGTGTATAATAATTATATATATATATATATATATATATATATATATATATATATATATATATATATATATATATATATATATATCTGTCTTGCTGATAAATGGAAATAAATCTAAACCGATCTACAAACTCTGGTGTATGGCTGTAATTTGAAAAGAATATCCGGGAGTGCATGGAGATTAAACTCCCTAATGGGGAAACTGGAATTGATATATATATATATATATATATTCATTAGTTCTGCTTAACAAATGTACATATTACTTATGGTTATGTAAATGTATGTATACTTGTAAAGCACACTATCACCTGACAGGCATCTTGGCGCTGTATACCGCTGTGGAACCCGTCCTGGCTTTCCCTGTGAGATGCTCCCTACCAGGCACCCTCAAGGTGAAACCAGGCATCCCAGCGCTTTAGGGCCGTTGTGGAGATTAAGCAAGCTATTGCCCAGAGTTGCAGAGTGGGGACCCATGATTAGAGTAGGCACCGAGGCAAGAATTATCGAGTCCGTGGACATTGAGCCAAAGACCCTGCCGCGTCGGGAATTGAACCCTGGTCCCGGCCAGACCTCTGCATCAGGATCTGCCGCTCTAACCATTGAGCCACACTTCTCCACTTTTATTCAATGTTTAACATGTATAAAGGTCACTGCATAAATAGGTAAATTTTTAGCATAACTATTTATCTACAATTGCTTCACTATTGAATTACAAAAAAAAGAATATTTAAAGTGCAGCAACACTTGAAAATCTGAGGGGCATATGTACAAGCCCCTATCGCCACAGGAACATCACTTTTTGTGACGTTCCCGTAGCGCTAGGGGCTGTGCCTAATGTACATGGCAACGTTAGGCCACTTCATGTGGCTAAACGCTGCCTTGTACATAAGGCACCCCTTAACGCTATGTTTAGCATGAAAGAAGCATGCAGTGGTTGTTGTGGTGGGCGTTACACCGCAACACCCATTGTATTTGACGCTGCCCCCTATGTACAAGGGTGTCCCTTCCTGTACATAAACAAACCTTTTTAAAAAATGCCATTTTGTAACTTTCATGTGTGCTGCATGAAGCAGCACACATGAAAGTTACAACATGGCATTTTAGGATTGGAACACCTTCTTACACATAACCAATCCTCCCCTGCCCACAGACACCCTGGCACTCTGGTGCAAGGGTGCCTGCACATAACCAATCCTCCCCTGCCCACAGACACCCTGGCACTCTGGTGCAAGGGTGCCTGCACATAACCAATCCTACCCTGCCCACAGACACCCTGGCACTCTGGTGCAAGGGTGCCTGCACATAACCAATCCTACCCTGCCCACAGACACCCTAGCACTCTGGTGCAAGGGTGCCTGCACATAACCAATCCTACCCTGCCCACAGACACCCTGGCACTCTGGTGCAAGGGTGCCTGCACATAACCAATCCTACCCTGCCCACAGACACCCTGGCACTCTGGTGCAAGGGTGCCTGCACATAACCAATCCTACCCTGCCTACAGAAACCCTTGCACTCTGGTGCAAGGGTGCCTGCATTGGCGCTAAGTTGTTAAAATTAGCACTATTGCAGGGGGAAACGAAAGGCTGCACCACATTTTTGTAAATATGATGCAGCCTTGCATTTCCAACGTGGCAGAGCAGGTCGTTAAGCCCAGGAGACCAACAACATGCTCTGCCACTTCATTGTCCATATACCTCTGAATTTCTTCCATACAACTTAAATCTACATAAATTATCTTCCTTATACATATATACTTTCCATGTACTTACATATCTTTATAACTTTACTTCTAATTCAGCATCTCAAATGCACTACCCTATTTCTCACCCTATGCCTCTCTCAATATATCCTCTACCTCCACTCTCTGACTCATCCCAAACCCCATTCGACTACTATGATCCCCAAGTTAACACTTTCTAGACTCATCCCTCCTTGCATATTCTCATGCCTCTTTTACTATTCAGATCTCCCAAACAAGCCTGTCTGAACCCTCCCTCTGGCTCTTCCCCCTCCCACCTCATCCCAAACCTCCTCCTACTACTATACGATCAACAAAAACAAAAAAAAACTACTTTCTAGACCCTTCCATCTTCTATCGCTCCACTATCCTTTTCAATCCAATTAACAGACTAACATGTCTACTGTTCAAATTAATTTAATATTTCCCTATACTATTTTCCACTAATCCTGTTTGGGTTCCAGAGTAGCGTGCTACCCATGGAAAAGCGCTTCGACACCTCCTATGGGGTAGTATGAGCTATATCAATGCAAACCCTTCCTTCTTCCATCCCTCCACTATCCTTTTCAATCCAAATAACAAACTCACATGTCCACCACTCAAATTAATTTCATACCTCCCTATACCGATTTACCACTAATGCTTTTTGGGTTCCAGAGTAGCGTGCTACCCATGGAAAAGCGCTTCGACACCTCCTATGGGGTAGTAAGAGCTATATCAATGCAAACCCTTCCTTCTTCCATCCCTCCACTATCCTTTTCAATCCAAATAACAAACTCACATGTCCACCACTCAAATTAATTTCATACCTCCCTATACTGATTCACCACTAATGCTTTTTGGGTTCCAGAGTAGCGTGCTACCCATGGAAAAGCGCTTCGACACCTCCTATGGGGTAGTAAGAGCTATATCAATGCAAACCCTTCCTTCTTCCATCCCTCCACTATCCTTTTCAATCCAAATAACAAACTCACATGTCCACCACTCAAATTAATTTCATACCTCCCTATACTGATTCACCACTAATGCTTTTTGGGTTCCAGAGTAGCGGGCTACTCGATGAAAAAGCACTTTGTCAGGGGTAGAAGCGCAATATAAATGCAATTACAATGCAACGTATTCCAACACTCGTAGATTCCTGAAAGTGTTATTCTGTGTATTTTGTGGCTGCTATAATAAAGTAGCAATATTAGTCAACATAATATTTGACTCTGTGTCTTTAATAAAATACAGACTTTGCTGTTCAAAGCTAGGAAAACCTGCATAGTGATTTACACCTCTAGTGAGGAATATGGATTTTAATATATTTGAAACATTTGTAAAGTTACACAGTGCTGCTGGGGGATTTCTTCTACTAGATCCTGTGACAGGACAGCAAAATAACCTAAGCATATACCTACAAGTAAACCCTGCTGAACAGTCCTAGGGGATTAAATGTCAGGAAGATCAGATGAATAAAAGACCCAGTTCATTTTATTTTCAAAAAAATGCACATCTGCAGGTGAAATTAGATTGGGAAAATAGTTCCAAAAGTGGCTATAAGGTATTCGGGTCTAGATGCAGTCTCATGCTTTTTAACATTCATTTCAGCATTTCCTGGAATTCAATCAAGCAGGCAATGGCAGACCAGATTGTGAGTGACAAATATCTATTTAGCTTGCATGACATTGGATTGCCTGGACGACGTGTCTTGCTTTGAGGTTGAAGATATTGATGAGGCACAAGTTAATGATCTTCTCAGTGGTTTTGACAATCCAACATTAGGGGGCATATTTACTAAAAATGTCAGAGCTCAATGTTATGCCAAATTTGGCAACGCTGCACTCTGAAATTTTTGAAATGCAAGATGCACCATATATTCACAAGAATACGGCGCAACCCATGCATTTCACTTAGCGCTGGGGCAAAAAAAGCTGCCTAGCCCCAGCGCAGGCACCTTCCTGTCATGTTGCAAGGGTATCTGTGCTGCAGGGATGATTGTTTATGTACAGGAAGGGACACCTTCCTGCACATAAGCAATCATTAAAGGCAGTTTTCTCTTTTCATGTGTGCTGCAGAATGCAGCACACATGAAAAGAGTAAAATATGAAGGGAAATTAATAATTTCTCCTCGTATCGCCATGCTGAGACCAGGTATTCACTGCTGTTACTTTCTGGTGCTACCTTAGCCTTGTAAATCTGAGGCAGCATAAAAAAGCAATGGGTGTTGCGGTGGAACGCTCACAGCATCATCCATTGCATCCTCCTTTGTAAATATGTGAAATGGGGCTGTGCCGCCAGAGCATCAAAATAAGTGATGCTCTGGTGGCAAAGGGGGCTTGTAAATATGCTCCAAGGTGTTGTTGCAGGGCCTGACTTTCAAGCCACCTCTCTGGTAAAGCTGGATACTGCAACATAAATCAGCTTTGTGTTGCAAGGTTAGACCAAAGGAAATTTGCAGCGGACAACTGTTGTATTATGTTTTGTGGAGCAGATATTGTCTCAAGACAAGGGATTAGTGGAAAGTGATTAACTGATATGTGGGAACTGTCATTCAGATCTCCTTGGGGCAGTTTATATCCTCAATACAGGCAATAACATAGACCTCCAATGCACACTCTTGCGTCAAAGACCTGATTGAGGAGGAACTCAACATAGCTTTGTGAGAAATTGTGGCTCATTTTATGATTTCTAGGATTTGGGGAAAGAAGTACCAGGAGAGCAGCACAGTATTTGTAACAGCTTAAAGTTAGCCAATTATATGCATACATTCCTCCCATTATAATTGTCATAAGAATTGAACATTTCCTAATTAACAGCTGATGAGAAATTGTCTTATGTACATTTCCTATACTCCGGGCCACTGGAATTATGCGATTCTCCGGCCACAGCTCTTTTTGGTATAATTATGGATTTGTCGCATTTGCCATATAATCCATCACCTGCTGCAAAATCTGAAGATTTTAACAACAACAAAAATTATTTCTAGCTCAAACAGATAAAATTTATAAAAAATATTGGGAGATATGTTCACTCACAGTAGAATGCCCTTCGCAAAGATTAGCTGATCATCTTTCAGTTGCTTAGTTCTGTATTTATTTGGTAAGCTGGTACTAAATGGGTGAAATCTTTGCCCATAAATTACTAATATTGTGTAAAAGTAACAAAATAAGCAATTTGATGGTCGTGTTTAGATCTATTTCGCAAGTTAGGTCCATGGACATGACTTGGTGGTAGCCTGGAACAACAGCCGCCTCTGATGGTGTGCACATTGGTACCCCGTCTATGCCCTACCTGCTAACTCTCCCTGGGTGCCTCATGATCAGAGTTAGTACCTTGGATGACCACAAGTACTCCTGCCAGAACCTGCCAACATTGAAGTTACTGGCCAGGGTGATCAATTTGGCACAGCATTTCACCATCTCCACATGTCGCAAAGAAGGGCTGCAGTTTCCTAAGAACAATGACAAACTACATTGACTTTAGGTTTATGGGGCACATGCATCAAAGTAGGCTTTTGCAAGAACTTAATTGAGATTATTAAGGTATCACAATTAGGGACTCTCAAAAGCCTATGCAGGTAGAAATCGCTATTAAAACAGCGATTTCTAAACATTTTTATTTTTTATTTTTTTTATTTGCATTTACAAGACTTATAAAGTCAACAATAAGAAGCAAACTGACCTTTACACAACATCCATCTTCCAGTTCGAGTACAGTACATTAGACTTCAGAAAAAGGAAAAATTACAGATATTCCATATATCAGGTGAATACATGCATTCAGTTAATCTGGTACATTTTCAGGTAGTCTACCAAATACTTCCAATAGTCTTTAGGCCTAGAGCCTGCAGGTAGTTCCTCCTCATATGTTAGTAAAGTGTCTTTACAGTATGTCAGGTCAAGGATCCATTGTTTGATTGTCGGTGATCTTGTACCATTCCACCCAATGGACACCCTACGTTTTGCCAAAAGTAATGCTACCACACAGTACTTTCGCTTGGCAGCCCGTATCCCGGGCACCAGACCCAAAGACATGTGCGCACTGTGCAGTCAATGGGTGTACCCACCATGTTGCCTAATATTTTGGTGACTTTTATCCAATAGTCCGCTATCTTAGAACAAGACCATGCTAGGTGTAGGAAATCTGCATCGTGTGGGTGACACCTTTTACATTTTGAGTCTGCGCTAAGACCGTATCCATGAAGTCTGGCAGGTGTATAATAATGTAATATGCGCAGATTACCGTTAGGCGTCAGTAGACCAGTAAGGGTACAGGCTGTGGTCCATTCTTCTATTGTTACAGGGTCCTCTAAGGAGTCATTCCATTTATTCAGTGCGCGTTACGGGTTTCCTGCTATGTCTTCTTGTAATGTGCTATATAGTTTGGAGACCATGTGTTTTGCTGTGGGAGTTGTGAGTAGTAATTGCAGGGAGGATAACTGTTGTGGTTCTGCAGGGTACGAAGGATATAGCTGCCGTATCGCTTTCTGCAACCTGAAGTGTGTAAATCAAAAAAAAAGGTTGGGTTACTTATGTATGATAGATCCTCCAAGGTCCTAAATTAGCCATCTTGATATGTCTCCCATAGTATCAATGTCAACTTGTCTAAGCAAGCTCATTCCCACTTTCTCCTGGGTGACCGAAAGCTCTGGGTGATAGTGTAATGGTAATGCAGCTGCATATAGGGGTAGTTTGTGTGCCATGCTTCGTTTGTAGCGTCTATTGTGTTGATATCACAGGCATGTAATGGGGGTCTCCTATGGGTTATAATAGCTGCCAGCGGTATGGGAAGTGCATCGCCCTCTTCAACTGCCACGTGTGTAAGGCATGGGATCACATGATATCAGTAATGCGCGTATTGCGCTTGCACACATAGGTAATAAAGGAAGAAGTCTGGCACCTTATATCCCCCTTGTGAGAATGGTAGTGTTAAAGTGCGCATTTCTATTCTAGCTTGTTTGCCTGCCCATATCAAGTTTAACACCATAGTTGTTATTCTATGAAATACTGCCATAGGTGGCTTAATCTGAATATTATTAAATAGATACAACAGTTTGGGTAGGATTACCATTTTGACTATAGCTGCGCGGTCAGCGAGTGACAATGGCAAACAATTCCATCTTCTGATTTTGTCTTCTATAGCACTAATCGTCCAGCCGTAGTTGGTGCGAATAACAATTTCAGGGTCCCTGTGAAACCATACACCCAAATACCATACTGGCTCCGATTGCCACTCTAAGGGGTAATCTAATGGTTTTGGGCTTGTAGTATCTGTTTGTGGAATTATTTGTGATTTAGCCCAATTGATGGCAAGTCCCGAATGTTGAATGTGATATATTCACGTAATAGAGGGTTTAGGTTTTGTACTGGGTCACGGACATATAACATCATATCGTCCACGTATAGTTAGATGTGCAATGGACGGTTTGGGAACTGAAGAACAGAATAATGGTGCCCCAACCTGATTTTGCATGCCAGTGGTTCGAGCGCTAGTGCAAATAATAAAGGGGATCGGATCGGAAATATACTTATTAACCTTGATACGTGCTACAGGGGTGGAATATAACATTGATATCCATTGTAAAAACATGGGAGGAAATCCCATTCTACGTAATACTGTATGCAAATACGGCCATTCAATTTAATCAAAGGCTTTGGCTGCGTCTAATAGGACTGCTACCGCTTTGGTTTTGGGAACCAAGTAATGTGATACGGCAAATAATGTTCTAGTGTTGTGTGTCGTGGATCGTGCCGGAATGAAGCCCGATTGGTCCGGTAGGACCAACAGTGGCATCAATGGTTGAAGACATGTGGCAATAAGCTTGGCAATAATCTTCGTATCCACATTTATAAGGGAGAGTGGTCTGTAGGAATCACAATGTTCCGGATCTTTGCCCGGTTTTAGTAGGGCTATTGTGACGGGGAAGACTCGGGTCCGCCTGGCTTACCTGTCTCACCTCTCTTTGACCAGCATGCAGGGGCCTGGAGAGGAGCAGAAGAACAGGACGACACGGATACAGACGATACTGGAGGACCCTGCTTCTTTAATTGGGCGGAGCTGGACAGCGATATCGTCACAGGACACGCCCCCTCGGCTCAGGTAAAAGCCGCCCAGGAACACTCACAGGTGTGTTATGCACTCGGAGGTGACAGAGGTGAGACCGACGGCGAGCGAAGTGAAGAGGAGGACGAGCGGAGATCGAGAGTGGAGACGGAGAGGCGGGAGCTGAGGAGAGAAGGAGAAGGAGGAGCGGAACATCGGAGGCAGGAGACAGAGACGGGAGAGGAGACGAGAGACCATCCGAGGCAGGAGACAGAGACGGGAGAGGAGACGAGAGACCATCGGAGGCAGGAGACCGAGACGAGATCGGCGGAGAGAGGACGGCGGGGAAAGCCAGGAGGCCAACAGGAAGGCTCTTCGCCCAGCCACACTTCATCGAGGGAAGTGTGGCTACCAGAGGTACGGTCACGGCTTGCGGGCTGGGCGGGCTTTAAGTGGGTTAAACCCCCGTAGTAATACCGCACTCACAGTCTAAGCACTACCCCCTCCCTCACTACCCAGCACCATAGAGCCGAAACGGAGAGTTGTGCACGTGTGATTCCTCACTCCTTTTCCCCTGTGCTGTCGGTCTGACCAGTAGGCTAAAACGCTGTTGTCTTTTCTTCCTACACGGACGAGACGGCACGACACCATGGAGGAAAAGGCTCGGACCCCCAGTCCCAGAAGACACCGGGACGAGAGGAGAACAGCGTCAGAGAAACGCCTTCAAAGACTCACTGAAGAGGCAGAGACAGCACTTCCATACTATCGTAAAACCATACATCGTAAACAAACTTTTAAGCTAATAAAGCCTGCGTTACCCAGATTACCGGTGTCTGTTAGTTTAATTGAGGGGACAGTACCCCCGCCCACACTCACGCCCACGCCCACGCCTACGCTCATCGATCAGGGCAGCCTCGAGGCGCCACAGCTATCAACATGGCTTCACGTAAGGATGGAGGGAGCTTCTGTTTATCGTGTGCATCACCATACATGCGCACTAGATGAGGGGCTAGTAAATCTTGAAACGTCTTATAAAATTTGCATGTAAAGCCGTCAGGGCCCGGTGCTTTTCCATTCGGTAGTGATCTAATAACAGCATTGACCTCCTCTACAGTAACAGGCAATGAGAGATATTCCCTATGTGCATCAGACAACCAAGCTATCTCCACATCTGCTAAATATGCCATAATGTCATCAGTATCTGGGGTGGGATTGGACGTGTATAGTGTCTTGTACGCGTGCATACATTCCCTCAGTATGCTATCTGCAGAGGCTCTAATCATCTGTATTGATTGAGGTGCGCGTTCTGTGCATATTTTGGTCGCTAAAGGTCTGCCGGGTCTACCCCCCCTCCCCATACGAACGTGCAGTGTGTCGTTTCGTGATGTATTTTAGCTCATCATTAGCAAAGGATTGATATTCCGTTAGTATCGTCCTGATTTCCCCTAGTAGTTCGGTATTTTGTGTTTGTGTGTAGTCCCTCTCTAGGTCACGTAATTTGTCTTCTCTTGTCAGAAGTTGGTGTCTTATATCTTTAAGGATGCCCTCAGTGGTGCTAATGCAGACCCCCCTTATTGTTGCCTTGAACCCTTCCCATAGCAGGCCAGGATCCTCCGTTGTCGGAGCGTTGAGCACAAAATACTCAGTTATTGCAGTATGTATAGTGTCGGTGTATGTCGAGTCTAGTAAAGCAGTTGCATTAAATCTCCAACCAAAAGGAGGGGGAGTATAGTGCGGTATGGTGAGGGAAAGAAGCACTGGGTTATGATCAGACATAGTTCTCGGTAAATGTCTAATACCAGTCGTCCAAAGTGACATATCTTCTGTGCCTAGCCAATAGTCAATACGGGACCAGCTATTGTACGCCGCTGTTATGTGAGTGGCTTCTGTGCGTTCTAGGTTACGTGCTCTCCATATACCAGTGAGTCGGATATTCAATATAATATCCTTTAGTTTAAGTAAGGCCCGTTTGTGTGGTTCAGGTGTGCTCCCAGATCTGTCCAGCCCCTCTTGTAAAGCAATGTAAGTCCCCGCCCCATAAGATGTGAACATCTTGCAACCCAGACAATACTCGCCATATATCCTGAAAGAAGTCAGGGCCATCGATATTGGGACCATATGTGTTCACTAAAGCGAGCCGTTGACCCTTTAAAGCCCCCACCCCTACAACATAACGCCCTGCAACATCTGTGAAAACTTCAGTTACACTAAAGTTTAATCCTTTTCTGATTAAAGTCAATACCCCCTTAGAATAGGAAGAGTAATTCGAGCTATGCATTGATTCTGCCCCTCTATGACCAATGTTGTGTGCTGTGTGAGGGGCAAGGTGCGTTTCCTGTAGTAGGGCAACATCCGCTTTTTTCCTATCAAGATATGTAAAAATTTGATGAATCTTTTTCGGATTATTCAGGCCCCGAATGTTCCAAGTCAAGAAGTGTATATGCTTTGGCCGTATTGGTTCAGCGAACGTCTAGGGATCTCAATATCATGCAGGTTAGGGATTGACATCTGTTACATGCAAAACCTTTTGAGTGTTCTCGTCTCGAAGTCATACCGTTACCCATTATAATAGTGTACTGGAAATCTGCGATGCTTCTCATGTGCAGTGGCCTATAGAACAAAACCCGCCAACCCCATCCCCACGCACCACCCACTTTAGCATCCCAACTATGCCAAAGACATGCCCACAATATAGTAAACTTAAAACCAAACAGTGGTTGGGGAACACCCATACGGGGGGTCCGCCCGGTGCACATGTCACCATCCATCATAATGGATGTGACCAGGTACTCGTGATCCACACGGATAATGACTAATCTGAGATATTGTTGTATAACAGCAGGCAGCAGGGATGCCTGTGTAAATGCTGAAGAATTGAAACACCCTTGCAACCCGTCCTGCACCATGACAAAACCAGTTATACCTTACAGCAATAAATGCGGTTGTTAGGAACAGTTGGTCAATAACGTCCATGTTGCTACATACATGTGCATATACTCAAATTTTGCCATAATGGTATGACAGCTTAAACTTTGACATCTATGTGCATCATGAAACCGCAATAGGCGGATATTACTGAAGACAGGCCAGTTGTGCAACCAAAGAGTTGTCCTTACTAGTGACATTTACCGTTACTGCGTTTGCATTTTAGTCTTGTTGTGACCGACTCCAGAGCACAGTAAAAACAGTACAAACCAAGGGAGCAGAGCAAAACAGTCTGAGTATGTAACTCACAATGGTACTGGTCGTCTCCAGAGTTAAACATATCTCCGATAGATCCACTGGGGCAATATGGCATCGTGACACAAGCACAGAACTTTGGAACTGTGTCCATTACACGGATGGTGTCGAACATGATCACGCAATTCAGTGTTGTGACATAGGTTAGTTGACAGCGTGGCACCAAAAACAGTAGTATGTACATGCAGCTTACCAGACAGTAGGCGCTAATATAAATTGCCCCCTAGTATACCAGCCAGCACTCAGTCCGAGTCCTGTTGCATCTCCTCGCGATGTTTTTCCTTGCGACTGCGGCTGATTTTCTTCAGGAAGTCTTGTGCAGCCTGTGGAGTTTGGAGAATGACAGAGCGGCTATCTTGCATTACCTTAAGTTGCGCCGGGTAGAGCACAGCGTATTCAATTTCTAATTCACGTAGCTTCTTCTTAGCTGGGTTGAATTCTTTGCGTGCAAGTTGGACCGCCATCGTAAAATCTGGGTAAAATGCTAATGCATTGCCTTGGTAGTTGATGTCACGTTTCTCACGAGCCATCCTCAAAATGGTGTCTCTATCTCTATAATTGAGAATACGGGCAACAATTGGGTGTGTAGGAGTGCCAGGTTTTGACCTTGGAGCCAGAGAACGGTGTGCACGCTCCACCAGTAGGACAGACGAGAAGGACTCTGTGCCGAATACATTGCGGATCAGTTCCTCCACATATGTTTCCATTCTTCCGGTATTGGTGGATTCTGGAACACCCGTGATGCGAACATTATTCCGACTGGATCTCGCTTCCAAATCTTCTGTCTTATTACAGATGACCTCCAGTAGTTTTTCCATGTCCGAGCATTTTGTGGTTCATCTTCTACTGCTGAGAGTCTGGTTTCAGCTTCAACCAGGCGCTCCCCATGTTTGTCCAACTTGGCCGCCATATTGTCGACACGCTGCGTAATGGCGACTAGTTTAACGTTCATGACTTGGACATTTTGTTGAATAGCTTGCAGTGTGTGTTTGAAACCTTTATTTGCTGCCCCTTCAGTGTCGAGTTTGGTATTCGAATGAGCTGTTGCGCCCTTACTCTGTTTTTTGGCCTCAAATGGCAGCTTGGTTTGCTGTTTCTCTGGCTTCCCCATGTTGTATCCGACCAGTAAAAGTAGTTGTTGTGACCTACTATGGCATAGGGAAGGGTCCACAGAGTAGAGCAGTTGCGCACAGTAGGCTGTAGAGACGTTGGTGCAGTGCGGTTACGCCGCTAACAGTATACACGGGCAGGTAATGGCATGAGCCGCAGAGTTTTTCACTGAACATATTTAGTGCGCATTAGATGATCTAACACACCACCTAAACCCACCACACGTTGAAAAGGTATTCCTAGTCGAGTCTGTGGTAGGCACGGCTGTTGCTGCTGCATGCAGTGCTTGTGTCGCTCGTCAGTCGCACAGTGTCCAGTGCAGCACTCCAGATTCCGCCCACAGCTAATTACCCCGCTGTGCTGCGCCGTATCCCGCTGTACAGTGGCACTTGTATCGCGTGTGATTTCCACAGACGTTTGCTGCGTTGTGATCTTGCCCAGATTTCACGCCCGTGTGTGGTGCATAAGGGCGCTGTACAAACTGCCACACTGCTGCCAACTCACTGTTGTAGGCAAAGGAGCTGCTTTGCACGGTGTTGCGCTCTAGATACATGTTTTTTAAAGGTGCCGCTGAATGACATTCGCTGAGCGCATTACTCTAAGTAGGCACTTGCTACCGAGGGCACAGCCGCCATTTTGTTCAGGCCCACGAGGTCCACACTGCCAGCCCCGTCCTCACCAACCACCATGCCGTCACAGCACTGCAATGTTACTGGTTGCTGACGCTGCGCATTGAGCCCACCTGGCATCGCTTGGTGTGAAATATTCCGGTATTTGCCCTCAAATTGCAGCAGTGGGGCTCCGGCCGAGACTCGCCATAGGGCGCCGCCATCTTGGTTTGTGCTCAGACCATCCGGGGCTGCAGCCGTTAATCCCTAATTTCTTTGCTAGGGAGGCATCAGCTTTGCTCCGTTTCGCATCTGCAGTAGAGCCTCGGTATTCCGACACCCACCCCTGCTGCCGATTGTCACCTGCGCATCCGTTATCCGCACTTATTCATCTCGGAGCGGACCTGGTCGGCGGAGTTGTCGTATTAGGCAGCCATTCCGCTGTGCGCCCTCTAGCGCCCCCAGCTATTTCTAAACATTCCTTAATTGCGACTCGCAAATTGCGAGTCGCAATTAAGGAATGGCTTCCCATTCATTCCTACAGGCCTACAGGCCCATAGGAATAAATGGGAAACTGCATGCGCAATTTGCGAGTATCAATAGGTACTCGCAATTGCGCATGCAATTTCAAGGGTGCAAAGGTGTCAAAATGACACCCTGTTGCACCCCTGAAATTGTGATGTGCACCTATGTTGCGCAAACACATGCCCCAAGGGCATGTGTGTGTGTAACCTGAAACCTTGAAAAATGCACTTTAGTGCATTTTTCAAGGTTTTTGCAAAATACAGACCAGAGTATTTCTCTGTATTTTGCGGCCCCAAATACCGAATTCACTATTTCTAAGGGGTACATGCATTGCATTTAAGGAATCGCAAATTGCGATTCCTTAATTGCAATCGCAATTTGAGAAATCACAATAAATTGCGATTTCTTAAATTGCGAGTGCCTGACACTTTAATGCATCGCAATAGGCCTTTTTGTGGCCGCAAACAGCCGATTTTTGCAAATCGCACCGTTTGCGCTCGCATAAACCGTTGATGCACGTGCCTTCATATCCTTTTTTATTGTAATACCCTGTATACTTAAGGATCACAAAAATGCACGGAGATAAAAATAACCCAAGTGAAGGAATGCAACATGTTTCAGAATACAATATTTTTTATCTCCAAGTTCTCCCACTGAATCCCCATTTTGACCCAACTCTCATAGCAATAGAGATAGAGGAGTGGGTGGAGAGCAGGGGGAGAGCTGGGGCACAAAAAAAAAAAAGCAGACCCCCATCAAAACCAGGTATCTTACTCAGTTTCAAACTGAAAAGAGTCCCTCAATCTCTGCCTCATGCGCATTATCGGCATTCCAATCCCAGCCGTTGCTTGGGTCTAGTCCAATGAAATAGTGCCTAGTTTATATTTCGCCAAAGTCATTCACACTCTTCTTTCTTTGCTTGTGGGAGGTTTCTGCTGCTTCAATCTGTTTAAAAACATGAGATATACCCTCAAGGGTTACATTCATCTTGGGAGTATGCCAAAGAGATGTCTGTAGGCCTAAATTAAGCCACTCCTTCTTGATAACCTGCAATCTCGGTCTCCAGTTCTTTGTCGTCTGCTCTGTCGGCTGTTCTCCAGAAAAATCATAATTCGATCACCATCCGTGGTGGTTTTCTTCCGACAGGATGCCTTTCTGAAAATATTTTCCTTTACATGGGGTTCAAAGTTCCACTATGAAAGTTCCACTGGATTCCTTAGTTCCCCCTGTTTTCTTTGTGTTGAGTCAGTATGCCTTCCTTACTGTACTGTCATTGGGTCCTCCAGGTTGTCAATCCTTATCTTGTTATCCTCGACTGACTCCTCTCTTTAGTGCAGCTGCTGGTCAATGAGGCCATTTTAGTTTCTAAAGCGGTTGCCTTCTTGATATCTGACGTGATTTGCTGCAGGTCTCTTAGGGCTGACCGGATTAGATTCCCTTCTGGTTTTCCCAGCATTTGCCTCAATCGCTGTGTCTATAATCTCCCTATCACTACCGAAGGGTATCGTGGGAGTCCAAAAAGTCAAATGGATGCTTTTATTTGATTTCTTTGGGAGGGACAGTAAGTGCCTGGCTACCGGCCTTTCTAAGTGCAGATTGCACCGGTCTTGCCAAGGCCCCCTGGATCAGCTGTCATGCAATGACATTTATTCTTAGGTCCTCTCCCACTCCTCCAGTCCTGTGCCACAGCGTTCTGCAGCCGCTGGGAGGTGCTCGTGTGCAGCTCCGTCGGGCCTCCTGTCCCTCTTAATTCTTGGTGTGGGTCACTTTTAAATCAGCAGGACCACTATGGACAGGGCACAAGTCCTAAAAAAAGAAGAGGAGGGATGCCGATGTCACAACAGGAAGTGATGTCACGAAAGGTGGCTTGCACAATCAGACTCATTGCCTCCCCTCGCTCACCCCTTAGATGCGATTGCATCAGAGAAGCCAGCGAGTGAGCAGCGTTCCGAATGAGCTCCGATGTCGCCCCAGAGTGGCCAAAGAGTGAATCTGTAGCTCCATTTGCTCCAGTTATCGAGCTCCCAGTAAAATAAGTGGGGGGAGGCCGTCCACCCGGTGGTACCCCGACTCGAGCCCTGGCTATGGAGGCCTTCTCCTGCACTGACTGTGGGCCAGCATCCTCACCGCTAGCGCCCAATAGTGCTTGTGCCGCAATCTAGATGTCGCCAGGTTCACAGAGGTCGCACTTCTCCTGCTTCCAGTGGGTGGAGGGAAGAAAACCTCATGAGTTGGAATCTTCTGGAACACCTCAGGGAGAGCATTCCCTGTTCTCATAAATCCAGTAGCTTCAGGGGCCCTGGAAAAGAAGAGTCTGTCTACAGCAGTAGGCCGCTACATGTGCTCCGCCGCGTCGCCACCTTGGACCCCAATACCTTGTTTTTAATTACATTTGGTGAAATGCGGTCTATGAAAATCTGGTGTGAATGGGGAATGCACAAGTATGTATTGCTGACACGTGACCCAACGTCTCCCATCCCCAAGGTCCTTTTCAGATGTATCTTCTTGTCAGTAAATGTTTGCACTTCACTTTGCACTTTAGTTCACTGTATATCTGGCCATACCACTTATTTCTTTTCCAAAAATAGGAAATACATATATAACTTTACTTGATAAAATATTCACAAAAAAGTTATACAATTATATACCCAATATTGTTCCAGAAACTTGTGTGTGAGAGGGACTTAAATTGGAAATGAACATTCCAATAGAAAGAAATATATGCTAGAAGCTTGGAATTATAAAAAAATACTAAGAATTCACTTTTACTTGATTTTTTTATACATAGGTTTGCTGTGGATGGTCTGATTAATGTCCGTTGGGAAACCGAACATGGCAAAGGTGTAGGCTGCCTTTTACATTTACCCTGGGCTTTTTAGATATTTACAGTATTTTTTTTCAATACTTTAAAGAGGCTCTCTAACGCTCACAGACTAGTGAATGGTGCATCTTGTTTTTAGGTCGAGCCTAGCGTTGCAGCGCATGCATTGCTTGCTCTGCAAGGCATACTGTAGTAGGGTATGTTGTAGAAGTGCTGTGGAAGCCCCGCCCATATTTTTCATTGGCTGGTGCCATTGTCTTTGGTAAACGCTGGCTTCCGATTCAATATGAGGCTTCTTAGTCCCTCCTTGTTACCGCCCTGTCTCCTTTTGTGACCGCCCATCAGGACTGGATCTTTTACTTGCAGCATTACACTGTCTCCTTAATTAATTGGTAAGCACTACTTTGGTAATGGTGGCCGCGTGTTTAGTTTTGCATCGCACTTTCACTTTACCAATAGCTACCGCCCCACCCCGCGAGTGCTGTGTGGGGCGGCAGCTATTGTAAAGTTAAAGCACGATGCAAATCTAAACAAGCGGCTGTCTTTGCGCAATGGCAACAGCTTGTTAGTTTTCTTTCACAGTGCGCAAGCAATGCTAATACTATGATAATGTAAAAGAAGCAGGAGCTTTCGTTGTCCTGTCTATAGTAAGTCTGCCGGGTACGCAAATATTTCAGGAAGGGGGAACACCTGCTCCCCGATTTCTGGAAGAAACCAAACCTCAACTCAAAGAAGTGCTAACATGTTCCCACTTTTCTAGTTATCACGGCATTTAATTTATCGGAAATGTCCCCATTTTTGCCCTGCTGCCCTCAGAGCTTGCACGCTGCGTATCACTAACTTGCCCTCGAGGCTGAAAAGCCACTTGTGTCAATGTCATGCAAACACTTAAGATGCCGGATGTGGTGCACCAGCTGTAATGTGCCTCTCATTTCAGGCTCTTGACTCACAGTGGGAGGAGTTCCTCGCTGAGCATGCATTTCCCTCACCTACAGGTAAATGTGGAATATTCCCAACAGGCACCTGCCTCTAAAAAGCCCACAAGGTTGGCACCATGCCAGTTGTGTTGCAGTCAGGGAGGTCAGCATGATGCGCCTTCCTTGGTCCCGGGGGTTTGGAGGCCTGTGCTCTGCGTGGATACACAGTTTGCCATCCCTGCCAGGCCTCCCCTTCAACACCGCCCATTTGGCATGCAGTGATTTTGGTAGTGTAAAGTTTTGAGGGTGTGCTTCAGGAAAGATGAAGGGGCAGGTGCACGATGACGAAGAAATGTCTTTCCTACTGATGAGGTAAATCGGTGGGTTGAACACTTGCTATTGTGATCTATTTGTAACCTACAGGCCTGTAACAGAGATCTCAAATTGCCCCAATTGTGCGTGGTGTTCTTGTCGAGTCCACATTTTCCCCAAATGTGGTACATTCAATATAATATTTATTGCAGGAAAAGGTATTCCCTCTGTAACATTCAGAGACGTTTTAAGGCATGAGCAAAGTGGTGGCTGGCCAAGGTTCCCAACATTTCAAGGACCCCTGATAGAGCCAGTTCTGTACTGCAGTCTTGCCCTGATGACCATGAACAATTCTCAAACATATTGATTTAAATACTTATCTCCTTTAATTTATTTTGAATGTGGGTGATGTGTGAGAAATGTTGTTTTTATGTTTCATGCAACATCAATAACATTTTCTTTTGGATTAAAAAGGACCCCACACGAGAAACAGGAAGGTGTCATGTAGGTTATTTGTGATAATATTAGTGAGCTGCTGCTGAGTTACAATAATGAAAACACTCGCCACTATCCATGAATTTTTGATGTAAACACACTTAGATTTGGACCAGTGTGTCTGTGCACTGTCAGTCGCCTAGCCAAAGAGGGCTTGAAAGAGCTGAAACTAGATCAGAAATTCAAAGCAGTTTGGAACAGGGCCCCCAAATATACTTGTCCCACGGCCCGTAAAATTAGATCATCAGGTAGGGATTATCTCCTGTTGTAAAACAAGGTATTCTTTTCTGCTGCATACTGTTAGACAGAGAAATATATAGCAGTTGCTACCTGTCACCAGATATAGCACCAGGTGGCTGCAATAAGTGGGGTTGCAAAACTGCCAGCCACTGAAACACAAAGCAATTTCGATCCAAGTGTGCAAGGGAACAAAAAAAAAATCTGCACGGTCAGTGCCGCCCTGTGGAGTTCACCTTGGGGAGGCGCGTCAGTGGCCGCCTGATAGTGCACACGGCGCGCGAGAGGTGACAGGTGTGGTCAGTGAGGTGCGCGCGGGAATCAGAGGGGGGCGCGCGGCCCCTCCATTCTTCTCTCACCCCCTATTCCCGTTGGCGGCCCTGGGCGGGCATCGACACGGGCACACTATCGACCTGTCTACCATTTAATTTTACGAGTATTTTTTATTATTGTAATTATTAACAAAGCAACTTCAATAGTACACAGCTTAAATTGATTTCCTCCGGCTCTAAACTACGTCCTTTTTGTACCTATATCCATGGTGTATTTTACTACCGAGAAGGATAAGCGTTTAAGTCAGCAATGCAAGCATATAAACAAATGAACAGTAGATCTTTAGGCAAACGCCTAGCCAAAAGACATATTAAGGTACATTGTCACTCATCCACCAATCTACCCCATGCCATATAATCCTGGAATTCATCCAGCCAAGCAACCATCAGTGTAAAAACGTGCAGAAACAAGTAAACCTATATATTTAAATGTGTTTTTTTGTTGAAGGTACCCTTGCGGGTATCATTTATAATTTAATTTAATTGCGGGTTTTATATAGCGCTAGAATCGTCTCCCGGAGGAGTATCTCCGCGCTTCGACCGCTGGGGAACCCGTCCTGGCTCACCCTGAGAGATGGTCCCTAATGGGTATCTCTAAGGTGCGACCAAGCATCCCCGGTGGTCTGGGGGGGCCGTTGTGAAGATGAGGCAAGCTAATGCCCAGAGATGCCGAGTGTGGTCCCTGACTAGAGTAGGCACCGAGGCGAGAATTATCGAGTCCGCTGACCCTGGTCCACGACCCTGCCGCGTCGGGAATCGAACCCTGGTCCCGGGCCGTCCTCTGCTTACGGGTCTGCCGCCTCTAACCAGTGAGCCACACTTCTTCTTTATCAGAGCGCTTTACAAGAGTTGTGCGTAGGGAACAAAAGGAACCTTTGAAAACATAGGTAAGAATTGAAATACAGGTCTTAGTTACGTGGATGCAAATGTACAAGACTTGACATAGGTCTAGATCAGGAACAAAAGGAACATATGAATACATATTTAAAAAATTGAGATACAGATTTCAGTTACGTTGATACAAGTGTACAAGACTTGATATACGGATCTCAGTTGCGTAGATTCAGATGTACCAAGATTCATGAGAATTTCTTTAAAAGCAGGGATTTGACTTTTTTTTTTTTAAAGAGATGACCGAAGGGTTCTGTCTAGTTTCAGGGGGCAGTTAGTTTCAAATCCTAGGAGCGATTCCAGAGAAGGCACGGTTGTAGGTTTTCTTTTTGGTAAAGCGTTGTGGTTTCAGAAGAAGAATGTTGGTACTTCTAGAGGATCTGTTTCTACAAGATAGCACCAGTTTTTGGGCCCGGTATATCAGGGTATTGTGATGTATGGCTTTGTATGTCATGGAGGCAATTTTTTGTTGAATTCTGGCTTCAAAAGGAAGCCAGTTAAGAGTTTGGAGGTCAGGGGTAATATGAGAATTTCTTTTTGAGCCCATGATTAGCCTAGCCGCTGAGTTGAGCGAAGCTCTTAGAGGGGCCGTTGATGCTCTGGGAAGACCGCTTAGTGTTGCACTCCCATAGTCAAGTCTTGGGAGTACTAATGCTTGAACGGCCAGTTTAAAGCAATTTGCGGGAAGGGGTGGTTTTAGTATTCTCAGGCTTTTGATCTAGATATTTGTGCCTTTTGTTGCAGCACCGATATGTTTCTGCATGTTTAGATTTCTATCCAGTATTAGACCTAGCAATTTTGCTGAGTCAACAATATGAGGTTGGCAATTGAACGCTGTGAGTTGTTTAATCCATTCTTCGATACTGGTAGTTTTGTTGGGAGGGGTGATTAGGAGGAATTCAGTCTTGAGGGTTTTTAGTTTCAAGTGGTTGTTCACCAGCCAGGTCTGGGTTTTCTCCAGAGTTGAATTGAGGGCTGTGATATCGTCCAGAGAGGTGATCTTTAAGTATAGTTGGGTGTCATCAGCTGACATATAATAATGGATGTTTGAGGAGCTCAGAATTTCAAGCAGGGGTTCCATGAAAAGGTTGAAGAGTGTAGGCGAGAGGGATGATCCCTGTGAAACTCCTAGAGTGACTGGTACGGACTTAGATAGGGATTGATTACCCTTAAATCTTTGGGATCTATTTTGGAGGAAAGAGGTGAACCAATTTAGGACTGATCCTGATAGGCCCATTCTAAATCTTAGAAGGTCTAGAAGATTATCATGTTTGACGGTGTGATCAAGAAGGATTAGTAGACAGGCTTTGTTTTGGTCAAGGATTTCTAGTGCGTTATCTATTATGTGAGTCATGGGCGATTCCGTACTATGCCCTGCACGAAATCCGCATTGGAATTGGTTGAGCAGGTTGAAATGGTCAATGTGGTTACCCAGTTGGCTATTGGCACATTTTTCGAGGAGTTTGGCCAGAGTTGGAATGTTAGGTCGTTATTCAGGTCAGTGTGGTCTGCCGTTGGTTTCTTTAGGATGGGTGATACCTACCCAGATTGAAGGCTTTCAGGAATGACTCCTTGAAGAAGGGAAGTGTTGATAATCTTGGTCCATAGAGGCAGAATCAGCGGTATGAACTATTTTAGATAATTGGCAGGAAGAGGATCGATGAAGTGGTTAGAGGGTTTGAGTGATGTGATTATTTTTAGTATTGCATCTTCTGTGTAGAGGTTGAAGGAGGTCCATTTTGAATTATTTTTTAGGGCGAACTTTGGAGGGATTGGGCAGGAGGGGGTTAGAGGGGGAGTAGGGGTGCTCTTGTGAGTATCTTTTAGAGTTGCTAGGGTCTTAAGCAGGGCAGTTTTTAAGTTTTCTGACTTCTCAGTAAAGAAGGAAGCAACGTTTTCGCAGCTGGGTTGAGAGCTGGGATCAGCTTGTGGGGTATGAGGTAAGTCTTTAGTTTGTGCTTTAATTAGTTCAAATAGTTTTTAGGTCTATTTTTGGATTGGTCTAACTGGTACTTAAAAAAGGTAGTTTTTGATCTTCAGATTTTTCTGTAGAAGGAGTTTCTGGTAGCTCTTAGAAGCTTAAGGTGGTCAAGGGATGGAGATGATCTCCATTGGCGTTCAATTAGTCTTAGGGAGCATCTATCCTCATTGAGTCTGCCATCATACCAAGGTTTGGAATCTTTTGTGGATATCCTTTTCAATTGTATCGGTGCGACTGTGTCTATTACCGCGGTCATAGAGGTGAAGTAGCGGTTTGTCAGTGCTTGGAAATCTGATAGCTCTGTAGGGGGCAACAGGCAGTTGGCACTAGATGATAGGAGTAAGTCTGTGCTAGCACTCTTTAGGTTCCTCTTTAGGTTCCTTTTCCATATTGTGTGTTTCATGGGTTGGGCTGAGTGTGTTCTTACTGATTTATCAATAAAGAAAGTGATGCAATGGTGGTCGGACCAGTCGCAGGGGAGGATTTTGTTCAGTTGAATGGGGTCGGCGTTTGAGATGACTAAGTCTAGGGTTGCACCCTTGACATGTATGGGGCTGTTGCAGATTTGTGTGAGGTTTAGCTCCGTGAGGAAATCTTTGAGGCTATTGATTATGGGGTCATTGATGGCGTTCTAATGCTGATTGAGATCACCGAGGAATATTTGGACAATCTGGTGACCGATATTCATCATTACGATATCCATGAATTGTTCGGCAAAAATGAGGTTGTCACCTGGGTGGTGGTAGAATGTGTGTAAAGAGTTGCTTATGATGTTCATGCAGAGGTATTCACATGATGAAAGTAATGGAGAATGTGATTGGTTCACTGATAGACTATTTCAGTGAATGCAGGCAATACCGCCCCTGGTCTATCAGATCTATGAAATCTGACGATTTCATGATTTTGGAAGGAGAAGAATGTCTAGGATAGGAGTAGATGATTCAGTTAACCAAATTTCGGTCAATTTATTTGATGTATGCATTTCTTTAGGTCCAGGAGTAAATCATCTACAGTAGTTGGAATCTTCCCTTTTGGATTTACACTGGTCTCATTGAACTTTGGGTCTGTGATGCCAGGAGTCGGTTTTAGTCAATGAAGATCAGTGGAATCATTTACAATGCCAATAGCTCAAACTCGCATAAATGCGAGACTTATTGCATTGCAAATGGTTGTTATGAGGTCCAGCCTGGGCAGTGCATGCGCTGCTCTGCAGCATGCTGTTTTGAAGTATGGAATAGGAGCCCCGCCCACTCTCCGCCCATGTTTGTTATTGGCTTGGGTCATTGTCCTTCGTAAATGCTCGCTTATGATTCGTTAATTGGCTTGTTAGTCCCTCCTTAGTACCGCCTTGTCTTCATTTGTAACCTCCCATGAGGACTGGCTCTTTTACTTCTGTTGTTAAACGGTATGTCTTATTTAGTCTGTAAGCACTATTTTCTTTAATGAGTTTCTCCTACTGCAGGCATGACATGCTTTCCTGCAACATTCAGCGCACAATACGCGCTTTCACTTTCTGAGCAGCTGGGACAATACGGCTGCTTCTTTGAATAGGTCTTGCATTTGCAAGAGTTTAAGCTATTGGCATTGTAAATTACAATGCCTTTTATTTATGTTTTAATCAGCAAAACAGATAAATAAAATGCATTGTCATTTACAATTCCAATGGTGTAAACTCTCGCAAATACGAGACCTATTGCATTGCAAATGCTTGTTTTACTTGCTGCTAGCATTACTTGTAGTTCCTTCAAGGGAATGATGAGAGTGTGTAAATGCAAAATAAACAAATTGTGTCATTTCCCTCAGATACATGCAATTTTATGTAGCGCAACTCGGCCCAGAGGCACTGGAACGCTTTGCATCAGCACCAGTTATAATGCAACAGGTCAGATCAATTTTTTTAGGCTGGTTTGCCCAGAATCTTAGAATGTCGAGCTGATTCTTGGACTCGAACCCGGTTTCCCAGTTTTAAAGTAAGATAAGGCCACATTGTCTCAATGTTGACTGCAATAATTGATATCTGGCAGGCAAACAGAGCACAGCAAAGACTAACCTATCCTCACCTGTTCCATAGAGGGGGCGGGGCACAAACAAACTCAGGAGCAACCTCGCTTGCCCTGAACAACCCCCACCACCCCAAATCTCCAGTTCTCCCCACCTACCCCAGTCCACTGCAAAGCAAGTGCTAATGGCTATCCATCAGTAGCTCCTTGAGGTCCCTGTCACACCTGGAAGGAGCCAAGGGACAGGCACACCTCATGCTGTGACAGCAGGAGCAGTTCATTGTCATTCAGCCTCTGACAGTTAGCTGACCTGTCTTATTGTGCATTGAGTCAAGCCAGGAATGTATACGTGGAGAAGTGTGACTCACCGGTTAGAGGAGGCAGTCCCTGATGCAGAGGTCAGACCCGGGACCAGGGTTCAATCCCCGACGCGACAGGGCCTGAGCTCAAAATGTCCACAGACTCGATAATTCTCGCCTCGGTGCCTACTCGAATTGTGGGTTCACACTCTGCAACTCTGGGCAATAGCTTGCTTAATCTCCACTACGGCCCCACCACGATGGGATGCCTGGTCTTCACCTTGGGGATGCCCAGTAGGGGTAATCTCGCAGGGAAAGGCCAGGACGGGTTCCCAAAGCAAGCACCTTGAGACCTTACGGTGAAAGGCACTATATAAGAACGCATGATTTATTTATTTACGCTGAAGCTGCAACAACAGCCTTTCATGTTGTGCGCTCGCGATAAAGATAAACACGACTCAAGCAGGTGGACTGCTTATTCCACCAAAAAAAATGGCCCATCAGCCTATGGCCGAATGCCCACCTTGCCAATCCGGGCCTGGGCGAGTGTGGAGAATATCTTGAACCAACCCTGAGTAAATCACCACAATTACCTAAGTTTTGGCTTTGCTGTGTCTACTGGGTTTTATTTTGAAGAATGTATATGAATGCAAAAGAAACCTTAAGATCATAACATATGTATGAGGTGGGGATAAGCAAATGGCGGCTTTCATCCAATAAGACAGACAAGTGCATCCCATGTCTTGATTTATTCGATGCAGCTACAGAGCACTCAGTTGCACTGATCCAAATACTTCTGAACTGGATGCAAGTGATTAGGCAATTAGCATATTGTCCAAATTTGCTGATGAGGATCCAATTGCATATTATGTTACTTATACCATTCTGTGCCTTCTTCCTCACACATTTTTAGGACACATAAGAAAGGTTTTATTTAAAACAAGAAAAAAAAGAAATGTAATATCTGACGAAAGCATAACCAGACATGTTGTTCTAAAATATCGTGGCCAAACTAAAAATGCCTGGGTTGTCCTAGGTGCTGCAGGATTATGCTGGTCCTTCTGCATTCCTTTTGCAACCAATGGTGTAGAGTGGCAGTCAGAGCCATCCTCTGCGGTTTGCCAATCAGAAAGTGCAGGCGCAGACCACGCCCACTACAACAACGTTCCCAACTGTGGCAATGATGGCGATCCACAGCCAGACAGAATCGCAGGAGAACCTGTTCTTGTCATCTTCCTCCAGCCTATGGGATCCACTGGCGCTTAGGGAGGAGAAGGAACTCTGCAGCGAGGGACTGTCGTTGCAAGGAGAGTCCATGAATATCCCACTCATCACTGGCAACTGTGGGAAGCAAGCACAAAGAAAGGGCGTTAGGGTAGTTGAGGAACACATTTGATTTGGAAACTAGCTCATTATTACTTGCCAGGCTCTATTCTAGGGGTTGGCCATTGTGTCCATGCTTGTGATTGGTGGATGAAATCCAACCTTATGTAGTGACAAAGTAGGACACCATTCTGCACTGCAAGCTAAAAGTTCAACCTTACTTTCAACCAGTGGGTGCCGCCGCCTTGGTAAAGTGGTAGGGCGGGGGGGGGGGGGGAAGGGGAAGATGGGGGGAGACCGGGGAGGCATGGTATTTGGGTAATAAAATAAAAATATAAAACATTACCTGCTCCACTGCTCTGCTGACGCTGCTCCACGGAAGTAGATGTGCCTCAAAGCACAGGCTACCCACCCAATCCAGATGCTGCTCTCATGCTATAAGAGCAGCGCCAGGATTGGACTCAGCGGTCTCATTTGCTGCTCAGATAGTGAGTCTGTGCTGTTTCTCTAACACAGCTGGTTTGGGAAACATAAGTGCGCATGTCTGTTTGGCCGGCCTAAGACGGACGGCCAAAGAGACTTGCTCACTTACCTTCAAAATAAATAAATAAATAAGTGCACATCTACCACTCCTCATTCTTGTCATGCCCGTCCCGGTCCCACCCTCTACTTACTGCGTGGATCGGGACAGCGATAAAAACAACAATGTTAACATTGTGTTATTATCCTTTTATTTATCAGCTGCTGGCTCTGGGCGGTGGGGCGAAGCTCCTCCACCATTACAGAGGAGCCGCCCCTGCTTTCAACTTTCCGTCATTGAGATCACCTTTTGCATTTCCACGAGCTTTGTGCCTGCTGGGGTTTATACACATTTTCTCTTGTAGAAACCAGGTAACGGACTCCTTACCCCTCTCCAATCCCTCATGACCTACAGTTACCCCCAAAATAAACAGCAAAGTTTGAGCCCAACACACTACTCACTTGGTGTTAAGACTCCCCCGTAGAGCCCCCTCGGGACCCTCTCTGGCCTCCCTCCACTGGCTACCTATTAGCAAGAGGATTGCTTTCAAAGCTCTACTATGGTGCCATAGGATTATTCACCAAAAGCGCCGGCCTATATGTCGGATCTGGCATCCCTGTATGAACCGAACAGATCCCTTAGATCCAAAGGAATGGGCTTGCTCAGAACATCGCGCCCCAAAAAAGCCAGAATGGGAGGCAGGTCCTTCCGCTCACTGGCAGCCAAGCACTGGAATCTCCTTTCCACGAACATTAGGCTAGAAACTAATGAGGCCTCCTTTAGAAAGATGCTGAAAACCTTTTTATTTACTTCGTAGTTGGTCTTGCTTCCCTCCTCCTAACATGCTCTCTCCACAGCGCGGGGACACGCCGGGAGGCGTCACCAGGCGCTTTATAAACCCCTTTAAACAAATAAACTTGGAAGTGTGGAAGACTCTTGGACATAGTAAGCAATACATGGCACATTTTAGGTATATAGTTTCGGAAACCATGATTAAAAGGTGATGCTATTTAAGGGGCATTGTATGGGAGGGAATATGGGAAGTGTAAGTTACTGGTTAAATGTAAATTGATACTTGTATAGCGCACTACTCACCCGCAAGGGTCTCAAGGCACTTGTACGAATACCGCTGTGGAACCCATCCTGGCTTTCCCTGTAAGGCGTCCACTCCTGGGCACCCCCAAGGTGGAGGCCAGGCATCCTTAGCATTGTGGGGGCCGTTGTGGAGATTAAGCAAGCTGTTGCCCAGAGTTGCAGAGTGGGACTCCATGATTGGAATAGGCACCAAGGCGAGAATTATCAGGTCCATGGAATTTTGAGCCCAAGACCCGCCGAGGCGGGGAATTGAACCCTGGTCCCGGGCTAGACCTCTGCATCAGGGTCTGCCGCTCTAACCATTGAGCCACACTTCTCCACGCACACAGGGTTCTCATGCAACACAATTTGGGGGAATACATGGTAAATCACGACAGTCGCTAAGATACCTTGAGGGGAGATTTTTGGTGAACCCTCATTTATCCTTCATCACACATGTCTCAACACAGACTCATCTCGGAAAGGCATTGAGCTGACGGGGCGGTAGGAACTAAACTGAGCTTTCAGCTCCTTTGTCTGTGCTTTATCAAAGCTCCCCAATGAAATCATCTTGAAAGGAGTTCCCTCAGGATGGAAGTTATCCGGCAGTTATCCAGCACCACAGTTTTCATCTGATTGTGGGACTTTCTTAATAAACAAGCATTGGCAAAGCCAATAGGGCTGGGTTAAATGCGCCATTGCGTCTAGGTGCATGCACGTATAAGTGTGAATTTGTGCATGTGCCAGGAACGAGGAGTCAACAAAGGGAGAGATAGGGGAGATGTAAAATAGACCCACATGCATTGCAATGCTTGCATTCCTATGGAGGCTGAAGGATATACCCACATTACTAAAAGAAGGGATAGAGAAATAATCCTTTGGGCTGAGGGAAGATGTTATTGACAGAGTCTCAAGACAATGGCTCGAATAGGATGGTACACATAATGGGTGAAAAAGTTAGATCAGAATCCCACTTTATGGTTATTTAAAACAATAGGATTGTTTAAACAGGTGCAATGCATGAGGCATCTCTGTGTCCTCTCAGCAAAGAGAACAAGCATTGACAAAGTTAATAGCTCTCGCCTATTGGCAAGCTATTGTCTTTGGTAATCGGGTGGGTAAAGGGGGAGTGGGTGAGTGTAGGTAGGTGATGGGGGAGAAGGTGCCCATGAATAACTGGACAGATTTAAAAAAGTGCTATGAAGTAGACCGCGCTGGCCGCTTCATTACACTATTTTTCCTTCGGCAAATTAGGAGTGGAACAATACACAGAGGCTGGTGTATGGGAAGGGGATAAGCAACCGGGACAGGAGGGAGGCCGTTTAGGGGTGAAACACGTGTTGGCTGTTCCCTTGATGTGCCAATAAATTCGCTCTGCACAAACTAATGTGATTTTATTGGAATTATTCCAAAGAAGGAACATTTAAATTTTCAAGCCCCAGCACAACTCTTCTATTCTCTACTTAAACAAGGAGGTGAGGGGTGTTCCCCTGCTGAGGGCGGAAGCGCAAACAGATTGGAAGCTCATTAAACTGGCTAGTAAGGGTTTGTGATCTTGTTACCCCTTCAACCTGTGCAACTGGTACGAGGGAGAAGAAGCATGGACAAGAGGGCAGGTGGAAAGGGGAGAAGAAACAGGATGGGGGCGGGTGGGGGAAGAAGATACTGGTGCGGTTGGAAGCAAGAATAAACCTGGATAAGGTGGGGAAAAGGTCAAAAAAGTACTATGATGCTACAACCGTTGACTGCGTCTTTGGTTTAATATCAAGTAGTACCTGAATGAACAGAGCCTGCAGCGGATGGCCAGCTGAGGGAGACTCATTTAACTTAGTTAATCTGTGCTTTGTCCATGCACCACCAAAAGAAATAAAGTGATGCATGGCAAACACTGCCCAATTAGAAGGTAGCAAAGAAGAGTGACAATGTTGCAAACTAATGGTAATCAGTGGGCTGGTTTCAAGCCCATTATAGAACACAAAAGTCTTGCAAGCAAGAGCACATGGGCAAGCACATATTCATCCAAGCTCAACCTAAAAACGAGATGGAATGTTCTCTCCCGATAAATCAAACCAGTTCTCTTTCTGCTTTACTTTAACACATACACATATCAAACCAATTAATAATCATGCACGCGCTCATTTGTGCAAATGTATGCATCATCAAGGGTAAGCGAGGAATACGCAGTTGGAAGGTACATGCGTGTGGGAGGGCTGCGGAGCAGAGGAATGTCTGTGTGAATTTGTGCAAAGGTGGGCAGTGGAAAGCTAGTTATTGGGTGTGCTTTGTTTGGGCAGTAGTTTTGGCATATTGGGCCTTTACAAAAACTAAAAATGCAGGCCAACTGAGGCATTATTGGGCATATTGGGTCATTGTGTACTATGGGATTTGCACCATACTGCATCACTTGGGGTCAAAGGAATGAGAATATACTGGCACATTATGAAAATTAGAAATAAGGCATTGTGGGTGTGGTAGAATGGGAGTAGTGCATTGTAGAAACCGCTAATATGTGCTTATTGAGGCTAAATGTAAAGTAGAAATTTGGACCTATTTAGCACAAAACGTGTGAAATTCATCTGTGTTTCTCTGCCTGTGGAGCAGCAGAGAAACTCTACTTCTGCTCCGCAGGCAAAACAAAGCCAGAAAGAGTTGCTTATAAGAGCTCTGCGATGGGTCTGGCAATGTACTTCCCGTAAAGTTAGTTACATTAAGGCAAATACAATGCTTGGACCCCTGGCAGTGGTCTTGAAAGTAACTTCCATGGATGTATGACATCACAACGCATGCTTTTACATCGCATGCTTTTACGTCACAAGTTTTACAACGCATGCCTTTACATCGCATAGTGTTGAGGGGTGCTGGATAGTGAATAGTTTAATTTACTATTCCAACTCCGGTCCCCGTGGATAGTACGGAAAGTGATGGATAATCAATTAAATCTATTCCCTATCCTAGAGCACCCCCCAGCGCTATGCGTTGTAATGGTTTGCGTTGTAAAAGTTGCGATGTAAAAGCACTGCGTGGTAAAAGTTGCGTTGTAAAGGATGTTTCCCAACTTCCATAGCATGAAGAGGAAAATTTCTTAAAAGGTCATGTAACACAGCAACCAAAGTTGATACACTGTGCTGTTCAAAGGGAGAGAGCAGAACAGCACCATATCTACTAAGATACAGTACTGATTCACTCACACTCTGCGCCTTTTCAGGAGGATTGCCCTGAGCACCGATGATTTGAGCTCCCAGGGAGACTGGGAGCCTGTGCTTTGCTGTCTGCAACCCAGCAACGCAGCCGGGTTGACCGCTTCAGTGTGCATGACGGTTTGGCCGGCCTGAGACGGACGGCCAAGCCATCATGGGCCCTGATAGCAGTGCACTATCACTCCTTTCGATGCCTATCATCCCCCACGCCCCACTCCAAGACTCGACCCGGAAACAAAATAAAATTATGTTAAACTGGGGTTTATTATAGTTTCATTAAAAAAATGTTGAACGCTGTTGGCAGGGGTGGGGGGCGCAACGCTCCTCCGCCACAGCGGAGGAGCTGCCGCAGGATCTTTCTTGTCTGTTGTTCCTATGGATTTCTTCCACAAATGTGGCCAGTCAAATTTGCTACCTGTTCAGTCCCCTCTGTGACAGATCCGCTTCAGCAGATTTGTACTATCGCAGCACATCAACATTTGTTGCAAGCCAAAGTACAATACAACCGTTTTGCAGACCATCATCTGAGCAAACATTTGAGTTGAGTGGCAAGGAACACTAGGCAGCTTACCTGACCTTGTTTATCAGATCATACTGCCTTACTGGTTCTTAAAACTCTTCCAGGCATACGTTGTAGAGATAGTATTTAATGGTCAGTCTAACATGGAGTATACCTTCTCCAAACATGACATCTCACAATTTTTGTGGCCCTACACTTTGTACTTGTTCGCACCCTGATGGGGCCCTCACATTGTCATTTTATTCCTTTTCCCCTCATGTTCAGGAATTCCTTTACCTCTCACCATTGCTTTACTTGTTGCTTATAACACCTCTGGGTATCTAGTTCGCTTACTTCCTCAGCCCATGTCCAGTCTGGTTTGCGGTGATATCCTGTGGTCTCCTCTAGTATCATGGTCTGTCCGGGCTCATCACACCGGTTGCTAAAACTGCTTGTTTGCTGACTTACAATACTCTTGCCGATGAGGTCTCACACAATGCACTCCTGCCCTGTGTTTCTTTCTCTCACTCCTTGCTTTTCCCCTGATTCTTATACGACGTAGTCAGTTACTACAGCACAGTGTTCGAAAGAGGTCCAGGCAAGGCTTTCAGAGCTTCCATGAACATGTCACCAACAATGGTTGATAGTCCCATAGGTCTGAGTGCCTCTGACAGCTGGTTGTGCCCTGCATTGAGCACCTCTTGAGAACTGTCTGTTGCCCCGGCTGAACCTAGCGATCTCCTCCCAGCCGGCACAGATATTGGGGCAGATGTATCAAGAAACCATTTTGCACTTCTCAAATAGCGATTGTTAAAGAATCGCTATTTGAGAAGTGCAAAATGGTATGTATGTAGAATTTTGCTATTTTTTAGCGATTCCTTAAAATTCCTTAATTGCGATTAGCAAATTGCTAATCGCAATTAAGGAATAATTTTCCCATTCATTTCTATGGGCCAGGAGGCCCATAGGAATGATTGTGCAGTAATTCTCAAATTGCGAATTCGCAATTTGCTAATCACAATTTGAGAATTATTTCAAGGGTGCAGGGGGGTCTCATGGACACCCTGCTGCACCCCTGAAACTTACATGTGTGTGCATATGGCACACATACATGCCCTATGGGCATGTATGTGTGTCACATGCCACCTTCAAAATAGTCATATTTTGTTTTTTAAAAGGATTTCGCAAATTAACACGAACCTCAAATTGGTGTTAATTTGCGATTCCTTAACCCGAATTCGCAATTTAAAAAAGTTTCATACATGCCATTTAAGGAATCGCAAAATTGCGATTCCTTAAATGCATAAGCAAAATAAGGAATCGCAATTTTTTGCGATTCCTTATTTTGCTAATGTGTGATACATCCCAAAAGATGCTAAATGTCCGTTTGCGATTCCTTAAGGCCGAAATTCGCAGAATTTCGGCCTTAAGGAATCGCAAAAGGCTTGATACATCTAGGGCATTGTCTCTAGTACCAAGCCATTCAGCGCTTGCATTCCAGCCACAGCCCGTGCAGGTAACAGCAAAAAGTCGTGGAGCCGGGTGGGGGGATTTCGACAGACGATGACAAGGGAAAATTAAATAAATGAAATCGCCCCCAACCTGGCCCCATCGCCTCACCGTTCTTGCGGCTGTAGCATTCTTGTGAGTTGATGTCCCCCTGGAGCAGCCACCACAGGGCGAAGGCTCTTCCATTGAGAACTATTTGCCCCTGTAACCTTCATGCCCAGGCAGCAGGACCGATGCCACGCTGTCTGTTAGCTCCTCGCTCTTCTTCAATTAAATCTGGAATCTTATAGAACGCTCAGACTTCTTCATTTCAGTCACCGCGTCAGGTTACTGCAAGTACAGTCAGACATTTAGGACTTGGCCCATGCATGCCAATTACTTCACCATTCCACTTCTGCCCAGATTCACCACCTTGCACAGACGCTTCCTCATGCGTGTTCCCTCTGATCATAAGATGGACAAAACCACAGAAAACTCAATTCAACAAAGTGTTGATGCTAAAAGTACTGATGCAGGCACAATTACCTCACACTGCCAGAATCATCAGAACTAACTCGTCATTACTAAAGTATTTGAAGGTCTCTCGACATATTAAATCTCTGTAACAGAAAGTAGGAAGATTTTTAAATAGCTTACTAATGTTTGCAAAAAATGAAGAATTAAGGTTTTTAGGTCTCGCCTGTCGATGCGCATGCGCATCGAGCAAGCGAGAGTATTGGGACTTATCAACTCTTTTCCCAACTTGCAAGGAATCGTGGCGATTCCTTGCAGTGCCCATGACTTTTAAGCTCAATGCGCATGCGCATTGAGCTTAAAAGCGCGTGCACGTCCGTCTTGGTTTACCCGCTCCGCCCCCTCCCCTTCCCGCCGTCTCGCATTTCTCCTCCCCCCTCCCCTCTCTTCCCTCCGTCTTGTTTGTTATTTTACCCGCTCCGCCCCCTCCCCTTCCCGCCGTGTCGCATTTCTCCTCTCCCTCCCCTCTCTTCCCTCCGTCTTGTTTGTTTATTTTTTTTACCCGCTCCGCCCCCTCCCCTGCCCGCCGTGTCGCATTTTTTTGATTTAATGTCCGTGTCTTTTTGTGCTGTATAGCCCCTGAAAACCTTTCAAAGCAAAGTAAGTTCGGTTTTTTTTTATACATAACTCTAGTTTTAGGGATTTAATGTGTGACCCTTTCTCATGAGTGGAAAGATTTGTGCACGTTAATAACGAAGCCTTTCAAAGCTCTCAAAACGCATTTTTTTGCGGAATAGAAAATAAGGGAGCATTTGCGGAATCCTATCTATGCAAAGTTCACATCCGACTATCCATGCAGAGCTCAGGGGCGGCCATCTTTTCTTCCCATCATGCTTACTATTTGCATACATCTGTGTCTTGCTGCCTCCAACCCTCCACGACTCTAGCTCTGGCTGTGTAATGTTGTTAAAGGGTAACACTCTTGTGGGGTCAATGTCTCTGATTTTACAAACGTCATTGTGTTTGTGTGTCAGTTTAAATCCGCATTTGATTCAACCAAACCGGCGTTTCTGAACAAATCTGCATTTGAAGTGGAGAAAAGAAATGGGTAAAAATAAGGCCGAGCATTTTGAGCCCGTGATTCCAGTCAGGTTTTGAGTGTATGCACAATGAATATGTATGAGAGAAGTTTGCATGCAGTGAATTTCAATGCAGATTATTTCCAAGTATGTTAGTCGTTCCGAGCACCGGACTGAGTTTTACTTACTGTTGATTAGAGCTGTATTAGATAAACATTGATTAAACCTATCCCTCTGGGTGTACCTCTCATTGAATTAAGGCCCTTTATGAACTACCGCAGTATTTGCTTCCTTGTGCAAAAGAATTGTCAAGGCTTGTGGTTTAAGAATACATTATTGGGGATACATTGATTATGATTTATAAATCTTTAGACCTTATACGTTTCATGGCTAGATAAATACATGAGAAGTGTAGTTTCACACTCACATATGTAATTACGATCAGCATTGAGACCATGCAAGCCCAAAAACGGAGAGGCGTGCCAAAAACCACACAATGCTGTCTATTCAGGCTTTGTCACCACACTAGCGCTTTCTCCCCGCCATTAATTGTCCTTCTCACAGCAAAATAATTCGTATAATATGGAAGAGAGTGTGGGGAAATACTGCTATGTCTGTTTAATCTCCACCACCTCTGCATAGACTTGGAAAGTGCAGTGGCGATTTTAAGTTCCACCTCTACGTAAAAGTGTGCCTTTTCAGAAACTGATGTACAAATAAAACGAGGCTCGGGAGCACTTTGTCTCCCTGGAGAGTTTTTTTTTCTTACAACTTAAGTGTTTTTCGTTTCCCAGTCATTTTTGAAGATGCAGTGAATGTTACCGGGCACAATGTTGTGTAGGAAGAGAAAACTCTGCCGATGTGTGTCTAAGAAAAGCACAATTATGTCGCACACACATAAGACTGTGAAATCTAAATGCTGCCAAACTGTAAAGCAGCACTCTTGGTTTCGGGGCTTTCTTCGGCTTCTTTAAATTTTTAATAACGTGCTTTGAAGTCTTGATTTTTGAATTAGGGCACGAGAGTTATACATTTTTAAGTGGAGGCCTAAGTCCTGCAAGTTTAACTCTCACCACCCCATTAGACTTACACCAGTAATCATTAATTAAATACTAACGTTTTTGACTGGTGTCAGCCTGCGTCAGAGATGAACTTTAACATACCAATTGGGACATATGGACACATTTTGTGCATAAAGCTGGTTATGTTTAAAAGGCAGAGAAAAAAATCTACTCCCTAACCTAGGAAATCAGTTAATCAGACATCACTGTGGGGTTGTACTAGAAGGATTCTGAAATAGAGAAAGTGCATGGGTTCAGAACCTCAGCGTCCAGATTGAAATCCTCCTCTTTGTTCAACACACTTTTATTAAATTAGTCAGAGTTTGGGATCACACACCATCTCCGCTCGTTCAGGGGTCCCAACAAGTCTAAGATACATTTTTGTACTTCTGTTTATTAAGTCTTTGTAGAGGTACTCTTGTACTGTATGTCTTTTGATTGACTGTTCTATAAACGATGCAACCCCTACATCCTACACTACAGAGGCATTTATTTCTCATGTACCATTGACAGAGAAGCCGCTAAATTCATGAACAAATTATGCACGTTCTGGAAACAGGAGTCTTTTTCTCAGGTTTGCAATTCATGTCAAACCTCACCAGATGTGTTATAGTCGATTCTGTGACCTACAAAGATCTCCAAATTTAATAAACCTGAAGGCTACAGTCTGTTTGTCAAAACATTTCCTTGGCACCATCACCCATCAGACATAAATGGTGCACGGACTAATTGTCAATTTTGAAGATCCAGTTCAAGGACTCGGCCCACACAGCCTGATCTTCTGGGCAAGCATGTGTTTTCTTGACACAGTGTGCAGGACAAGCTTAACTAGCATCTGCCAGGGCTCTCTATTCTGCATTGCTGTGCCAATCTGAATAGTGCAAATCTTTGAAACCATAGTCTACAGAACTGTAATTCTACATTCAGATACAATTCTGCAGTTGACTGGATTAAAGGGGCTACACACGTTGAGTGCATAGCGACCATCCATTTTCCACCTGGATTGTATTAAATCATTCATATAGCACATCCATATCATTTAAATATAACACAAAGTGCTTTATGGGTGGTTGAGTCACTAGCTACTCTCTTAGTCAGAAGGATGTTGCTGGAGAAGAGACGGAGAACTACTATTTTTGTTATTGTGTGCATGGCTCCAAAGATTGCTATTGAGGTGTCCTCGATTAATATCCCATGCACCTTTGACAACCAAACCTCTAATTTGTGAAAGATTTATACACATCCTGGAAATGTGACCTTTTTCTCACTTTTGTAATTAATGTACATTTGAGTTAGAGCTTTTAGAAATGTTTATGGCTTTTTTTTTTTAATTCTTTAGCATTGGCTACAGGAAACAAAAATGCTAAAGATTTACAAAAAAACCCATAAACAATTCTAAAAGCACTAACTCTAATGCTGTGAGACCTATTGCATTTCCAATGCTTGTTTAGGTTGGGAAACAGAAGGATAATTAGAGGAGTTGCAGACCACTTTGGAGCCAGTTGTCAATGTTTGTTAGTGGAAAGCTCATAACCTAGGAGACTGGCGTGAGCACTTCTGTTCCAAAATAGAGCCAGTAAAGGTGACAGTTTTGGTCTTCTATCCCCAACTTTACAATTCAACAAGTATGTACATGGAGGCCAGTGGAAATCCCTTTGTTGCCACCTTCTACAGATCACACCCAGCATGTCCTGAACCATAAAACCAAAAAGAACCCACCCCCTCTTCTCACCCCTATGGGCCTAAATATAAGGGGGGCATATATAATTAGTCAGGCTTACCTGCATTGCCATGGTGTCACCACATTGATAAAAGCATCACCATGATGTTCAAAATACTCCACTCTACGCCGCGACACTATACTCCACTGTACACAAGTCCCTCTATGCCACCCCATGCCACATTACTCCACTCTATGCCACTCCACTCTATGCCACTCTACTCCACTCTATGCTACTCCTCTGTACGACACAACTCCACTCTATGATACCCTACTGCGCTCTACGCCACTCTGCTCTACACCCCTCCATTCTACACCTTTGCACTCTACCCCACTCTACTCCCTCCACACCACTTCACTCAATGCCACTCCATGACACTCAGCTCCACTCTACACCATTCAACGGCACTCTAAGCCACTCTTGACCCCATGGGAGATGGGGGGCCCCGAGGGAATCTGGAATGGTTTTAGAAAGGGAGGCAACTTTGTTTATCGTCGACCCCCAAGGCCTTAGCCTTCCCCTGGGGTAAATCAAAAATTGCAGCAGAGCACTATGTACTCCATTTACTGCCCGGGCTACCTGGGTACCCAACTTCGCCAGTACTTTTCTCTGGCCCTGTTGAGCCAATTTGCACAATGTTTATTTTTTGTTTTGTTCTTGGTGGCATGTTCAACTCCTGATCTTCTACTACTACTACGATTGGTTTCACATGCTTTACTATTGGCTATCACTGCATTGTGGCATTCTCTGTAACCACAATATGGTTGCCATTGGTTTAAATGTACACCATACTTGTGAGAAACTGCCTAACTGGAACATGTATGATAAAAAGAGAGAGGAAATATTCTGAGAGGAATGATCAAAAGGATGACGTGGCTCTTTGCTGAAGGCCACATTGACCGATGGCCACTTACCCACACACCACCGTAAAAGACAAAAATGGCTGTGAGATTCCAACAAGTAATTTTTTTAAATTAATTTGAATGGTGGATGTATATGAGGGTTTATATGCACAAATGTCAGGCCGCATGCAGGATTTGCCTTCACATGCCATCAAAACCCATAGCTAGCCTGCATGTGCCCATTCAAATGCATGGGCCGCCTCCAGTTGCCCAGAGCACAATGGGCATTCCTCGTGTGCCCAGCAACAGTTCTGTTTAGCTTCCACGTGTCCATCAATAGATCTGATCAGTCATAATGTGGCCAGCAACACAGTTGGCAACCCTTCACATGCACAGCAATGCATCCAGCAAGCACCATGTCCACAAACAGATCTAGTCAGTTTCAGTATGCCATGCAACAGGCCTGAGCAATCCCATATGGGCAGCAATCGAACTTGCATACCCAGCAGTGGTTGTTCTGTCCCACATGTCCATCAACATTCTTTGCAGGCTTAGTAACAGGCAAAGTCGTAGCAAGGGTGCCATGGACCCTAGCGCAAGCGCGGAAAATGGCCCGGCTCGAAAAATACGGCAATAAGCATGGCTCAGTGGGCCCCTGAAGCTCATTACCTCGGTGCCACTGCAACTGCTGAAGCTTTGATAGCTGCACTCCTGGCAACAGTCTAGAGAGTCTCACATGGCCAGCACCAGAGGTGGAGGCCACTGGTTAGGTGGTGAGTGTCATTGAAAGGTTATGAATTGACCAGCAAACTCGACTTGTTGAGCACAGAATAGCCGGCATGTTCTACAAATCAAAAACATGCTTTGCCCAGGGGTATAAACTACTGTTGGTGTTGCAGGTGCAGTTGCACCGGAGCCGAAGCCTGAGGGGCCCATTGAACCCAGACAATCATGTATTTTACTGGCCCAAAAGCAGTTCGAGTGGCCGTTTGCCTTCCTTGCTTGTCTGAGAGGGTATGAGAGATTGTATGATTGAAATAACTAAAATGTGCATTATTATGATGCATTTTAGCTGATGGATGAGATATCTATTTGTTTTTGTATTATTTTCTGACTATTATAGTTTTGAATAATAAATGTATCTATTTTAATATCAACTCACATGTCTCTCTGCTCATTGTTATATGTGCCCTGAATGAAATTTGTATTTCATTTGTTTTGAAACAAGAGTTGGCTACGAATGTTTGGCATTTGATTACATTATCCTTGCCTTAGAAACTAGGGGGCATATTACCAAGCAGGGCGATAGGCAATTATCGCCGCTTTAGCGGCCGTTTTCGGCCGCTAAGCAGCGATAATTCTATCGCCCTATTAGCAAGCTGTCGCTAACTGATGTTAGCGACAGCTTTTAGGCGATAGCGAGCGGTTTGGGGCCCGCTTTGCATGTCAGTCATGTTTATCGCTAATGACATGCAAAGTGGGCGTACCCAACCAGTTAGCGACTGAAAGCAGTCCCTAATGTCGCTATCGCCTATTAGCAAGGCAGGTGTAGCGATGGAAATATTTGCGTTAAGCGCGAATATCTCCAAATGCTAACACCTGCCCAGACCAGTTCTTAGCCATGTTATCCAATGGGAGGTGAATAACATGGCTAAGAGCATTTCGTCGCTAATGCGTGAATATTGCTGAATTCTCAGCGTTATTCATGCATTTCGTCGCCATCGCTGGATATTTTAGCACAATGGAGAAAAGCGTTGCTAATAGCATGTTTTCTCCGCTAACATATCCAGCGATAGGCAGTGATAAAAAAAAATGCGCTAAGCGCATTTTGCGATAAATATCGCTATTCCTTGGTATTATGCCCCTAGATTCGTCAGCAGGGGAAATCCTTCTTTGTTTTCACCATTTGCCTTGCTTGCACCAGGGCCCATGCCAATGTAGCTACACTACTGCCTTTTGCCTAAGATGGTAGGTTAGCAGTGCTGGAGAGAATGTGGGGTGAGGTTGTGTTTCCAGACTACTGCGAGTGAGTAGTATTTGACTTCTTAAAAGCAAATTAAAGCAACTTATGTCGCCTGGGATTTACAGATAGGCATATTCTCAGATCTGTTTCCGTAGGAAGAGCTTTTGCTGGATGAGATTAAAATCAAGCCGCCTTTACAATGGATCATATTCCAAATAAATCCTTCCGCTGCATCAGCAAATGTTATTTTTCTGCTATCGAACTGGGTCAGTGTAATTTGCTCATTATTTATGGCTATTTCTGGAGTTAACCCATGGATGGAGGAAAAGTATGGTGGATCGAGAATCTAACATTATCATTGGTCGGTTGCCCCCATGACTGCAGAGAGTAAAGAGTATGAATGGGGAATATGCTTCGGATGTGTTAACTTCCTGCCGTTATTAAAATACAAAAAACATTCAAGATCTTGATGGATCAGAATTTTCTCACGGTGTGTGATGCTGATTGTTGGTTTTTTTTTCTCCCTGCCTGGGGACTTGGGTAAGCTAAGGGGGGTCATTAAGACGCTGATGGAGCGGTCCACCGCACTGGAAGGCCAACCTCTCCACCCGGCCGATGGCAATTACTGTCCACCTCCGTGGCGTAGCTTGGTCAGAAAGATTGGGGTGGGTGGGGTTAGGGGGGTGGGGGGGGGGGGGGTGGTAAGCATCATAAATCCCGACAATCCCGCCAGCATATCTTGTTAAAATATGTTATGAGAAGCGGGACTCGAGAGGGGCTTAAGAGGCAGTGGAAAGATAGAGGATTGTGGAGTGTTCGAGGGACTTAAAATAATTGTTTTCAAACTAACCAAGTTTTAGGGGAGAGACAAGAGCGAGAGTGTGTGTGTTTTTGACAGTGTGACTGTGGGCATGTAAAAATCCAGAGTGAAATCCGACAGACACCTCACCATACCCGATGGAAAGCTCCTGTACTCAACTATTTGTTACAGAATAAATATTTAAGGGGGGGGGGGGGGAGGTAACACCCCTAACACCCCCCCCCCCCCACAGTCCACCTACCTGGCAGGATCTCTGTTCTTTTTAGGGAGCTGATGCGCTTGCTCCCCCCTGCAAAGTACATGGAAGGGGGCCCCGTGCGCCAGACCCAGTCAGGAGCTCTCAGGCCAAGGGCCTGCCGCCTGTGCACAGTGCTGGAGGGGGCCCCCTTGAACTCAAGGGCCCCCCTCCTCACGCTGCGGGGACTGCGGGGGCTAATGTTACGCCACTGCCCTATGGGCTTGATGTTTAATGAACTTGCTAAGCAAACTTTTTTGTTTAGATAAACCAAACTCCCGAAGTTTGTTTTCTCTGAACAAACACCACAGAAGTCCCAGACACACCAAGCTGTTTTCTTTTTTTAATGCGGGGTCCTCTACATTGTGTCTGCCTGTGTCCACCATGACAGGTATGGTGGACACAGACAGAGAAAATCAGTGTCATTGAGCTACACGCAATAGGACTTGGCAATCATCACTATGACTCGTGATTCTGTGGCGGACAGACCACCAGACCAGGAGTTGCTATCAGTAGAGTCAGATGAGGCTCAGACAATGGTAAACTGGAGGTTGCCCCACCTCTATGAGGCAGAGAACCCGTAGGCTTGACTGGGCAGGAGGACCACCTCTTTATGGTGCTGCTAAACCCTAAATGAGGCCCAAAGTCTGCATCAGAAAGAGTGACTTAAATCAGGCAGACTTCTCCCTGCACTAGATGTGGGAGGCATGTGGTGGATGGAGGTCCGCCAGTGATTGTAAGCTGGTGGGTGCGCCGCCATTCAGGGAGTCGCCCTCCTCTAAATGGGACATTAGAACTGCATGTTTGGCTGTCTTGAAGCCCGTGGTGATTTAAGGTAGGGGTGCCACTCTTCCAAACTTTAAAGTCTTGATTAAAGGTGCAATGCTAAATTCTGATCCCTGTGCAAGCATGTGTTTGCACAGGGACGGGAATTAGGCGTTGTGTGATAATTCTCACTCCCTTGAAGTTTTCCCTTGATACATTCCGTCAGGTCAAACCTGCTGATATTTATAGGCGGAAAATGCCAGTTAAAAAGGCAAAAGATGCATAATTCGGAGTATTAAATACCAATACCGATTCTGCATGTAATGCCTCATTTGCAAGTGTAAAAGTCGGAATAGGAGGTATTTATTACATGGGGTAAATACCCCACTTTGGCCTAGTGGGATTTACTACATGTGTTAACTTCTCTAAGGCTTTTTTTTTTTTAATTTTTGAAAACCTTTATTGTGCTCAATAAACAGTACACATACGGGCCTACAACCATCCGGCCGGCCACGACACCTTATGTAGCACTAGTGCACGCAATACGGCGCCAGGGAAATGCGGCATAGCAACAGTTACGATGAAATGACAACATGTAAAGCGCCATAATTCCCAGGCACAGGAGCAATGTAGGTTAAATTTAAGATTCTTTTTTTGCGCAAACAGTAAGAACAGGTCAAAGTATTCCGTACAGTGACTACGAAAAGAAAGAAGCAAGGACCATGTAGGTGGGACTTGACAAGAAACATCAGTGCCTGGCTAAGCGCTTCACAACATGTAAGTCCCGACCAGAGGATGGCCACAAAATAGTCAATCACCAGAAAGCTGCCTAAACAACCCATCTGCATATACACCGCCACCCATCCCCCAGTACACCTAGCACGGGCCCAAAAGGAAAGAGAAAAATCATAAAAGAACAAAGAAAGGCACCATAGAAATAAAAACTCGAACTAAAAGTAACCCCCCACCCTACACACATGCAGAGGCTATGGCCTGCCCCCCCCCCCCTAGCAGAGTGTCTGTCGCCCCATAAACCCGAAATATAGCGAGTGAAGAGAAAAGAAGAGAAGAAGGGGAGAAAGCAATAGGGAAAGCGAAAAAGAAAAGGTATAATCCAATAACTCGGGGAGTAGGAACAGAAACCCGTCCCTGAACTCCCCAACGAGAAAGTCCGGGAGGAGGGTCAATTAAACATACAGGCGAGCTCCACCGGCCCATTAAGCAATACCCGCCCCAACAGCAACATCAGATAGAGCAACAGCAAGCAATCATGTGGGGAGAGTCATTGCACAGTCCGTGATAAAACAGGCCAAATTCGAGAACCACCCTACCTCCACCCACCCGCCCGGGTGTCAAACAATGAAAGTCACCTATCCCTGGCCCGATCTGGGACGTTGTCTCTCGCCCCCTCCGCTCGGCAATCCCTTGAATTGCAGGAGAAGAAGAGAAGATGGCCGCCCGGGGGAGGGGGGAGGTGCAAAAACTAGGAGCAAATGGCGTCCGGTCCCAATAGAGGATTCCGCCGCAGCATCAGTTCTCCCTGGCATGGTCCAGCCGTGATATGCACCAAGCGAAGCGATCAAAGTCCAAGGCAAGCATGTTGGGAACGAAACAGGGGGACAAAGCACTGGTAGCCAAATCCACGACATCTCCAGTGACTGCACACAAGAGAGCGCGGGGCAGGAGGGAAACCATGTATCAAAGACTGTAGTAGTAAGTGGCAACAGATCTCCGCCTGCCACAACAAGGGTTACAGTATCGTCCTCAGCTGCTTCTCGAGACAATGTTGCGGCGGCAAGCTGCGGCAACCCCCGTCCGGAGTGATGTGGGTAACCCTCCTCCTGCTTTTGGGTGGAATTCCGGGCACAGGCATCCAGTCTCGCCCCCAGCGCGCTACAGCTGTGCTGCACCATCGAACGCAGCTCATCCAGGGCTGCCAACACGTCTGCCAGCGTCACATCAGACTGTGGGGTCCCCATTGTCTCAGGTCCTTGGGATGAATGTGCTCCGATCACATGCACACCGGAGTGGCCGTCGTTCCGTCGGATTGCCCTTCAGTGGCCAGCCGCTGGTATCGCCATCTTGTCTCCCTCCCGAGTCTGAAGCGCCGGGGGAGGACAGGGAAAAGTAGCGGGACGCGACCCGGCAGCAGTGAAGAAACCCTGGCCAGTCGTATTCCGCCCGATGCAGGTAGCTGCCCAGAGCCGACAATTACGTGGCGAGGTTTACAAATCCGGGCAGAGTGCACCGCCTCAGTACGGAGGGATCCGTAGGACAAAGCAAGTATGGCGGCCAGGCACAAAGAACTCGCTGGTCAGGCGCCTCTGCCCACCGTCATCGTGTAGTCCGGGGAATGCACTTCGGTCCCCGTCAGCAGGCAGCACTCAGGTCGCGTCCCAGCAAAGATGCGCCGTTCAGTTCCACCATCCCGGCACCGAGGTAGCTGCAGGAGGGGACGAGAGGTTCACAGGGCTCGGAGCAGGCTGGGTCCCGGGCCAGGGCGCGTTAGCCCATAACTTCAGAATCCGGGCGGGTGGAGAGGCCGGCGGAACACCGATGACATCAGCTCCGTGGCCCGCACCTTTCAGGTCGAAAACTGACGAACATTGCAAGCAGGATCCAGGTGCGGGATTCCGGGGCCGGCGGAGCCGAAGGCTGTGCGTCCGCTCAGGTCGCCATCTTGGCTCCTCCCCCCTCTGGGGCTTTTTTATGAGCCCTTGTGACACTTTTGCACCATCAGTGCGTCACTTTGTGTGACGCACCAGCGGCGTAAAAAATGTGCCATGTTGCGCTCTATTTACAAAGTGACGCATCTAGGCTGATGCGTCACTTTGTAAACCTCTGCACCACATTATACCTGCGCCAGGTATAATCTATGCAGGTTGGGTGTTCCCCCACAAAAAGCCATGTAGGAGTGGCACATTGAAATCTATGAGTTTTCAGTGTGGCGCTTCTAGGACGCCATTGTGTCGATATCTTACGCCTGCCACACAGCAGGCATAAGACTGATGCAGTGCTATAATCATAGCCCTCCCCCCTGCATTGCTGGAATTGCGTCACACTTCCGGCACAACTCAAGCAATGCACCAGTTTTGCACCGACAGATACGTCAGTAATAGTATCTCCTTGCGCCATGATGCATCTTACAGTAAATATGACGCATCCGTCATATCGCAAGGAGGGTGCAGTGAAAGATGTTGCATCGCTGTTTTCACGCAGCAATGCAACAGTTTTCATAAATAAAGCCCTCCATCTATTTCACCTAACGTGTAATGTGCACCCAAATTACCTACTTAGGCGCTCATTACGAGTTAGGAGAAATAGGTCCCTTCCTCCCTAAACTCCTCCCGACCCTTGCTAAAGTCCTCTCACACTTCCTTAATCCCATCTTCTTTTGCAGTAAGTCTGTCCTTTTTCCCACCCAGTTCCCCCCACATTTGCTATTCAAAATGTATACTTAAATGTGCGGAGACTTCGTCGTCATTGTGGAGAACTCCGCACACATAAATATAGGTAATGCGAAGATGTAAAACTCTAGACATAGTTTGTGAATTGCAATTTGTAGAATGTTTTGTAGTACTACCAAGCATACTACAAAGTGCAGTATATGAATCACGCACAGTGTATTAACAAATGGGCTGCATTTTGGCATTAAGTGCTACAAATAACAAGGAACATGCAGCTAGACACCGCTAACATCTGGCTAGCATTGCAAGGACGCAATTGACTCTGGTGAAAACTGGAAAAATGTCCCTTTGACTGCTGTTTGGGTAGTAAAAAACAGCAATTATTAGGGTTTAATAAACCCTTCAGGGCTCTGGGCTCTGGTGCCACTGCACCTATTTCACCAATGGTAGCTACGTCCAGGTAATGAGATCTTTAAGAACAGAGACTATGTAATAAATTAAAGATGCACATTCTTTCCTTCCAAAAATGCATGCATTAAATGCTGAACATAGCCAGGACTACTGCAATTATGAGACTCCACAGGGAGAAATATGTGGCAGGGCAGTCTAAATTAAGCAGTAAGAATATGCCAAATATTTGGCAAAATGGGGAGCATTCTGTGATAGTAATAGTAAACTATTTTGCAGCACTGGCGGAAGAGCATCGCCCCCAAAAAAATGTCAGGAAAGGAAAAATAAAACAATATTAAACACTTATTTCTCCTTTCCTGACGAGCCTTGGGGGCGGGCCCTGGGAGTGACAGGCACTGAGCCGAGAGGTATGTGCATGATGGGTCAGGCCGGGCAAACCGTCATGCGCAGTGAAAACTCTCTCCAACCCAGCAACGCGACTGGCTTGGAGAGAGCAGGCACAGAATAACAGTCTGTCCTGAAGCGCAAATTGAGGGCGCTCTGGCCAATCCTGAAGCTGCTCTCATGCATGAGAGCAGCTTCAGGATTGGCCGCTGGGCATTTCTGGGAGCCTGTGTCGCCTGGAGAAGAGGAGCAGACAAGCACAACATGGTTGGCTGCTGGTATTTTTTTTTAATTTTGCCCCATGCCCCCGACCCCGACCCCAATGCCCCTTCCCTAGCCTCCCCACCACTCGTCCTCAACAGAGGCCGCTACTGCTATTTTGTCATTTTAACACACATGAATCCTTTGCAAGCAAATGTTTTCACTAATTAGTACCAGTTTAACCCCCGCAAGAAGCGCATGAAAGGTGACCATTTAACCTAATCAAAAGCTCTGGAAACGTGTGGCACCAGGCCCGGATTTTTAAAGAACTTTTCATCCTTTTTAACTAGAAACATTTTTTATTGTACTCTGCAAAATCTGTGGCACATGATGCATTATGCAGCCATTGCAATAAATCCACTAGCACGCAGAATATGAGGTGGAGGAACAATTGCATAAAACCAAGGGCCCTGAACATATGGCATGAAGAACAAATGGGTTCAGGACTTAAGCAAAGACCAAAAATGGCTAACAAAATGGCACCTCGATTTAATCCTCCACGTCTGACATATCTGTGAACTGTAAGTCAACAGGTACCAACCCTGGCACCAAGGACTGACCCTTTCATCCAACAAAGTCCCGAAACTGAGTACCATTAAACTGGGTAACAGTATCACCTCTTATTTACAGCGTATAGAAATGATGGAGTGCAGTTTACAATGCTGTTTAAAAAACAGATTTTATCAAAATTAAAAAAAGAAATTAGAAATTTCTATTTGTCAAAGAAAAACAGTCTTTAATATATGCGTAAATAATATTATTTTTTTCAAGAACTCTACCTGGTCCCCCATTAAAGAGCAGTCCATGTCTGCACTGCTGTTCTCTGGTGAGCCGTTCTCTTGAAATTCTTCAGAAAATTCTGGAACCCGGCACCTTGGAATCCACCAATTTACCAGAATAAGACCATGGTGACGTACTGCACTGCCAGGAACCCTTCTGGAGACACAGGACACCGACCTGGGCAAGCTTTACAGCCAGGGTGGCATCGGCTATTCCTGTGCCCACATCCCATAGAAAACTGAAGAAGGGAAGGCAAAAATGCCCTCTCTGTGCACTAGAGGCGAGGTTTGTTTGTGGTTTAAAAACATACAGATGTTTAAATTTAGTTGTATTTATAAGTCACTGAACTGATTCAAAAGGATTAAAGGCTTATGCCGCGGCTTTATCTAATACTCTGGGTATTATCCTTCCATGGCAGTAGGGAAGGCATGAGCCAGTCTAATCTGCATTAAACTGCAATGGGGCGCTGGAATTTTACATTTTTATGTCAAGTTGATCGCCATTTCAGAAGCCCAGAGGTGCATGGGCAATAAATACAGAAAATTAGGCATATGCAAAGGAGACACTGAAAATACACATAATCAGTTGCAAGCAGTGCTTCAATTGCAAAACAAACAACTTATGTGAAGGGGCCCAGAGAAGTTGTTAGGGGCCCTCTGCCAGGACTGCAAGAGGTAATAAATACCAAGATTGCCTAGTTCACTTTTAGACTCAAAATCACCATTGGTGCAAGGGAAGCAGCATGATGGAATCACATTTATTTGTAAAATACCAACTCGTCCTTGGTACACCACTAGCATGAATGTTGAGCACAAATCACATTTAGGTGCAAAATGGCATCATGATTGGTGCCCCATCAGCAGGAGTTTGGAAACAATTTTTGGAGCACGGATGCTCCTCCATCAGGGTGCATGGATGCTTCATGTCACAGTTCCTGCACTGTAGTGGGTGACACTCTTTGGGCAAGTTGACCAACACTCCTAACAATCAATAGTTAACAACAGACAGAAATGACCCTCTAACTGTGTCCAAAATATGAATGACACTTTCTGCATAAAATCACTCCACAAGACCGCCCAAAACAAACTAGTGACTGAAGGGGCCTGACCCAAAGCCAATGTGTGTGTGTACGTGCTTCCATTCTGATGACGCGTTCTAGCAGAAGGTGTCCATAGCTAGACCAAAACAATGAGGCCTTTTTCAATGCTATGGTTTTCTGCATAACTTGGATTTCTCATCCCATGCAGTCTTTCTTGATACAAACCTTTCGATGTCCCAACATCGGGGGTCATCTATTGTTAGAGCATCATTGGCTCTGGCACAGGGCCTTGCATTGTCCATTGTACCCCAATTATGAGTGTGCTGTACTTTCCAAAGGTGGTCTATGTGGGAACTGTACTTATATAACTTTCATTAGGGCCCATGACACACTTGTGGTGACACTGTTCATCACACACAGGCCAGGGGTCACAGGACTATAAAAGGGCAGTCTTATGGTAGCAACTGTAACCCCTGGCCATTCTTAATTGGCGGCTTACTTATTCATAACTACAAGCATCAGACACCAGCAACAGCCAAACACTATATCTAGTGCTAGGTAGAGGTGCACTCCCTCAAGTGTAAGCTTCCTGTCAATCATAAAGATCTAAACCAATCCCATTGCATGTATTGGAAATATAGAACACTGTCTCTCATTCTGTATAGGGCCAACTTCATCTTACTTGTATTCTGAGTGTCTGTTTTTCTAAAACATTGCTGCTGTCCAGTGTTTCAATGAAATTACTCATACCGTCATCAGCTACTTATAATCAAACATTTCTTTCACACATAATCCATAATCCATGTTGAGTCGTCACTGAACATTATAACTGATGTGGTCATTTTTTATACCAATTAATATTCTTTTATGTATTCTTATATTAGTTAAACCCTTCAGGAAGCAGGCATAAGAGCAACATTTGCTTGTGGGCTTTGTGAGTGCCAGCAGCTGCAATGTGGCAACACAGTGAGTGTTTCTCAAGTCTTAAAGGTATAGACCTCCTGCAATGCTTTTTTCCCCTTATAGGTGTGGTATAAGTCAAGACTATTTCATTTTATTAAATTACATGTATAATATACTTACTTATAGGGTGCTTCAGACATCCTTCTTCGTTCATTGGTCTGTAATGATGTCATTATTTTTCAGGCAACCATTGGCTAAATTCACTGTGAGCAACTGAATTCTGCCCTTTCACAATCTACACACATATTAGTTCACTTCAGTGCCAGAGACAACTATGGCAATGTGTGCTGTTTTGAGTCCCAAAAATATATTTTTTTTAACCACTGCATTTCTTTAGATTGATGAGGCCCAGCAGCTTCGCGAAAATAGCATTTTGCATAACCCATGACAAACAAAACAAGCATTGCCACAACCAAAAGGCTGCCAGCCATGGCCAAACCTATTTTATTGGCTTTGTCAATGCTTGTTCCCACAGGAATAGGCTCACGCGGACATGCCAGTGACTGAAAAGCTCTCAAGATTTTGGTAAATGAAGTGGAATGTTATTTTTGTCACTGGGTGAAGAGAAGTCTATGCGTTCACTCTCCTTGTCAGAGCAGTAATACTGTTGTCTGCAGTTTTTTTGCCTCTGACGACAGGACCTTTGACCTTTTTATCCCACAGAGACCTCATTTCACTCCTAGCGTGTTAACAGATTGTGGCGCGTCTGCTGCTGTGCATTGAAGCATATACATTCTCTCTCCCTGAGGCGGTCCTTCGTGGTTGAAACAGGGGCGCACCATCCTTTGTTTATGTCGCAGATGCTATGGCATTTGTTTTGCATTTCTCGCATTGTTTTTGTGTGCAATTACCTTTCTTTATCTTTTTGTCCTCATATCAGCATAGCGGGTGTAGTCTTTGGCACACAGGCAAGAGTCAACGCTCAGAGGTGCCCATAATTGACGCTAAACGAGTTGGCCTGGCTGCTAATCTATAGACACCAAGAGGCAGATTTACCATTTATTCACACAGCGCAGCAGCCACAAATGCAGTGGCGGCTCCTCCGGTAAGGCGGAGGAGCGTCGGCCACTGCTTTTAAGCAGTGTGACAAAAGGAAAAAGAGAATGAGAATAACTTGTTGTTATTATAATTGTATTGCTTCCAGCTGCTTTGCAGGTGGGCAGGGCTGCCCTGCACTCAGAGCAGAGCAGAGAAGGAGTGGTTTGGCCACTCCAAGTGTGCATTAAAGCTTGGCCAGCCCGAAACATTCATGCGCACTTTGCATGTTCTCCACGCAGGCTGCGTTACAGCCTCCATGGAGAACATGCCCATGCCCCCAATCATTGGCTGAGAGCCGAACCACAGCGCTCAGACCAATCACAACGCTGCGTTGTGATTGGTCAGGGGAGCCTGGGGCTAACCAATTACATCACTGCACTGCAGCATTGTGATTGGCCAGGGGAGCCTGGGTGTGCTTCCTGGTAGCTGTTTCGGTTCGAGTCCGATGGATGAGAGACAGAGTAGAGACGCGGCATGCGGTGATAAGGTAAGTGGGCTTTTTGTGTTTTTTTTATTACATTCTCCTTCCTTCTCCTTCTCCCCGTCCTCCGCCTTGCCACCACCGATCCATGCCGGCCGCCACTGCACAAATGCTGCACTGCGTCAAAAGGAGAGAGCAGGAGAGCGCCAAACTTGCAGATATTTGGCACTCGCTAATGCCGGTGCTGAAATCACCTGCTTTGCGCCACGGAGACACCATTGCGCCATGGTGCAAGGGTGTCTCTGTGAGTTTAGCATAGGTTTTGTACTGAAAGGGCACCCTTCCAGTACAAAATTACATTCTTAGACTAACTTTAGCTCTTTTCCCTCTTTGTATGTGTGCTGTAAAGTGCAGCACATGTACAAAGTTGGAAAAGGAAGGAGAAATGAAAGCATTTCTTGTTCCTTGCGCCTACTTCAAAAGGGCGCAGTTTTCTGACGCTAAACCCTGTCTACTTGATTTAGTAAATAGGCTTTAGCATTAGAAATCTTGGGTGGTTGCATGGGAACGCCCATGCTCCACCCATCGAACGCCCTGTTGGTGCTAAGTATTGCAAAACAGAACTACACGCTGCTTTGCGTTACTTGCATGTTATTTCCGGCAATAAACAAACGTAGCGCTGGAAAGTAAATCAGAAAAAAAGATTTTGCGCGGATTTGCGTCAGTTTTGTGATGCAAACACAGTGTAAAATCTTAGTAAATCGCCCCCCAAATAGGATGACACTGTCTTCCATCATAAAACAAGTGATACAAGCAAAATCAACAGAGCAACTAAAGCTACCACAAAAAAGAACATGTTAACAATGACGCTAATGTGTTAGTAATCTAATTACATGAGTATTTAGCATTATAGGTGTTTGACACTGGGGGATGATTTTCACCCAGGGATCCTGAGTAGCATCAAAAAGGCAGCGTGGACAAAGTCACTCAGAACCAGAAGATGAAAAAACATACCCATTATTATCTTTTTACCCATCTATAATTTTGTTAAGTACGACCCTCAAAACTACCTGCCCATAGTTTCAACTGCTACACAGGGTCAGAGGAGTAATTAGGGGACATATATAACACAGCCTCTCATCCTAGCCCAAATACCAGGTCGACTGCCCACCACCCCAACCACCATCTGTGCCTTCCTTCCCCTCCCAGAGCAGCGCTCTCTGCTTTTCATTGCACAAGCTCTCTGAGAGCCTGTCAGGAACCCTGAAATTCCTTTAATGATTTTATGACATAGCAACAGTGGCAAAGCTTGTGGTTCCCACTGTTGCTATGTCAAAGCAGGTAATATAGCCTTAGAGCCCGACGTAGCAGGCTCTACCGACCATTAAAGGCCCGTTCCAACATTTAACAAGGGAGCGTGCCTCTAATGGCTGGTAGAGCCAGCTATTGTGGACTCTAAGGCTTGTAGAAAATTAAATTGTGCACCTAGAGTGTAGAATGTTCTAATTTGTAAAAACAACGGCCTCTCTGAGCCCGAAGGGGTTTAAATCCTCTCGGACTCCAAGAGGCATTTAATCACAGCACGAGCTATGAAATGAAAAAAACACATTGGAATGTTGCTCTCCGGGCTTCTACCAGCCAGTAGAAGCCCAGAGCACTCCATTGTCCACAATGGAGCACTCAACAGTCCAATGTTCTAATATAGCCTCAGAGCCTGGCATAGGGCTCTACTGGCCATTAAAGGCCCGCTCCAGCATTCAGTGATGGCCTTTATCAAAGGAGCAGGCCTTTAATTGCTGGTAGAGCCCGCTAGGAGGGCTATAAGGCTATTAGAACATTCCACCCCTAGGCGAAGGACTGCTCAACATTCCAATGTTCTAATCAGATGTGGAAGCTGGTGCTCATGATAGTGGCTCTCAGTGTTAACCATAAATAACAATGGCATTACCATAGAATCATACTAGCAAAGCACTCTAAGTACCTTACCATGGTCTAGCAGTGGTCAATTCTCAACCTTGATCTCAACGGACCAGGACGATGTCCTCTCAGCCAATTTAATCTCTAAGACCACCACTGACTAAATTTTCAAAATCTGCATGTATCGATTATGAGGATTAGTACACTCCCAATCTCATGAGATAATTAGCCTTGCCACCATTAGCGGCTGCTACCGACCAGGGGTAATTGGGTGGGGGAGGGGGAACAAGAAGGTGTAATAATAAAAACAAAACACTTACCTCTTTACTGCCGGCCGCCGCCTCTTCTTTCTCTGTCCTCCTCTCGCAGGAAGCACACAGTGCCCCAGAATCCACTGACCAATCACAACGCTGCCTTAGCAGCATTGTGATTGGAATGAGTGTTGTGGTTTGGTGCTCAGACTGGTGCTGGCATGTTGCGCATATTTTCCATGCAGGCTGTTATACAGAGTGTGTGGAGAACATGCAGAGTGCACATGACTGCTTTGACCGGCCCAAGATGACCGGCCACATCATCATGTGCACTTTAGGTGCGGCCACCACTCCTCCCCCTGTGACGCGTGGAGCCCAGCCCCACCCACCTGGCTTCAGCTGCAAGCTGAATATAAAATGCAAAATTATAATAACAAACGTTATTGTCATTTTATTTTTTATATTCAGCTTGCAGCTGGAGCAGTGGGGAGACGCTCCTCCACGTCAGGAGAGGAGCCGCCACTGCTTGCCACATTAAAACCAGTGAAGCACTGCCTCTCCTTCATTGGTGCCTTAGCGACAGTAAAGACAACAGTACCTGCTAACTCAAATCTCCTGTTATCTCAATAACTGACCCTTAACATCACTAAGATAGTTTACCAGCCCAAGAACTCCTTCAGCTTAATTCAACCCCCAAAAAACATGTAAGTGGTTTGCCCCGGCCGTCCCACGTCTGTGGCATGTCACCCCCATGTTGTAACTTTCTTGGTGGTACCATATCCAAGATGAATGGATGTCAATTATTGCCTTTAATACTTAGCATCCCTAAAAACCTTGTTTATCTTGTGTGCAATTACTGATGCATAGTGGTGGGACAAGGACAAGAGATTATAAAGAATCCTGTTTGACAAGCGTGGTTGGACATTGATGGGCTTTCACTGATCTTGTTAACCTCCATGACATACATGACCTGATCGACCACCCCACCCCCCCTTCACAGTAGGAAACCTACTGGAATGGTCAGTGGAGGGCTGGAATCTTAAAGCAGCCCTGGAAAACGTGCACATAACATCCCTATAGTGTACCAAGTGAATGTAGTGAGCAAGTCCATCTGTTTTAAGGAGGATTTGGAGGTCAATTTATATAGGTGTCTGCAAGGGTACAGTCTAAATATCGAGTTTTATACATCGACCTACAAAAATATCAAGTTGGAAATATGGAAGGTATAGAATATCGAGGGCAAGAATATCGTTGGACTGAATATCGACCCTAAGGTAAGTAATATCGTTTTTATAATATCGAAGTTAGTAATATCGATAGCATATATATCGATGTAACTCATTTCGATGTTACTAATATCGATATTTGTATTATTGTTATGTATTTTATTATGTATGTGTAATATGTTTTTGTTAAGAATTTTAATTGTTTTAAATTATATGTGTATTATTTTTATATATTATTAATGTCATTTTTAAGTAAATGTTATGTTTTAGTACCGGAGCAGGTTGTGGGTTTCTAGGGGAATAGGGTGGGAAGTCATTTAAATATACTAAATTAATTATTAATTTTTAGGAATTATAAATTAATTTTAATTAATTTTTGTTTTTATTTCTGTCGCGGGTTTTGGGTTTATAGGGGACTTGGGTGGGAAGTAATTTAATTGTAATTAAATAATGATTTATATTTATTTATTGGTATGTATAATTATTTTATTTATAATTAGTTATTAATTGGCAATTAATTATTTTAATTGATTATTAATTTTTTAATTGGTAATTAATGTTATTAATTGTTAATTGATTTTTTAATTGATAATTTTTTTAATAATGCATTATTTTGTTAATTGCCAATTAATATTCTTAATTGGTAATTTTTTTTATTAATTGGAAATTATTTTTAATTAATTGGTAATCAATGTCTCATAAAAAGTATTATTTGGTATGAAAAATATTATTTCATAATTTTTCATTTTGAATCAATTTTAAATAATTAATATTTTTTGTAATGAAAAATATTTAATTGTTTATTTATTATTTGGTGACTAATATTTATTAATGAATATGTATTGGTATTTATTGTTAATGTATTGTTAAGTAATTATTCAATTGTAATTGCTTTTAATAATTACTAATTGTTTGTAAATTATGTAGATTTATGTAAAATTTAATTATTCATTATTTTATATATACATTTTTTTAATGAGTATGTTATATTTAATTTCTATGCTATCCAACGGTTTCCTTTCTGTTTCACTCCCTGGAGTTGGAATAGTAATTTTTACCCGCACGCTATCCAACGCTTTCCCTACTGTTACACCCTCTGGAGTTGGAATAGTAATTTTTCCCCCTACGCTATCCAACGCTTTCCCTACTGTTACACCCTCTGGAGTTGGAATAGTAATTTTTACCCCTACGCTATCCAACGCTTTCCCTACTGTTACACCCTCTGGAGTTGGAATAGTAAATGTTACCCCTACGCTATCCAACGCGTTCCCTACTGTTACACCCTCTGAAGTTGGAATAGTAATTTTTACCCCTACGCTATCCAACGCTTTCCTTACTGTTACAACCTCTGGAGTTGGAATAGTAATTTTTACCCCTACGTTATCCAACGCTTTCCCTACTGTTGCACCCTCTGGATTTGGAATAGTAATTTTTACCCCTACGCTATCCAACGCTTTCCCTACTGTTGCACCCTCTGGAGTTGGAATAGTAATTTTTACCCCTACGCTTTCCAATGCTTTCCCTACTGTTACACCCTCTGGAGTTGGAATAGTAATTTTTACCCCTATGCTATCCAACGCTTTCCCTACTGTTGCACTCACTGGAGTGGGAATAGTACGTTTTACCCACCCGCTATCCAACACTTTCCCTACTGTTGCACTCTTTGGGGTGGGAATAGTAATTTTTACCCCTACGCTATCCAACACTTTCCCTACTGTTGCACTCTCTGGAGTGGGAATAGTAATTTTTACCCCTACGCTATCCAACTCTTTCTCTACTGTTGCACTCTCTGGAGTGGGAATAGTAATTTTTACTCCTACGCTATCTAACGCTTCCCCTACTGTTTCACTCTCTGGAGTTGGAATAGTAATTTTTACCTATCCGCTATCCAGCGCATTCCCTACTGTTGCACTCACTGGAGTGGGAATAGTAAGTTTTACCCACCTGCTATCCATCACTTTCCTTACTGTTGCACTCTCTGGAGTGGGAATAGTAATTTTTACCCTTACGCTATCCAACACTTTCCCCACTGTTGTACTCTTTGGATTGGGAATAGTAATTTTTAACCCTATGCTATCCAACTCTTTCTCTATTGTTGCACTCTCTGGAGTGGGAATAGTAATTTTTACCCACCCGCTATCCAATGCTTTCCCTACTATTGCACTCTCTGGAGTGGGAATAGTAATTTTTACCCCCACACTGTCCAACGCTTTCCCTACTGTTGCACTCTCTGGAGTGTGGATAGTAATTTTTACCCCCACTCTATTTAACACTTTCCCTACTGTTGCATTTTCTGGAATGGGAATAGTAATTTTATGTCCTACGCTATCCAATGTTTTCATTATTGTATTTTTTTGGGACTTTAAATAGTAGTTTTATTTATTTTTCTATTTAATATTTTTTGTATTATTTTAGATAATGTAGTATTTAATTAATTTTAAAAATATTGAAAGTATATATATTTTTCTAATGTATTAAATATAAATATTTACTTTTTTATGTTATTATTTTATGTGTGTAGATGTATTTGTAATTTATAGTATTTTTAAATAATTTATAAGTAATTAAAATAATTATTAAAACTTATTATTAAGTAAGTATATATTATATATTTTATGTATGTGTTTAATTAATGTATTATTATTATATATGTATTATTTAATAATTGTAAACATTATTAACTATTTTTATTTTTATTTTTATTTTTAAGTATTATTTACTTTATTTTACACATTATTATTAACAGATAAAGAACGATATTTTTAATAACGATATTTTTAACATCTATATTTTTGTTTCGATATTTTTGTACTTACCATGTTGTAGATAGGATGTCGATATACTTGCCTTCGATATTCCAGCGTCGATGTTTCTGGAGGTCGATATTCTGCCTTTCGATATTCTGTCATAGATTCATCTGCAAGAAAATGTTGTGAGCTCCCTAAGGAATGTTTGCCTGGCTGATACCGGATAATCCTGCTAACCATGCACCTTTAAAAGCAGCCTCTTCATCCGCTGCCTACGGGCGGGTTTCATATGTCCCACATGAATAGTGTAGGCCTGATAATAGTTCAATGCTCACCTTGAATGCAAGTGGAACTTGCATCACAAAATGAATATTTGCAGGAGGTCACAGAATTACCTCCTTAATATTAATTAGGCAGATAGCTATTTGAACTCTGAGTGATTAGCTATGAAGGAAGGTCTGGTGGCCTGCAAGGGACAACAGACCTCCATCCTTGTGGTTGCATTCCGAGACGTGACTCATTTTTATAAAGCAGCCTGCATACCTTGAATGGACAAGTGATTAAAAAAATCCGATTTGGGAAGATATCGGGGCAGGAGGCAGTGTCCCCTCGGCCACTGTCTTCACATAATTCTAGAGGGGAAGTGGTCAACAGGAGACAGCGTCTCCCTCGTGAATTAGTTGACACCCCTTTTGAAGTGTTGGTAAGTTTTCAATGGTTTGCAACTATAGCTGCGATTCCTAACCAGTGATACATGCCAATATCAATCACGTAATAATTGCGATGTGCGATAATTTGCATGAATCCTTTAGTGAGTCAGAAAGGATTCTCTGAAATCCCACTGTGCAGTTATAGTCAGGACCCAGTTACCATAGAAAATGGATTTTGCTAACACCTTTGGAGCTGTTTGGCGAATCTTCACAAAACCTTATAAAAAGAAAAGCTCATCCACCTCAGCTCCTTCCTGGAAAGTTTTGGGGTGATCCGTTAAGAAGAGTGCAGAGACAAAATGCAGAGAAAAAGGAGAGGGGCCGGGGGTCCCAAAATGCAATTTTGCCACCCAATTTCGAAAGGGATTTGTAAACGGTGCTACAGCCAAAACAGCTGAATGAAATTACACCAAATTTGGCAGAAAGATATATATTTACCCAGAAAGCATGCTTTTTGTGATTTGATGTTAATATGTTAAGTAATTTGTGAGAAATTCAGGTTACAAATTTATAGATAAATGGACAGTTGGCTTCGCAGGACTCTCGCAGGAGTCCCACGGGCACACAAATTCAAATACTATAGCAATCTCGTTGGCTGAAGGGCCACCTCATGCCTGCAGAAGTGAGAGGCTCCTGTGAGTCCTGCAGGACCTTGCGCTCTGATTGGCTGCCTGCAGCATGAGAAGAAATGTGGCAGTCACCATTACAGAACTTGGAGCTCAGCCCCTGTGTCCTGAAGATTAAATGAAAATAAGGTATAAGTGGAAAGGGTGTGGTACTCTGACCCCCTAGACCTTGTGGAGGGTCCCAGAGGGCTTAGAAAAGTTTTCTTTTCGGGCTACCATGGCCAGCGCCACGCTATTTAGTGCACCCCCCCTTGCTCCAGCGAGGGTACAGCAGATTTGGGAAAACAATTGAAAAAAAGATGAGGGTTGGTGTCCATTTGCCCTGCTGACAACTCCACGCCACGCACAGTCATGGGCTGTGCGTGGCATGGGAATGAACACCTGAGGGGCAGGACCCAGTTGCGGCCGCCACATACAAACGCTGGGTGTACCATGTGCCAAGAAACGGAGAGGCTTATTTACAAGCCCCTTGGCCTGCCGGTGCGTCACTTCTAATAGGGGAAAAAGTGACGTATCGGTGGCGCAAGGCGCTTGTAAATATGCCCCTGGATTTGCAATTTCAAAGCAGCCTTTAGTTGTGTGGCAGCCCGAGAATCACTGGGGCCAATCATAGTACACAGCTAAAGTTCCTTAGGGAAAAGCAATGTACGCGTCACACAATTCAATTAAAACAAAGACTACCCAAGGAATGTGTCCATAACAGGGCGGTAACCTGGCCAATGGTTTGCAGAACTTGAAAATCAAGAAAATGAAAAAGAAAGAAAAGTCAAAGAAAGGAGGAAGATTCATGCAGTACTTGAAGAGATTAGTACATTTAAGCAGTTCTACATGTGCAATTACCCATAAAATAACGTGCAGTCAAAAAAATCACAGCACATCATACAAAAGTGTTTCTCCACATGAGCCTATACTTATGGATTACAAGTCTAATGCATGAACGAAAACAATTTTACACAGTACAGTTGTAGTTTGTGCTAATCAGTGCTTACAGTCATCTAACAGAAAAATGTGATATATGCAAGTATATGCAGTGGATAAAATAACACAACACCGAAAAAGGGATGGAACATAGATAAATACATCATTGCAATGTTACGGAATTACGCTCTTGCATCATATTTAGACCTTTAATGATGCTATCACATCTGAGAATCCAGTGCAATTTGGCCCAATCCAAAATGGCCTCAGTGTCACCTTCACAATGAGGTCTCTTTATCAGCTCATTGATCTGCCATTTGATATCATTGGCGTACTGATTGAACCCCAAAAATAAAAGACAACGGTAGCAGATAAGATTTTACAATGAATTCTGCATTTGTGCTGAGACAAATGTCACTTGATTTTTTGTGTGGTTTGATCCACATAAATCAAATTGCATGGGCACCAGATGTCATATACAACATTTTGGGAATTGCATTTGGTGAGGTCTCTTAGGTTATGTATAATGTTGCCATGGATAATCTGTTTGGAATTTCACGTAGAATCACGCATTACGCAATTACCACATTTAAAGTGGCCCACGTTCTTGTTCTGGCCCTATGGGAGGCTATATCAGAAGGACTTCCTTTTGGCATGTCTATAGGGACCAAGTGGTCTTTCAAATTCCTTCCTATTTTGAACGAAAACAAAGGTAGGTCACTACTTACATGTCTAAGTATTTTTTCCATTTAATGGGGGTCATCAGGGCTTAAAACTTTGGCCTTAATAGGGACTCAGCTTACGAGCCAGTGAATCGTTTGCAGTATCTACGATTTGCTGGGGTGATAGGAGGGTATACTACTGCTCCCTGGTGAGTCTTTCAGCCTTTTAGGCTCGGACCTTTTAATGTTTGTTAAGTTCAAGTATTTGTAAGGATTGGATCACATGGTCTCCCGCTTTTCTGTTTCAGGAGACAGTGGGGCATATTATCAAGGGCCTTATCTCCGCTTTTTTGGCTTTAAAAGCCAAAAAAGCGGAGATAATCTTTTCGCCCTATTTACAAGGCGGTGCTAACATGCATTAGCGCTTGTTAGCAGCCGTTTTCTCGATGCTTCGCTTTGCATCTCTAATGAGATGCAAAGTGAGCATCACTGGGCGTACCTCACACAGAAAGACATGTAAAATATCGCTAAGTGCACATCGCGATATTTACAAGGCGGCCCACAGCATCTTATCAGATGTTAGAATTTGGCGAAGACCACGGTGTTCGCTGAAAACTAACGTCTGATAAAATGCTGACTTACCCTAGTTATCCTGTGGCGGGTGGATCATAAGGCTAAGTGCACCTTGGCCTATTAACAACGTTTTCGCCATCTATGTAGTAATTTCGCTGGATTTCCAGCGATATCCCCTTGATAAAGCCGCTATCGCTGAAATTTTTATCGCCTCAGTGATATGCGTTGTTAATAACGCGCTAACCGGGTGATACATTTTAGTGATAGACGGCGATAAATAAAAAAGCGCTAAGCGCGCTTTGTGATATTTATCGTCGTCAATTGATAATATGCCCCAGTATATTTCGTATAAGGGATACAAACTTTTCTCACTGAGTTTCGTAAGATTGGCGAGTTACTTGGAATCAAGTGGTCTTCCCTTGGAGACACATTCCAGCTAATTGGATTATGACAATTTGGTGAATCTTCCAGGCAAGAGCTCTCACAATGGTGGCAATTGTTTGCTCATATAAGGACAGAAGCGAATGGGTTTTCAGTTCTCACATTTCAGGAGACGCACAATTTTGGACTAAAACCTACTTCCCCCTCTGAGTATCATGACGGTTAAGGGTCAATAAACCAAGTAGTCTTCTGCTTTCCTTAGGATACACATCTGATTATAATGATTTTGTCATAAACAGCATGAGTTGTGATTTTTATGTTTTTAACGTGTATCACTGCACTGGAATATTTGTAAGTAGTGGTGCCTTTAGTTAATTACATATTATCACAATTAAATGGTCCTTGCAGCTTGGTGCCTGTATCATTTTTTAACCTAATATTGTTCTGGTCTAGCATGGCCTTTCAGGGTGAATTTGCTTGGGCCTTTGGTGGATGGACTTCATTACGTCCTTCATTCATAATGGCTGCCGCCATTTACTTCATATAGGTGTCTTGGTCAGGAGTTTTTTACAGAAGGAAGAGACCGATATCCTGGAAGCAAGTTCAGGCTGCCTTTTGAGTATCACCCGTGGGTCGTCATCAGGTGATGAGGCACCATGGTCACAGTCCGCAGACGAGACAAAGAAGTCACCTGTAACATCTCTTCCTTCGAAAGAGCCAGAGGAGAATTCCAGGAGTACAATCGCTTAACATAATCTGTCAATCCTTTGACACAGAGTGAAAAAATGTATAGACTTAACCGGTTCGTATGAGGGGAGGTCAAGTACATTTTATGTATTGTTATTTATGAACTGTAATATGCCTGCTATTGAATCTGTATTGTATCTGGTGAATTTAGAATACAAGAACCTGTATAACTGATATTGGTTTCTTTCTTTCTGTAAATATATTTCCAGATATACCATCGATTACTCCTGAAGAAGGCGTTTTCTGCCGAAACGCGCGTCAAGTTTTTCTAATGTTTCTCAGTAATTTTGGCATTGATTTTATGTATTTTTAATTAGATTATATAGCCTATGTATACATGCTGCTATTTAGTTATGTATAGGTCTAATTTTGTGTATAAATGTGTTATCATATAGTCTGATTTGTGTTCAGTTTCTATATAATTTTTTTAAATATGACTATTAAAAACATGTTTTTTATGTAACTTTGTATTCCCTTGATTGTTCCCTATACGACTGGTACAGGTTTATTGTTCACCTCATTTGTTCACGGCCTAGGTTTTACTCACATATGTTTTCACCCTGCCCTAGGAGTTTGAATTACTACCCAGGGGGTCCTTGTCTGCTTCATATATGAATTCCAGGAGGGAGCCACCTTCTCCTCCTGTTCTATTTCATTGTCGGAGGACGATGCATGTGACCTCATCCCCCCCATGCTCACACCCAAGCGAATGACCACGACAGTCAAGGCAGTTCAAGATGGAGCCTGATCGTATTGGACGGAGTCACTGAGGGCAACTCTGCGCCAACATCCACTACCCAGCCCAGACCTCATCAAGTCAAAGTGGCCATCCGAGATGCCACCTGAGATACAATCCTGTGCCCTCTACAGTTTGAAGGAATTCCTGGTGTGAACTCTTGACAGTCTGTCAGGCATACCTTGAATAAGGACACACTGTCTCACCTGTGGTATTTTTGGCCTCAGGCCAACATTCGGTTAAATGAGGGACACAGACACATAGGATACTGGTGCAGTAACTGGCCCAGAGTACGTGCGCTCGGCCCCTTTTATTGTCAGGGTCACCTGACTGGTGACGTCTGTGGTGGGTGTTTAGTGTGTGATACAGCAAGGCAAAACACTAGAACGTATCCAGCCGGATACAGCACCCTGGTTAACTGTTTGCAGTGCGTTTGTGGGGACACACAACCATGTTCCACAGTTATTGTTTGTGTTTTTATTAAAGTTGGGGGGGGGGGTTATGTAATGTAGTCACCCCATACATTGTCTAGGAGTGGTATAGTTGTTAACACCTACCTGCGTGGGGTTTTTGCTATGTCCCCGCGAATCACGTGTGCCGCTAATAAAAGCGCAGGGGTGTGGCTGAAGAGGTCAGTTGCGCGACAGCACCAAACTGTACCTGTGTGGGGGCTGTAATTATTTGGTGCAATACATGTTGGCCCACAGTATCAGGCCCACAGTATCAGGCCCACCACCACATCTCCCATCCCTTTCTTTCAATGTGTGTCTTTTCAAGAACCCTTTATTGCCAATTTGAAATCAGGAGTGCTGAGATTGAATCCCCACTGCCATACATAATGAATTGTATTGTGTGATCGTGGACAAATCATTCCAGGGTTTCAGTTCTGCTATGTGCCAAAAGTTGGAATACTTATAAATAGGCTGAACAGCATTATCAAGTACATGTGAAAGAATGTGTTACATTCTTTTCAACCATGAAGAGCCTAGAGGCAATCAATTTCCTCACACATCTCCACACTCCCTGCCTCCCATTGGTCCTTATCTCGGTTGCACTGCTTCCATTTAACCCTCTCGTTCAGGATCTCCACCTGTCCTTTTCCTATTTCATATACCACAGTGGGAAGAACGCGGCAGGAGTCATAGCAACAGCACAGGCCCACGCTGTTCTCGAGCTGCGCCTGCGCTCTGTAACAGCCACGTCGTATCCGGCAGGACGAGGCAACTTACCTCTTCTTCGCCCGCTTTGTATACAGTGGCTGTAGCATTTCAGCGGATCAGCCTTTCAAGCAGTCTCTCAAAATCCCTTTTCCATACTTGTGGTCACCTACAGATACCACGACAGAATTTGCGGTACGAAAAGTTGGACCCCTCTTATTCCCCACACTTCTCGTTAAGAGCCATAAACTGCTGAATTATGCGGCACTTGTATCCCTTTCTGGAGGCTCACTCTCTCTCGCCGAGAAATTCTCAACCTACCAAGTCCCCATCGTTGCGTTTCTACAAACAATGTCCCGATGGCATGGAAATATAAATGCACAGATGCTAGATACCAAATTGCAAAGGCCTTCCAGTGCCTCTAGGTGGCAGTGTGGTAAAAGACTTGAAATATTTGTCCACAAGCGTATTATGAAAGTAGAGACTGCTGCCTACGAGCTCTCGCTTTTGTAACACATACTGCCGCACATCTGCATGGCATTTCTTGTTAGGTTTATGATTCAGTCAGAAATATTCTGGTGCTATGACAGAACTAACCCAGGCCCTTCCACGAGGACCAATGAGTCCAGGGTGCCCCGTTGAGTCTCTGTCAGAAGATTCCTTCTCATACCTGCCAAGTTTTCAGGTGGCTTATTTAATTATTCAGTTAGTTTTATATAGCGCGGACTTCACCCAAAGGTGTCAGAGCGCTTCACAGTAGAACCAAGTACCTTACATGAGGAAATGTACATACTTACACGTTACAGATACAATGCCGGGCCCCGGGGAAAGCAGAGTCGCAGACTAGTCTTTCCCCGGGGTCTTTCGCGCAGGGGATAGTCCAGGCAGGGGAAGGGGAGGAGTTAGGGGGTGGGTACTTAAGCGCGGGGGAGGAAGGGATCTTCCTCTTTTCCGCGCCTGGCACCATCGGGAGGGAGCTCGAAAAGAGTTGTAGTTAGTGCGTAGTTGGGGCCTAGTGCTACTTTTAGGAATTGTTCTCGGAGCTGCTCGTTCGACAGCTGGGTTTTGTGTTTCTTTCCCTTGTTGCTTTTCTAGTTTGGCTGGGATGTCTGGGGTGCCGGCGGAACAGGTCCGTGAGGCCTTGTTGCTGCTCGCTAGGGCCGGCCGCGATGACTTGATTAGGCCCGGGGTCATGGATCAGGCCTGGGTGGGGGCCACCAGGGGCACGAGGGCTGCCTCGGCGGGGGTGCAGGCGGCGGTTTTTGCCTGCCTGGAGGACGATCAGGTTCAGGAGGGTGGCTCAGGGGCCGGGAGAGGGGGGGGTGCCCCTAGGGATACTGCGCGGGGCGGGAAGCGCCGGTCGACTTCCACTCGCCCCTTTCCCCAATTGGAGTTTGTGCCTGGGGCCTCGGGGGCGGCCGTGCGGGCCGTGCCCGAGGGACTTCCGCTCCAGGATCCTCTGATGGCGCCGGACGGTGCTGAGCAGGGGGTGGAGCTAGGTGACGCCCGGGCCGGGCCCGCGCAGGGCCTGGTCGGGTCGGTAGGTGACGGCGGGGCCCCTGGGGCCTTGGTCCGTTCGGATGGGGCTTCTTTTAGCGGGGATGGGCCTGGGCTGGACCTGCGGGTGTCTGGGGGCGGCCCAATTGACTTGTCCCGGGGCTCGAGGGCGGGCTCCCCGGCCGTGGTCCGGCCGTTGTTGCCTGGGTTTTCGATGGGTAGGGGTGCTTCCCCTTCGCTGGTCCCCATTGGCGGCCCGGGTTGGGTCCAGGGTTTCCAGCAGGTGGGTTTCTTCCCCCGGGGGTGCGAATTTTATGGCCATGGACAGCCGCTCCAGCCCCCTATCTGGGGTTCCGTCTCCTGGGAAGAGAGGGCTAGGGGAGAACGCATCCTGGAGCAGATTCAGGAGGTCAGGTGGGCTGAGGAGACCAGGGCCCGGGTTGGTTCTGTGTGGGGCCCCGACATTGAGGGACCCCCCACCCCCACCTCGGAGGAGGAGCGGAGGCTGAGAGGCAGGAAGAGGAAATTCGGCGGGCGAGGTTGCAGAGGTCAGGCCTGGCCGCCCACCCTCCTGGGGGCGCGGCCGGGGTAGGGACGGCCAGCACGGCTTTGAGGCCCGATGGTGCCGGGGCCCTGCCAGGTTCGAGCGACCTGGGGGGCGGGAGGGGATCCAAGTCGGCAGGTGTCGGCAGAGCCAAGGGGGGCCTAGCGGGGCGCAATACGGCTCCGAGACGCAGGCCGGAAGCAGCAGGGCAGTCCGCGGCGGCTGTCCCTCCCCCGCGGGATCGGGCAACGGTTTCTGGTGGCGCCACCGTTCAGCGTGGCCGCGAGTGTGGATCCAAGGGTGTGAAGCGTGCAGTGAAGTGTGTCTCGTCTGAAGGAGTGGATCAGGAACCGGTGCTTGAACTGGACTACGGTGCTGAGAGCGAGGAGTTGGAAGAGGGGGAGGTGCGGGATGACCTGGAAGGCGTAGGCCGCACATCGGGGGGTGACGACCTTGGTGTCTTGCAGGTCGACCCCGGATCTCGGAAGAGGACTGGACCGGTGAAGGCCCGTGGGAAGGAGTCCAGAGAACGGCCCCGGGAACGGACGGAGGCACCTACAGGTGAGAGTGCCTGGTGGGCGGCTTGGGATGACGCGCCCCGGGGGGGGGAGGGGAGGAAGCGGCCCTGCCGCTCGGTGGGAGTGGGTGACGGGTCTGTGCGGGAGGGGGGGGCGCCTTCGGGCGGTCCACCTGAGGATGGTAAGAAGGTGGATGGTAAGTCGGTAACTTTGGGGGTGCAGACTGACAAAGGTGACGGGAAGGAGGAGAAAGGGGTGAAGGTCCCGAAGAAGATGCCGTACATGGGGCTGGCAATGCCATTGGGGTCTCATTTGTCTGAGAAGATGAGGGAAAAAATCTGGAAACATGAGTTTGTGGACGTTTTTAAGTTGTTGCACAGGGAGGTGCAGGCCAAAGAGGGTTCCAAGGAGGAGGAGTGGGAATTGACGAGGCAGCCTAGAGTGCCTATCACGATGGAGAATTGGACGTCGGCTTTCTTGATCTATGCGAGTGTGTATTGTGTGAAGTACCTTGACCGTGCGATTGCCTTGTTCAAGTACATGGACATTGTGCGCAAGGCGCAGATGCAATTTGGGGGTTTCGCTTGGTTGAGCTATGATGAGGAGTTCCGGGCCCGAGTCAGCGCCGATCCTGAGAAGTGTTGGGGGGAGGTGGATCAGGAACTCTGGATGCAGTGGATGGCGTCGTCGCACTCGTCGGCCTCTACTCATACGGCCAGCGGTCTCCCGGTCTTGTATCGGTCTTTTCCGACGCGTCCCGCCCAGGGCGGGGCGGGGGGCGGAACTGTGCCCAGCACCATTGTGTCCGGTCAGTCGCCCAAGCCGGGGGGAGGGGGGGCCACCACAGGAGTGTGTTGGAGCTACAGTCGGGGTTTCTGCTCCAGGTACCCGTGCAAGTTTAAACATGAGTGTTCTAAGTGCGGTGGGAAACACCCCATCACTCAGTGCCTCTCCCTCGCTACTCCCTCGGAGCAGTGGCGGAATGCCAGGGGGCGAGGCCAGCCTGGCCCGAAGGGCGCCTACTCCGGTTAGAGTGGAGGCGATGGGCCCGTGGCTCGCGTGCTACCCTGACCGCGAGGCCGCGGCGCGGCTCTTTTGGGGGTTCACCGAAGGCTTTCGGGTGGGTTATCAGGGCCCCAGGGAGCGGCGGTGGGCCGAGAATTTGAAATCGGCACGGGAGCTGCCGGAGGTGGTGGCTGCGAAACTGCTGAAGGAGGTGTCGGAGGGGAGAGTGGCGGGTCCTTTCCTGGACTGGCCGCTGCCTGACCTGATTGTCTCGCCACTGGGGGTTGTGCCGAAGAAGGAGGTGGGGGAGTTCAGGATGATTCATCACTTGTCTTGGCCGGAGGGTAGGTCGGTGAATGACTTCATCGACGAGGAAGACTCGAGGGTGCTGTATGCGTCGGTGGACGATGCGGTCCGGATGGTGCGTTCCTGTGGGCCCGGGGCGGAGCTGGCGAAGTGCGACATCAAGTCGGCTTTCCGGCTCTTGCCGATTCACCCGGCGGATTTCGGGCTCTTGGGCATGCAGTTCGAGGGTGCCATCTATGTTGACAAGGTCCTCCCCATGGGTTGTGCTATCTCCTGTGCCCTGTTCGAATTGTTCAGCTCCTTTTTGCAGTGGGTCATGGTGAGGGCGAGCGGGTGTCGAGAGGTCACTCACTACCTGGACGATTTCCTCTTCCTGGGAAGGGCGGGGTCGGGGGATTGTGGCAGGGCCCTGTCGCGTTTCCAGTCTTTGGCGGTGCAGTTTGGGGTGCCTCTGGCGCCTGAGAAGACGGCTGGCCCCAGCTGTTGCCTCACTTTTCTGGGGATTGAATTGGACTCTGTTGCGTGGTTGGCTCGTCTGCCTGCGGCTAAGGTGCGGGAGATTTTGGAGTGTCTGGAGTGGGCTGTGGGGGAGAGGAGGATCCCGTTGCGGCCGGTTCAGAGGCTGCTGGGTTTCCTTAACTTTGCGTGCAGGGTTGTCCGGGCGGGGCGCACGTTCTGTCGGCGGCTCGGCATGGCCATGTCGGGGGCAGTGCTTCCGCATCACCGGGTGAGAATCACGTTGGGGGTGCGGTCGGATCTCAGGACTTGGATGACCTTTCTGCGGGAGTTCCATGGAGTACCTTTGGAGTTTGATGAGGAAAGGGTGGTGTGGCAATGCCAAATTTTTTCCGACGCGGCCGGGTCGGCGGGGTTTGGTGTGTTTTGGGATGGGCGGTGGTGCGCGGAGAGCTGGCCGGCCTCCTGGTTGAAGCAGGGCAGGAGTATTGCTTTTCTCGAGTTCTTCCCGTTGTTGGTGGCGCTGGTGGTGTGGGGGGAGGACTTTCGGGACAGGTCAGTGCTTTTCCATGTAGACAACATGACGGTTGTGGACCTTGTGAATAACCAGAGGGCGAGGGACCTGCGAGTGTTGAAGCTGTTGCGTAGGTTCATGCTGGCGTGTCTGCAATTGAATGTGGTGTTTCGAGCCAAGCATGTCCCTGGGGCGAATAATGACATTGCGGATGCTTTGTCTCGTTCGCAGTGGCAGCGGTTCCGACATCTGGCGCCGGGAGCGGACGCCTGCAAGACCGAGCTGCCGGCCGGCATCTGGGCCTTGGGGGAGTGAGGATGATTGGTCTGGTGGAGGGTTCGCTGGCTCCGTCCACGAGGAGGACATATCGTTTGGCATGGTCTGAATTTAGTTCTTTTATGGGATGGACGGTGGACGGTGTGGTGTGTGGTGAGTCGGAGGTACGGGGGGGTGTGCGGGGCTATGTGCTCTCTTGCATGGACAGGGGCCTGACGGCGGCGACGATTTCTGGAAAGTTGGCTGGCATTTCCTTCTACTGTGTTTTGTTTCTGGGTTTCGACCCCACCAAGGATGTGGTACTGGCTCGCATGTTGCGGGGGTGGGGTCGGGAGAGGAGTGTTGGGGGGGGGCGCCCGCGGGAGGCGGTGACGTTTGACCTGTTGGTACGACTGGTGGGGGTGTTGCCTGAGTGTTGCTATGACGGCACGGAGGTGGGCTTGTTCCGTTTGTGCATGGTGTGGATGTTTTTTGGGGCCTTCCGGGTGTCTGAGTTGCTGGGCACGAGGCGGGGGCCTGGGCGCTTGTGCGAGGATGTGCGTGTGGATGCGGGGCGTTTGGGGATCTGGCTGGGCCGCTCGAAGACTGATCAGTTGGGCCGGGGTGCGTGGGTGTGGTTGAACGAGGCTGGTGGGGCGGTTTGCCCGGTGCGAGAATGGCGCTCCTTCTGCGGGGCGGGGGGCCCGCGGGGGGGCGAGATTTTCCAGCATGCTTCGGGTGCGAGGTTGACGGCTGGCCAGCTGTTGGCGGTGTTGAGGAAGGCTTTGGGTCGATCGGGGATGAATGGGGCGGGGTTTGGTACTCATTCCTTCCGTATTGGTGCTGCCACTGCAGCGGCCCGTCTGGGTTGGTCCTGGGACCGGATTCGGAGCATTGGTCGTTGGAAGTCTCGCTGCTGCGAGCGGTATGTGAGGAAGTAGAGGGGGTCCCAGGCAGGTTTGTTGGTTTGTGATTTCTGTTTTGCCCGTTTCTAACTTCTTTTTTCTTCGTAGGTTGCGTGGGTGGCCCGGGTGGTAAGACAGTGACGTGGATCGTCGGGCACTCCTTTGTGCACTGGGCGTCCAAGTACGCCGACCAACAGGTTTACGGCCGTAACCTGGGACTGAGAGGACAATTGCACGAGGTGAAGTGGTGGGGAAAGAGTGGAATGCGATGGGGGGCACTACTGCCCTGGCTCGCGAAGATGGTGCCCCAGAGGGGCTGCCCGGATTTGTTGATCATCCATCTGGGAGAGAACGACCTGGTGCAATTGTCCGGACTGGCTCTGTTGCAATTGATGCAGAGGGACTTGGATGTGCTTAAAGCAAGGATGTCGGGGGCCTGCATTGCCTGGACGGAGCTGGTCCCCCGAAAAGTTTGGAGAGGGGCCATGAAACATGGGGCCATTGAGAAGGCCCGGAGAAAGTTGAATCGGGCAATGGGACTTTACTGTGTTGACAGGGGGGTGAAAGTCATCGCACATCCTGGAATTCGCCTGGAGGAGCCTTTAGCCTTTAGGGAGGACGGTGTGCATCTGTCTCAGCTGGGGAATGCTTGGTATATGATGGAGCTGAGGGATGTGGTGAGCAAGCTGTGGAATGAATCGATCTGGTGTCGGAGGGAGTGACTTGGCCCTGACAGACGGACGGCCCCGGGGCGGGGGGGGTGGGGCAGTGTACCGCCCTACAGGGGGTCCACTGGGTGGCAGGTTCCGAAGGGATAGGGGGTCAAGAGCGGGCATACCCATCCCTTGGGGGGGAGACTTGGTCAGGACGGATCGAACTGGGTTTGAAGTTGGCGATGGCTGGGGGCTGGAAGGGTGATTGACGGCAAGTGGAGGGTGTTTGGAGCCGCTAGGGCTCAGTACTGACAGGAATGATTGAAAACGATTGGGGGGGATGTATGAGTGGGATGTTTCTGTTATTGTTTACTGTTCTATTGTTATGCGCAGTTCTGGTCTAATAAATGGCCTTTTACGCCTATAACTGCGTGGTCTGTTTATTGCGCGATGCCGGGCCCCGGGGAAAGCAGAGTCGCAGACTAGTCTTTCCCCGGGGTCTTTCGCGCAGGGGATAGTCCAGGCAGGGGAAGGGGAGGAGTTAGGGGGTGGGTACTTAAGCGCGGGGGAGGAAGGGATCTTCCTCTTTTCCGCGCCTGGCACCATCGGGAGGGAGCTCGAAAAGACCACCCACCCACCCGGCAGTTAGAGGTGGCTTGTGGGTTGGCTTTGTTGCGTTGCCAGTTTAGGCCAGAGCTGCGGTAGGCAGGTTCCGAAGGGATAGGGGGTCAAGAGCGGGCATACCCATCCCTTGGGGGGGGAGACTTGGTCAGGACGGATCGAACTGGGTTTGAAGTTGGCGATGGCTGGGGGCTGGAAGGGTGATTGACGGCAAGTGGAGGGTGTTTGGAGCCGCTAGGGCTCAGTACTGACAGGAATGATTGAAAACGATTGGGGGGGATGTATGAGTGGGATGTTTCTGTTATTGTTTACTGTTCTATTGTTATGCGCAGTTCGGGTCTAATAAATGGCCTTTTACGCCTATAACTGCGTGGTCTGTTTATTGCGCGAGCGAGATAGATGAAAAAGTAAAATAATAAAAGGCAGTCACACAAAAAGCAAAAACACAATAGGATTAGGATCGTACAGGCATAGATTACATAAATACAACATTGTAAGAACTTCTTTGAGGGACATGAAAAGGGATGTATGAATTCTGGAAGTGTCTTTGGAAGAGAATAGATTTGAGGTCAGTTTTGAAGTTCCGGGTGGAGGTGTTGGTACGAGTAGTGGAGGAAGCGAGTTCCAGATTCTGACCGCATTGCCTGAGAAGGATTGAGCCATCGATCTTTCCCTTTTGAAGGTGGGGGGCTCAAGCAGTAATTTTTCCACATTACGTGAAGTTCTAGAGCCTCCAAAGATGTTAAGTTTATTCACCAGGTATCGAGGGGAGGAAGTCTGCAAGGCTTTGTGGGTGATACAGGCAGTCTTGTAGATTAATCTTGCTTCAATGGGAAGCCATCGAAGAGAAAAAAGTATGGGTATGATGCGGTCACTTCTTTTGGCCCCAAAGACAAAACGAGCCGCTGAATGGGGCACGGATTTGAGAGGGGAAAGGTGAGATTTGGGGAGGCCAGTAAGAAGAGAATTGCAATAGTCCAATCTAGAGAAAACCAACGATTGGACCGAGGTTTTTAGGTCTTGCTCTGGAAAGAAACGTCAAAGCCTCCAGAGAAGGTGCATTTATCAATGTGCATTCTTTGCAATGGAATTGATTTGGGAGTGTAGATTGAGTATTTTGTCAAGAATGACACCAAGGGATTTAGCGCTGTCGACAATGATAGGTTTATTGTTCAGTAAGTTCAGTTTATTCATCCAAGATTGAACAGGAGGAGGAGAGAGTGAGATAGAGAGGAGGAGGAATTCAGTTTTGGAAGGATTTAGAATGAGTTGATGAGCTAACATCCAGTTTTAAATAGAGTTGAGTGTAGAGTTGAGGATTGAGATGTCGTGTGAGGAAGACACCATAAGGAAGGTAGATTTGGGTGTCATTAGCATAGAGGTGGTAAAGTATACCAGATTTCCTTAAGAGATTACCCAATGGTTCCAAATAAAGATTGACCAGAGTGGGTGCGATTATAGATCCTTGAGGGACGCCTTGACCTACCGCCATTGAAGACGAAAGGCTGTCCGCTATTTTAATCACTTGAGATCTGTCCGAGAGGAATGAAGGAAACCATTTCAGCACTCTTCCTTCCAAGCCCATTCTCTGTTTTAAAGTGTTAAGGAGAGTGGTGTGATTAACAGTGTGAAAGGCTGCAGAAAGGTCAAGAAGAATCAGAAGACAAGACTCCCCTGAGTCAAGTACACGAAGGGCATCATTGATCACTTGCAGCAGGGCTGTCTCAGTGCTGCAGTCTTGCATGAAACCAGGTTGGAATTCGTTGAGAAGATTGTTATCCTTAGTATGTAGGGAAAGTTGTTTCGCTACACATCTCTCTGTGATTTTTGCAAGAAAAGGGAGGTTGGTGATGGGGGGGAAGTTGTTGAGGTCATTCGCATCAGCGGAGGATTTTTTAAAAAGTGGGGTAACCTGTCCTGTTTTAAGGGCTACAGGAAAGAAGACTTGGCTGAGGAAGAGGTTAACCAGACTGGTCCAATAGGAAAGAGTGTGGGTGTAGAAGTCAATGGCTATGTCACTTGGGATGGGGTCGGAAGAATGGTTAGAGGGTTTCATTTCAAGAATGTTTTTGAGGAAGGCATCTTCAGAAATGATGTCAAAGTTCGGCCAAGTGACTAAGGATTTGCGCTCCTCTAGGGGGGTAGGGTGATTAACCTGATCCACCAGTGATTTCACTTTTTCATCAAAGAATATAGTGAATTCTGCTGCTTTCTTTGGAGGATCGTCAGGCTTGAAGGTTGAGGGAGAGACGTAGTTTATTTTTGAGGAGGTCAAATAGTTTTTTGGGTCTGTTTTTGGCTGAGTTGAGGAGGGTTCTGAAGTATGACACTTTTTCATGGAAGATGTGTTTGTGGTATTTTGATCTTGCTGAGCGCAGTATAGAGAGATTAGTGGTGGATGGTGATTGTCTCCATTGTTTCTCCTGGAGTCTCAGGTTCTTCCTTTCTGCATAAAGGGATTTATTGAACCATGGAGCAGAAGGAATAGGCCTTTTCTTTTTGCTGTGAAGTGGCGCAACATTATCAATTTCGACTTCAAGGCTGGAGATGCATTGGGAGGTGCTACAGTGAGAGAGGAGGAAGCAGCCCGGCCTACGTGACAAGGCATCTGCGGGATTAACTTGAGAATAGATGGGTTTTAAGCGCCTTTCTGAACTTAACTTCAGAGGTCTCCACCTGGAGTTTTAACAGGAGTTTATTCCAGTTCTGAGCTGCCAAGAACCGTAAGGATCTGCCTCCCATTCTGGCCTTCTTTACCCTCTGTACTTTCAGCAGGCCAGTCCCCCTCGATCTCAGGAACCTTCCCGGCACATAGCTGGTGACAAGATCCCTCAGATAAGAGGGACTAGTTCCCTTGGTGATACGATGGCAGGTAGAAAGTGCCTTAAACATTACTCTTTCCCTTACTGGGAGCCAATGCAGGGTATCCAGGGCTCTTTTGGAAGCAGCCCTCCTTGGCTGCATAAGAACAAGCCGTGCGGCGGCATTCTGCACAACCTGCAATCTGCCAAGACATTTAGCAGTGGCACCCACATAGAGTATGTTGCCATAGTCTAGGCGAGACGTTATAAGGGCGTGCACCAGCGTCTTTCTTGCCTCTAACGGAAGGAGATCCATCAGTTCGCGTACATTTTTTAGGACTCCAAAACCTTTCCCCACTACGCGTCTGGTGTGCACTTCATAGGAAAGAGTGAGGTCCAACCATACCCCAAGGTTTTTCGCCTGGGTACATGGTATAGGAGTCGGCCCAAACTCGGAGGCCACCAAGCCAACATCCAACTTGCCGGATCGCCCCCTACCACAAGCACCTCTGTCTTATTGCCATTAAGTTTCAGGCAGTTCTTAGCCATCCAGGAGCCAAGCTCCTGCATGCATGCCCTGAAATTAGAGGCTGCCAGGTCCGGTGCCTGAGACAGGGAGATTACCAGCTGGGTATCGTCGGCATAAGAGACGACCCCCACACCAAAGCCCTGCGCTATTTCCGCCAACGGAGTTACGTACAGATTGAACAGGGTAGGGCTCAGGGCAGAGCCCTGGGGCACACCCTGCTCCAGTTTAAAATCCCTGGAGTAGTGCGCTCCCTGTCTAACCTGAAAACTACGCTCAACCAGGAAGGACTTCAACCATTTCAGGGCCGGGCCTGAGACACCGCCCTTATTCAGGCACTGTAGCAGGGTGTAGTGGGCTACAGTGTCGAAGGTGGCACTCAGGTCCAGCATAATCAGGGCCATAGTATGTCCAGCATCGGCCACCTTCCTGATGGATTCCGTGGCAAGCAGTAGTGCGGTCTCCGTAGAATGACAAGCCCGAAGCCCGATTGAGACAGGTGTAGAAGGCTAGAGTCTTCAATATAAGTTATGAGCTGTTGGTTTACCACCTTCTACTACCTTCGCTAAATATGGCAAAAGCGAGATAGGTCTTAGGTTTTCCAATATGTCCTGGCTGATATTCTGCTTCTTCTGGAGTGGTAGAACAATAGCTCTTTTCCATCTCCCAGGCACTGTTTGCGATTTAAACGAGACCTCCAAAACATGCCTAATATAAGGTTCAAGAGTCACCATACTCTCTCGCCCAGCAATTTAGGTGAGGCGGGATCTCTCGGTGAGCCAGACTTAATGCTGAGACAGTTTTTACTGAGCAACTCCGGAGGAGGAATAGTAAAATTGCTCAGTCTCTGACCTGCCTCGGCTTCACCGGCCATTTCCTCAAATTCCATGCCCCTCCTTACCGTCCCAGGAAAGGAGGGATAGATTTTCTCCAACATTTCCGAGAAATAATTCGCAACCCGGTTGCATGACTCAACCGAGCCATCTGTAGGGGTAGCCCTGACTGCTAGGGAGGAAATCTCCTTATAGACTTGAAAGAGCTCTTTAGTAGAGTTTTTTGCTGTCCCAATTCTCGCCTGATAATAAGTGTCTTTTGCCCGCCTAATAAGACTGGAGTATTTTTTCTGTTCCACTTTATACTTCGATCTATCTTGGCATAAGAATCCCTTTCCCCACTGCCTCTCCAAGCGTTTACATTCAGCTTTTGCCATATGCAAAGCTGTAGTAAACCAGGGTGCAGAGTTATGTGCCCTCCCCATTGGTTTATTGGGGAGCAGAGGGGCCACCTTATTAAGAGCGTTAACTATCTGCCTTTCCAAATTCAGACAGGCCGTTTCACTATCTGTGCCACCAGGGGGGCCTCCCTGAATCAATGCCCTGTTGAAGTCATCCCGCACAAAATATTTCCATTTCCTGCGTGGGTGATTGCAGGTAACTTTTTCCTTCACTTCAGTCTCTGGTACCCTCACTGCAAAGGTCATTGACATCCGAATTAGGGTCTAATGTTGGAAGTGATAGCATGGCAGAATCGCAAAGAATGTAAGGTCAATGTTTTTGGTGTTGCGGAACCAGGTAGTAGTCCTTTTAGGTTGGCCAAGAGTTACAAAGTGACATAGGTGAAGAGAAAAGGGGATGAGAAAGTAGCCAGACCAGTCTACTGGAATAGGGACAGCAATAGTTAGTATATCCGCTTTGGATATAACAAGGTCAAAAATAGAGCCCTTCAAGTATGTTGGTTCCATGCAGTGTTGGATAAGATCATTTACTGAGAGAAAAGTGGCGAGCCTATTGGAGCTGAGTCCTCCAAGGAGCCCCAGTGGAGATTAAAGTCTTCAAGAAAAATCTGTCTGTCACTTTGAGAGTATTGGTCACTGGTAAAGTTAATGGGTTCCTCCAAGAAAGAGGAGCAGTCACCGGGAGGGTGATAAATGGTATGAAATCTGAAAGGGATGCAATGTTAAACTTGAGGCTCCAGAGAAAGACATTCAAATGAATGGAAGGAGCTGTTAGGAAAAACCTTCAAATGAAGGGAGTTTCTTATGTGTGACTTTTCTATGATTTCAGTGTGCATATGGGAGACATTCTAATGTCAAACGTGTGACACTTTGATTGATACTTTCTTCCTAGTAAATAAAACCAATAAAAAGTATTTGAGTGACCGTGATTTTTTTTACTGTATCTTCACATATCAATGCACATATGCCTAAAACTAGCTAGAACTATTTGCTTTGCTAATGCTTGTTGGCAGTATAGCATCAATACTTAGTAACAATTGTTTTTGTTTGAATCATGAGAACATTAGACTGTGAATGGAAAAATGCTAGGCCTGTAGAAAGAATACTGCTCTGTGGAGTAAATCAACCACTCCTGTTAGTCCCTTCACACCTATTTCCTCTGCAGCTTCTTACTATTAGCTACTTTTTCACTCACATCTTCTGCAAATCCTCCGCCTTCATATCTCACAATCTATCTCCTTCCTCGTTACCTGTGTCTTTTCCCTCTGTCTTTCTGCATTACTTCCTTGAGTCATGCCTTTTGCCATGCTCACACACACTCTCAAGGGTCAGAGAAGGGGAGGTGTATGTCCAGCCATGTTTCGCGTTGCAGCGTGCTCCACAGGGAGAGAGCAGTTGCAATGAGGGATGTTCACGCAGCAGTGTGAGAGTTACACTTTTAAGATTTCAAGCAGATATACCATGGCTCGCCCTGGTCTGCCGCCAGTCTTTTTTAATGCTTTCCTTGAACACTGTGCTTTAAGAAAAGAAAATATATAAGTATATACTTATTAGTTCTGAACCTGAATATGAAAGTTTCAATTCAGTAGCATACCTTTATGGGGCTTGTGTTTTTAACAATTCACCTATTGGATGGAAATTCATGGACTGTCTCAAAACTATTATCATGAGAGGACACGGTTTCTGGACCTTTGTGTGTTAAAAGATGTTCCTAATTTTTTTGTTGCCTGCCATATTCCTATGAATTTTGTCTCGTTCATAACAGCTGATCTGGGGTGCTGAGTGTACTTTTACGCAACCTTCTGATAAGACTCCTGGGATTAAAGTATGTGCCAGGGGTAGAGACTCTTTAGCCAGTAGTGGGTTAGTAGTTCACCGGAGCAGCGTTGAGGGGAAGGCAGGCGATTAGACCATGCAGTAACCGTTGCTTTACTGAGCAGTGAGGAAGGATCCCCCCAATACCACGCATAGGCTCATGAGGTTATCAGACTTTGAACAAAAAGTTCTCTTCAACGCCAATTGGGCGCAACTGAACTTACCTATACATAAACATTGTTAGGTACATTACACATTTATTATTGTATGAAACACTTTAACATTTCATGTGAGTAAGGTGAGGATAACGTGCATATCCTTGTCCTGAAGAAGGAGTCCTTGCGCTCCGAAACATGTTGGCACTTTGAAGTGGTTGATATACCCTAGTACGTATATTATCAACCTCACTCTGCACCTTTTTAATAATACCAGCCGAGGACATAATAAATAATTTTTTCCTACGTGCCAGGTATTTTTTAACTCACTTTTTTCACCTCACCTCACTCACACTCTCTCCCAAAAACACACACCCTCACATAGCTTACTACTAAGTGCTCCTACGTAGCCGTTAGTCGTAGCACGCCGCATCCTGTAGAGGGATGCGAAGGCCCCGATGATGAAGCATGACACCAAGGGGCCTGTTGGTGTGTGAGGGGCATTTAAACAACACTGTGTGCTCCCCATCACTTTAGGGACCACTACCACTTTCTGAGTGGATTCTACTTTGTTTAATCGGTTAGTAAAGAAAAACATGACACAAGACTGGGTCATAAAGGTAAAGTGTACCGCGGAAACCTAAGGAGACACCCTCAATTCAGAACTTTTGTCTAGGAAGCAGCAAATTTAAGAAAGCTATTGTACAGACATACATTCTAACTATGAGCGAGACTAAGGGGCTGATTACGAGACCGCCAGACTTTCAGTGGCACAGCGGTGACCGTCCTTTGGCCGTCCTATTCCAAGACGGCCATTTGGATCGCTGTGCCGGCTGTGCCAGGGAACCTCTGTGCCCTGGCAGTGCCGCAGCGGATATAGGTATCCAATATGCAAGCCTGGACTGTCTTGGTCTGCCGAGCATAATTTGAGATACATTCAGGGGGAAGAACATTTGCAATTTTGTACCCCCCCCCCACTGACATGCTCCCCAAGTTCCAGCAGGGCATGGACTTCACAGTCCATGCTGTTCTGGAACATCTTTTGCGCTCCCCTTGTGGTGACCATTTTCAGGGCACTGCCATGGGAACAGCAAAAGAAAAGCCCCCCAGACACAAGTTGTGCTCATAATCTGGTGGGCAGGCCATGCACGGCTTTAGCGGTGCTGTGCCGGTGAAAATCCGGCGCAGCACCACCAAAGTCGTAATCAGGCCCTAAGCTGTTCATTGATGACTAAAATGGATGCCAAAGCATATCATACTCTCCTTCAATTGCACTTTTATAATCAACATCAACAAATTTGGAAGGTGTTTTTAGCTGAGAGACTGTTCGCACAGAAGGTGTCAAATACAGAACACCCACTCACACCAATAGCAGCCGGACCCAAGAGTGAGTTGGATCGTAAAATTCAAGGCAATACTTTGAATCTAACTATCTCACCAATACTCCATATTTTTAGACACTAAGGGGCTTATTTATGAACCCCTTGCGCCACAGGTGCATCACTTTTTGTGACGCGCTGGAAGCGTAAAATATACGCCTTACTGCAACATATTTTCAAAGTGATGCATTTAAGCAGATGCACCACTTTGTAAACCTCTGCGCTACATTATACCTGCATCAGGTATAATGTATGCAGGGTGGTCACTCCCCCGCAAAAAAGGGTCGTATAAGTGGCATAGTGAAATCTTCTAGGATGCCACTACGTCAAATCCTTCCGCCTGCCTCACAGCAGGCGTAAGATTGAAGCAGGCCCTTTCACATGGGGCTTGGCCCATGTGAAAGGACACTTTGTTGGAGTTGCATCTGTTTTGCAACTCACTCCAGCAATGCAACATTTCTACGCCAACAGATACATCCGGAATGTTGATGTATCTGTTGACTCCGTGTGACATGGAGTGCCATACAATAAATATGGTGCATCCATGGTGTCGCATGGAGGGCGCACTGAAAAGCGTTGCATCGCTGTTTCACGCAGCGATGCAACACTTTTTATAAATGAGGCCCTAATGCTGCTCAATGAGGATACAGTCTGAAACTCTATAAGTTTTATGTACTTGAGATGTTATAACAGGTGGTGATGGAGCCATGCAAGGTCAGTAAAGAGCGGACCATGGCACAGCCACCAAATGTAGAAAGACTAGGGGCAACTATGTCAGAGCCTATCTTACAAAAATGAAAGAGAAATAAAGACCAATCTGAGGTATCAGAGGCAAATTAGAAAAGATTCAGGCAGTGTGCACGTCCACAGAAAATACATCGGATGGTATAGGAAAAGCTAAAAACTTGTCAAAAGCATGGAAATATGAACTGGTAATATGGTAGATAATACACAAGCAAATAGAGTGTTAAGGAAAAATGACTAGCTACCACAACGTCACTTTGAGTGACGTTGAGATGGAGATAGGGGCATTACCTCAGTTACAAGGCAGCGTTAAGCCGCTTAATATAGCCTTATAGCCCGCCATAGAGGGCAATACCGGCTATTAAAGGCCCTCTCCAGCGTTAAAGGCCTGAGCCGAAAGGAGAGGGACTTTAATAGCGGTATAGCCCATCTACGAAGGGCTATAAGGCTATTAGAACATTCTGTCACTAGAGGACAGACTGTTCTAACAAAAAAAACAAAGCCTTTTGGGAGCGTGAGGGGATTGGAATCCCCTCAGGTTCCCTGAACCCTTTGTTCACAGCCAGAGCTGTGAACAAAGAAACATTGGAATGTTGGAGCTCCAGGCTTATACCAGCCATTATAAGCCCAGAGCACTCCATTGTTTTCAATGGAGCTCCCAACATTCCAATGTTCTAACATCGCTTAACGCTGCCTTGTAAATAAAGCACCCTTTCACGCTGTACTTAGCATTACGAAACATAATTAGTTTAAAGATTATTTATGTGCAGAAAGGGAGACCTGTCAAAATTTCTAAATAGTGCCACAAATGTCCACTGTGTCTAACTAGTGTGGTCTCTATTTTGGCTAAACTTGCTGAAAAGTATCTCTAAATGCTAGGTGCCACAGCTCAAAGTCTTTGCCTGTAATTTTTGTATTTTTTGTTTTATTTAAATTGTCTGTATTGTTATTCCATTCCCCCACACCTCCCCCTCATTGCAGGTTACAGGCTTGTGCCCCACTATAAATGTTTGTTTCGAATATCCTTGACTCTATTCCCAACATTGTATGAATAAAACTCCTTGTCCGGCTGGACATCGGATGTATATAGTAACCTATCACGGTCTATATTCCATTATTGTTGTAATTTACTGGTTGCTTAGGACCATTGTTCTCTGAAATAAGGTTGCTAAGTTTAGCACCAGCGCAGGTGGAGACGCAGGGCTGTAGTGGTGCAGTACGGCGTTAAGCCAGGAAGGCTAAAGCCGCACTCCGTCACTTCATTGTAAATATGCCCCTAAATCCTTCCAAATGAAGAATGTACATATCCTATTCCATAAAATATATGTAAAGCAATGGAGAATAGGACGTGGGAGTTAAAAAAACAGAATTGTGGTGCTGAAACAGGTCGGGCTAATTTACAAATGAGGTTCACAGAGATGTTCTGCATGATGTGTCATGCGTGGAATGGTGGCGAGGGCGAGGTCAGCGGTGTTGAAGCAGGAGGAGGAGACGGCGTTGACTTGCAGGGTCATAGATAGCGATGAGTCCAGGATGAACCCCAGGCTGCGTGCGTGGTCGGTGGGTGTCGGTGCAGCTCCCGGCACAGTCGGCAATCAGGAGGCGTCCCAGGTGGATGGGGTGGAGCTGAGGATGAGAGCCTCCGTCTTATCTGAGTTCAGTTTCAGGGGACTGTTCTTCATCCATTTGGCAACGGCCTTCATTCCTTCATGGAGGTTGGTTTTGGTGTTGGCGGGGTCCTTGGTGAGGGAGAGGATCAGTTGAGTGTCGTCAGCGTATGAGACGATGTTGAAGTTGTGTGATCGGACTATGTTGGTGAGCGGTGCCATGTAGACGTTGAAGAGGGTCGGGCTGAGGGATGATCCTTGAGGTACGCCGCAGGTGATCTTGGTGGCATCAGATCGGAACAGAGGGAGGCGGACTCTCTGGGTTATGCCAGTGAGGAAGGAGGTGATCCAGTCAAGGGCTTTGTCGCAGATCCCCACGTCATGGAGGCTTGTGCGTAGGGTGTGATGGCAGACGGTGTCGAAGGTGGCCGAGAGATCCAGGAGGATGAGGGCCACGGTTTCGCCGTTGTCCAGCATGGTCCTTATGTCTTCAGCGGCGGCGATGAGGGCAGTTTTGGTGCTGTGGTTTCTGCGGAATCTGGATTGGGACGAGTCCATGTTGTTGTTATCCTCGAAGAAGTGGGTCAGTTGCTTGTTGACAATCTTCTCGATGACTTTTGCTGGGAACTGGAGCAGGGCGGTGGGCTGAAGTTCTTGAGGTCGTTCGGGTCTGCCTTGGGTTTCTTGAGTAGCGCGTTGATCTCAGCGTGTTTCCAGCTCTCCAGGAAGGTGGCGGTCTCAACTGTTGAGGATCTTCGGGAGTTGGGGTGTGATGGTGGAGCTTGCCTTGTTGACGATGTTGATGGGGGCAGGGTTATATCCAAATCTTTCAGGAGTATTCATGCTTTTGTATATGTCATCAGGTCCGAACATGTGTAAAAAACCAAGCAGCACTAAGCATTAATACTAATTAGTGAAGACATGATTGAGTTCAATAATTTTGGAGTATATATTTTATTTTAAGATTACTCCCTCGATTTACATTTTTTGCGGCCTTGCAAAACTGGCAAAGGGCATCCTGAGAATTGCTGATTGCTACCAATGGCTGCAGCAACAGCATCTACACATGATACTGTTCTTCTGGAGGCGGGGGAAGAGAATGATTTTTCCAAACACTTGTTCTTTTTCTTTGTAAACCTTTTTTTAATATTTTTTCTCGAACACACACGCAAACCAAAAAACACACATTCAATACAAAGCAGCACGTTTAGCATTCGCCTGTAGATGTTTGTGAATGCATGTAGGAATAGGTCTGTGTATCTGTCACTGACAGTGTGAATGCCTGTGCAGGCCTGTGAGTGGGTGTATCAGTGTCTGAGTGGATATCTGAGTAGCTTTGTCAGTGGGTCAGTGAGCAGTGTGAGCTTGTCTATCTCTGGGTGTGTGAGTATTTGTGAGAGTATCTGTATGTGTGAGTATATGTGAAAGTGTCTGTCTGGATGTCAGAGTGGGTGTGGCAATGTCTGTATATGTATGTTGGTAAGTGTGAGACTGTCTGTATGGGTAATAGGGTAGGTGAATGTATGGATATGAGAGTGGATTTGAGAGTGTCTGTATGTGCATGTAAGTGGGTGTGAGAGTGTCTGTGTAGGTGTTAGAGCAGGTGTGTGAGTGCCTGTATGGGTATATGAATAGTTGTGAGAGTGTCTATTATGGGTATGAAAGTGGGTGTGAGAGTATCTGTATGGGTGTCACAGAGGATGTGAGAGTACATACATATATTTGTGTTTGGCCACGCGTGAGATCAGCAGTTCCATGGCTGATTTAAATGGAGGGACACACTGAGCCCTGCAATGGGTCAGCGGATTTCGTGCATGGGCTAAAAAACATTTTCTATCATTTTACTGCCCAATTAAACATGCTTCATCTCATTTATAACTAGGACTCCCGGTTTTATGGTATTTATTTTTTTGCCATTTCCGTCTGTATTTATCCATATTTATTTTTGGGGCATTTTTTCTGCATTTATCCACATTTAGTTTTGCCACAATCAAAAGACGACACTACAGCTAGTATTTTCCCACGTTTATTTAAATTGACAATGCATGATTATTTTCAGTAATATATAGAAATAAATGCTGCTGTGTTACAAAAATATTGAAACCACACCTCACTATCCCAGAATAATCGATGTAAACACATTTAGAATTTGAAAGAGTGTTCCTGTGCGCTCTACCTGGCAAAAGAGGACACAAAAAGCTGAAACACATGCTGGTTCCATATTAAAAAGAAATTACATGAAAACTGTAGTTAAGCACTCTTTTAAAGACATATTCAAGGTCATTAGGGAAAGACTCCAGAACAGAGCTGGCTCTATCAGGGGGCCCATGAAATATTAAAGTAAGGCAACATTTCAAATTGCTGTTTGACTGCAGGGTAAGTAAGAGGCCACAGGGGTGAATTGGCATGCAGAAGATATCTTGTGGTCTGGAACAAGGGTGCTGACCACGAGCAACAGAGGCCAATGAAAATGATAGAATGGGGAAATACTGTGCCCAAGAAAATTAGTATAATGTTGATGTATAATGGTACCAGTGTTCTCTTTTATTAACATCTTTATTTTCCAATTTCTTTCAATATCAATATAGACAATGCCTCTAAAATCAACTCAGCAGTCAAAACATTAATGTATCCCATGGGGAGTACCAGAGGCGTAACTAGAGTAAAATTTCAGGAGGGACTAATCAAAATTTCGGGGGGGTGGTGCTGATTGTTCCAGCAATTGGCAGAGTGAAGATGCAGGGGCTCTTAGAAGGGATGAAAGAAAAAAAAAAGCCTTGTTAACAAGTAAATGGTCTTTTAAAGACCTGTGAAGTACTCGGATGCAGCTGTGTGTGAGCCTGGGGAGCTGTCTCCGCCAGGCTGACACACACAAAGGCGTGGGGGGGGGGGGGGGGCGGCTGAAGCCCCTTGAACCCAATGCTTGTTGCGCGCTTGGGGAGTACAGTAAAAAGGCGAAATTCCAACATTTTTGAACCGTATGCAAACACCTTTTCCCCTCAGCAAAGTTCTCCATGCATAACACACTACGTTTGTAAACCAAATAGACATGTTCTGACGAACTGGGGACCCTTCTCGCTCTTTCTATTTTGACCCACTTCATGAGGGTGGCACTCCCACACAATGCAACCGAGAGGCCGGAACAGACCAGACTCTTCGCCTGCACCACCAGCGGTCGTCCGACTGATCCTGGCCGGCCTACGCTGCGTCTAACATCGATTATGGCTGCTAGTAATGGAGGAAGCAGGCTGAATGGGACCTGAGAGAAACCCGCTAGACTCCTCCCCCGAACCTGTGGTTGGCCCCTTGCCCAGTGTAGGCCCAGAGGATGAGTCAGATGTGCAGGCAGCCCAGTAGCGAGACATCGCAGGAGCTGGGCAGGCCCGAGAGATGAAGAACAGGCCGGGCTGCCCTCAGCTCCGGAGGTTAGACATGTGCACTAAGGAGGGCACCAAGAGGTAGAAAGCTCTGAGCAGATCGGGCCATGGGGCCCGCCACACAGAAGGTGTGACGACGAGCCGGCCAGACAGCACTGACGGTGTAGTTGGTACAGCGGGTGGGGATGTTGTTAGTGTAGCTATGGCACGTGGGTTGCTCAGCTGTAGTAGTGGTGCAGGCAGGGTCGGATTGGGATCACAATTCGGCCAGGGCACTGACGAAAAAAGTGGCCCACATTCAAGAGGTGTGGCCCATATTTAAGGGGCGTGGCCCACATTCAAGGGGCGTGCCCTTTCATGAAACACCATTTACACAGACAAGGGATGAAAGTGGGAGGATACTGTTCTTGCACAGGACACAGGGCCAAGGTGACAATGGCCTACATGCTGAGCAACTAAAAAAAAAAGCAAGGCCCCTTTCTGTCACAAAATTATTCCAGCCCTCCAGCACAGGAGCACCTGAAAAGCAGCAAAGCCCCTGCTATTACTAACCTACTTAGCCCTCCCCAGACCTTCAGCTCAGGAGCACATGAACAAAGGTAAGGCCCCTGCAATTAGTAAATTAATCAGCCCTCCAGGCCTCAGGAAAATGTCCTGGCAGGGGAGCACAAAACACAGCTTTCTGGGTCATCTAAGGTAGCCAGGTAGCCATGGGGAGGCTGAGGTGAAGCTGGTGCATGGGAAGTGCCTTCCCAGTGTGTTCTGGCAGTTTGAGTGTTTACCATTTACTGTAGTATTACCCTTGTACCTGTGTATGTTACCCTTTTGTAACTTGCACACGTCACTTTTGTCTGGTATCACACTGTATGCTACCTCTCACTTTTGTTTGCTTTAGATACTTGCACAAGTGCCACCACTGCCTACGTAACGTTTGTTCTTGTGCTGGAGTATCTGCCATTTATTGCAGTATTATACCTCTACTTGTACTTTGTACGCTTTTGTAACCTGCACACATATCACTTTTTCCTCCTGTAATGTACCGATTGCTACCTCATGTATTTTGGTTGCTCACTATTGTCACTTTTGATTCATGTAACTTAACGTTTGCTTTTGTAATTTGTCCACTTGTAATTTTTCTCCTCATGTATTATTGCTGTTCCTAGTGTGAAGCGCTCTGACACCTTCGGGTAAAGTCTGCGCTATATAAAATCGCATAAATAAATAAAATAAAAAAATTCCAAACATCACCTGGCCCCCACAGCAAGATCCATTCTTCTTCGCCCACTATGCCCTGAACGTGAAGGGCTGTTAAGACTAACACCGTTTCTGGCTCACTGGTTAGAGGCGGCAGGCCCGAGAGCAGAGGACGGCCGGGACCAGGGTTCGATTCCCGGCGCGGCAGGTTTCTGGACCAGGGTCAGGGGACTCGATAATTCTCTTGCCTCGGTGCCCACTCAGATCAGCGGTCACACTCGGCAACTCTGGGCATTAGCTTGCCTCATCTTCACTAACGGCCCCACCAGACCGCCGGGGATGCCTGGTCTCACCCTGGAGATACCCATTAAAGAACCATCTCTCAGGGAAGCCAGGAAGGGTTTCGCAGCGGTCGAAGCGCCTTGGGACCCTCCGGGTAAGTAGTGCGCTATATAAATGCCTATACATACATACATAGGCCCCAGGGGGGCCGAGGTGAATATGGCTCAAAGGCCTGAGAAACACCTGGCCCCCAGGGAGGCCGATTCTTGCAAACAATCACCCCTCCGCAGCCCAGCCTCAGCTTGATTGCTTGGCAGGGCAGGGGTGAAGGAGAGGCCACAGCTGACAATCGCTGTCTGGCCGCACAGCGAGGCTGCTTTCATTTTCTCAGTCTCTGTCTCCGTGCACTCTGTGGGCCGGTTTTTTTTCTCCCCTTTCCAAGTCCACTCTCTGTGGACTGGGACAGGGGAGAAAAAAACGGCCCACAGAGGGCACTGAGGCACCGGCCCTTCGGCCCATGCCCGAATGCCCGCCTTGCCAATCCGCCCCTGGGTGCAGGTGTTATGGCAGAGGTGGCACAGAGGACGCTGGAGTGCATGTCTGGTGTGTGGTGTTTTTTTGCTCCCGCCCTCCCCCTTCGACCTCCCAGGGGGCATGGTAAGATAACTCTGGATTCGAGCACGGCAGCCAGGCAAAATTTGCTAGTATTTTGCCGATTTTCCATATAAATACAGACAAAGGAGACATTGTTTTCCGTCTGTACTTATATGTAAAAATCTGTTTAAATGAAAACCGGGAGACCTATTTATAATATATCCAAGGGGTCAGGAAAGCTCTCTCCAGACCCCTTCAATTAATATGCAATCTACTTTTCAGCCTGGAGACTGTTTCCTGAGATATAAAATGGCTTTTCTGTGAAGGTGCAGCCAGCCAATCAGGACACTACTTTGGTGCGTGGGCCAGCGGATTTCCAGCTGGCGGGTCTGCGTCCCTAGATATTCAAATTTGTAATTCAGTTCAAATCTCTAAAATTACTGAATGGATTTACACCACATTACAAAAAACACACTTTCTGGACAAAGAGCTAGCTTTCTGTCAAATTTGGTGTAATTCCGCTTAGCGGTTTGGGCTTTAGTCGTGTTTTCCTAGCCCCTGCTTGACGGATCACCTCGAACATTTCACCACAGCACCTGAACTGAGCATCATACTAGAATCAGAATTTTCTTTCGTCCGCTGCGAGCAGCCATAAACACGTGCAAAACATGTCAAAAATGTCAAAGAATTCATAAAGATTATTTTAAAGGCTGGAATAAAATACATACAATTTTCAGGTTTCAGATATTAAATACTTCCGGTCTAAATAATAACAGGCTGCAATACACAAAGCCCAGATTCAAACAGAATCAGGCATTAATTAATCAATATACTATAATTATTCTAAGAACATTGACTTTCTAGAGCGAACTGCAGCTTTAAGAAATAGACTCGCATGTGCACCCATTTCATTATCTGCTAATGCCATTAGAAAATGATATGCTTGCATACAGCCTAGGAGATTCCTAAGCCTCAAAAATGGTATGAGGATTTTTTAGTACAAATTTTATAATATTCACAAAAGAATAGAAAACGTGACATAGCTTGTGCAAATTATTACATGGGCATTCTCTGGAGTCGAGATGAGTTTGATGACCAGCCGGAAAACAAAGTAAATATTTCACTGTGCCAACGGAAAAGCTGAACATTAGGAGCCTTTCCGAGCCCCTATTGGTATTCTGCAAATAGTTAGTAGAAATGGCCCGGGGTTAAAATATAAATAATGCTTTACACGTGACACTTGATTTTTGACTTTCAGCCCTCATCCTCTCCTTGGCTCGCTCTAGCAACAAAGCTTGCACTTGCTTTTTGACGGTTGCTGCCTGCGGTGGTCCATCTAAAAAAAAAAGAAGCCAAACCAATATCCTCCAGAGATTTTTTGATCTACGCTAGCCAGGGGATCAAGAGACCCTTATCACATGCCAAACAGTCTAAAACTATCTCTCTTGTTAATAATGCTTCTTCTGAGCTCCAGGTAGATAGCCACAAGAAAATAGCCTGCCTACGAATAAAATCGCTCAGAAAGTCTACTCCAAGTTCGTTGTGGCAAATAAAACTAGAAGTTGACACAAGGGCGGCTCTAGGCCCATGGCGGCCCTGGGCAGGGAGCGTAGGTAGGGGGCCCCGGTAGAGGGGGTACGGGCGGAGCGCGGAGGCCAGTGAAGAGGTGGGGGCAGGGGGTCAGGGTGTTTGGAAGTGGAACAGAGCCGAAGGCCGCCAAATCCCTGCCAGGGGCCGCCACGCAAATATGTATCCATCCTCAGAGGATTATTATATTAAGGATATATATTGGCGTGGTGGCCCCTGGGGTTTGGTGGCCCTGTGCAGGTGCACAGCTTGCACATGCCTAAGGCCGCCCCTGGTTGACACAGGGGCTGACAGTACTCTCTGACAGAATCAATTGTCCTCCCTTTGGAGGGTAATCGAGTCACCCAGGACCCATATGTATGCCCCATAAGTTGCTATAGGAAAACATTGTGCAGAATATATCTGCAAGAGGGGTGTAAGAACCCTCTCTCCCTTGGGTGATGGAAGACTTATCAATGAGCCAACAGCCCTGGTGAACTTGGTCCTACTTTGTGCAATGTGCGCAGATCATGTCCCAATTGAACTGAAAGTGACCCCAGGACAAAGAAGGAACTCGTGCTTAGTAAGACACCCATACCTACCGTAATAGTTAAGAAGCGTGTGCGCTTTGGGCCGCAGGTCATTATAAAAGACTTAGTAAAATAAGATAATAAATTTAGCTGGCCATGAAATGAATAAAGGAATGTACTAAATGACACAAGGATTTGGGGGTGGGAGTGATTAACACTGTGTCATCTGCATACAATAATGCTTGAAGATGGTCTCCATTCCTCATAGGGACATCTGGGGTGCACTTAGTAAGCTCCTTACTAATATCTTTAATGTACAAAATAAAAAGAAATGGGGCTAAAATGCACCCCTGGCGAACCCCCCGACTGACAGTAAATTTATCAGTGTAGTTCTGATAATGCCAGTAGAACTAAAACTGCAGCAAGTGATCACTTACCTCTCCCCCGGTCTAAATGAAAGCTGCTGCCTCCACCCACAGCCTCACCCCACTAGGATGACCAATTGTCGATTATTCGCTGCGATTATGTCCTGGTCAGGGTAATGAAGCAGCATGATAGTGGAAGAAGTGTGGCGCAGAGGCCAGGGTGCGTGACTCCGGACCACCGGGTTCACGGTTTGATCCCCGGCGCCGATGGCAGGTCAGCCCAGCACCATGTGACTCTGGGCAATAGCTTGCTTAATCTTCCTGAGGGCCCCCAGTGCAGCGAAACCACTTCGGAGGTAGCTGTGCGCTTTACAAATTCAAGGTTATTATTATGATAGTGATAATGAGGATGACTGAGCTCAATAGTCCAGAAACTCAGGATGTCCAGGAGATCAAAACCAAGAATCAGTAGGTTTCAGTAGCCTGCAGCCTGCCGTGACATCCACCTCTGTCACAACCTTGACCCCACAACTGTGAGTGCAGCACAGCATAATACCTGCACCTCCTATCGCCCACCAGCGGTAGAGTGGTGGCAGACAGAGGTCAGCAGTAACGGAGCCGGCAGCAGCTACAATGGGCAAAAGGCATCAAAGAATCATGCTGGACGGCCACATCTGAGAGGGCGATGCAGGAAGGGGAGATGGAGCGAAAGGAGTGGACAGGCCCCACAGTAAAGGCATCAATGAAGACCGCAACCTCGTAGGAACGCAGGCGGGCTTGTTTTTGATAATAGCTACCACTGCAGCTGCGTCCTTCTCAGGCTTCTTCCGTCGAGTAGTGTGGGTGCATTTGGGCGGAAACGAGCACGGAAACTAGGGGAGGAGGTCTATCCCGAACTTCGTACTAATTTTCAAAATGTCATGAAGATTCGTCAAACAGCGCCAAAGTTATTGGCAAAACAAAAAACATTTTTGCTATGGAAGCTAGATTACAACTATAACTACTAACTGGCCATCGCCAGTAGGCTGCGGCTTAGGTGGTGGAGAGTTACCCCACTGCTCCTTGAGCAGTGCAAAATTAAAAAAATTATAATAACAAGAAGATATTATCATTTTCTTTTTCTGTGCCCCTCAAAACCCTAATAGATGCAGGCAGGGCTGGGCCCCCCGCCGTCAGAGGGAGCAGGAGTGGTTTGCACTCCCTAAGTGCACATGACGGCTTGGCGGGCTCTCTGGGGCCGGCCAAACAGTCATGCGCACTTAGCATGTTCTCCACTGGGCTCTGTTGCAGAGCCTGGTGGAGAAAATGTCCAGCCTCCCAGGTACTGACCAATCACGACGCTGGTCATGTAGCGTCGTGATTGGTTGGGAGAGTCCGGGAGCCTGGGTGCTTCTGGTGCTGCAGAGTGAGGACGGAGGAGAGACATGCGTCGCGAAGAAGGTACGTTAATTTTTGATTTTTTTTACCCTCCTGCGCCACTATATATTATAGGAACTTAAAAATACTAATGATAAGAAGGAGTAGTAGTAGGAAACGAAGAAAGATAATGGTAATAATAATCAGTTTTTTTTAATAGTGCTAGCTACAGCCTCGCGGTTTCGTAGCACTATTAAAAATACAGACCAGCACTACAAGGTGCTTATGGGTTTTGGCGATGGTTGCTATTCCATTGTTAATCCCACTGTCTCCTATTTTCCCTGATACCTACAGAATTTCTCAAGCAGAGCAGATTGCCACCCTCAGCAAAGTGCCGAGTTTCCAGTTCTTTAAAAACACTGCGTCGTCTCTCCCGAGGAAACGGCCCCACCCTTCTCCAGCTCTCCGACTAAGTCAGCAGCCGCGGGCGCCCCCCTCAAGCCAGGCTTGGTTCACAGGCTCCCCCGGCCCCAGAGGCAATCAGCCATGGAGCAAATATACCGTTTCCAGCCATGCGCGTCCCGGCGCTAATGACTGCCACGCTCCCGAGAAGGTCAAGTAGACAAGGGAGAAAATATACCGCCATAAAGGCAAGCGGCCTGCACTTGTGCATGTCACATACGGGCTGCGAGCGTTGGAAACAAATTGCTTCATGCAGGTTGCTACCCTAACCTCAACAGCAATTTCGATATTTCCATTTTTGTTCTGCACGCTTCCTCCGGTCAGTGGGTTTGAACTTTGTAAATGATGACGGCGTGGCCTCGGTCTCATGGGACCTGCTGCAATCAAGGACACTGTTCACAGAGGTCAGAATTGAAATACACTCCTGAGGTGCAGCGGACATCTGGATCCTTCGACCGCGGTGCCACTGCACCTGCTGTACTGATGCTACTTGCGCCCCTGCTTCGGCTCGCCTTTCACCCCTATCTGCCTATCACCCCTATCTGCCTATCTTTCCTTCTCGGTTAATCGCCTAAAAGGACATGGGAGGACTGCTTGCCAAGAGGCTAATCGCTGGCAGTCACTCAGTTTAACATTCCAATCCATCGTTTTTCGCCCTCTGTGACACTCTAAACAAAGGCTCGCTTTTTTACGGATCAGCACTGACCCTGCTCTTCATGGGGTCAGTCCATCCCGAACTGTCAGACAAGGCACCCTCCAGAAGGAAACACAAGAAACCCTAGGCTGGAGTCAGGCTTCTAGGCCTCGCCAGTGACGTATAGCATGGATCCAATAACACAGGGATCAAAGAAACCTCATCTAGGCATACCCATGACCACGTAGGGCCTGAATATGACTTTTGGCGGTGTGAGGGCGGACTGCTCGCCACTGCTGTGCCCCCGCACTCCCAAGAGTCTCTGACGCCCGCCCGCCCACCCGCCATATTACACGTTTTTTGTAGTCTGGTGGTACTGTTTAAAAGGCTCATTTTGCATGGAACGTGCATTTCTTCATGTGCAGGAACTGGAGGTGCAGAAATACAGGGGGGCACATGATGTGCCCTCCTGCATGCATCCCCGTGCATAGGGGCAGGGGCGGCTCTAGGCTCTTGGCGGCCCTGGGCAGGGGGCGTAGGTAGGGGGCCCCGGAAGAGGGGGTCCGGGCGGGGCGGAGTGCGGAGGCCAGTGAAGAGAGGGGGGGTCAGGGTGTTTGGAAGTGGAACAGAGCCTGAGGCCGCCAAATCCCTGCCAGGGGCCGCCACGCAAATATGTATCCATCCTCAGAGGATTATTATATTAAGGATATATATTGGCTTGGTGGCCCCTGGGGTTTGGTGGCCCTGTGCAGGTGCACAGCTTGCACATGCCAAAGGCCGCCCCTGACAGGGGGACCCCCTCTTGTTTCTCACTATCAGCCTTTTCATGGAGAAAGAACCTCCAGGACAGCGCTAGCGGTGAGGAAAGTCAGAATATGCTTGACAGTGCCTCAGGGCATCATCAAGCATATTGCGTCCCACAGTCGTGCGACTGCCCGGGAACGGCGGTTCCCGGGCGGCTGAGGTAGTGCAATGGCGGTCCACCTCCAAAGTCATAATAGGGTGGTCGGACTACCGGTATGGTGGTGGCCGGACCGCTGCAATCTCTGCGCCCGCGCAAGCACTGCCCGACTCGTAATTAGGGCCTTAGAGCATTACACCAATCACACAAAAAGTGATGGGAGGGATACTTGCAAAACGTCTAACCTCAGGCAATTCCTTAGGTAGCATTCCAGCCCATCGTTTCCACTCACTGTCCCACTCTAGACAAAGGGCTGCCTTTCGCAAATCAGGACTGACCCTGCTCTCCATGGGGACAGTCCACCCCGAACAGCTAGACGAGGCCGCCACCAGAAGAAAACACAAGCAACCGGAGTGTGTTTCGGCCTTATTAGGCCTCGTCAATGAGATGTAGCAGCGATCCTACCAGACAGCGAGCAAAGGACCCACGTCTGAGCATACCCATGTCAATTTAGGGTGTGACATCAGTCACACAAAAAGTGACGAGAAGATTGACTGCAAAATGTCTAATCACTGGCAATCGCTCGAGTTAGCATTCTAACCATTCCCCAGGCAGGTTCTATGTTTAAAAAATCCTGAGCGGACGTCCTCTAAAATAACTGCGGCTGGTGGATAAGGCTCTCTCCGCTTCTGGGCCCCGGAGCCTCCGCACTGACAGCAACTCTGGTGGCTGCGCTGCTGTAAAGTTGGCGTTTGCTGATGTTTTAAGATTCTGGAAAGGCCAGGAGCTGCTTCAAGAAGAATCATTGTCATTTTTTTTCTGCAAAGTATGTCCTAAGTTGCACTTAGGCGTTCTCTGCTGCTGCAGTTGAATGCCAGTGTTGCAGAATACCAAAGTTGCATAGTCTTTATTCTACCTCATGCCTTTTTCTTCCACCACCCTACACTTTTAGCCATTCTTCCATCTTTTTGAAGGTTGTTTGATAATCCATGTTCTCCCTTTTTCTCTGTTTTTCTTTCTTTTCCTACGTATTTTCTCCTTTAACTGACATTCTCTCTTGCGCTGGGTCAAAGTCTGTTCACGCAAAGTAAGTCCAGGTCACCAAAAGGGAGGGCCAGGGCCACAAATTAAGCACTGATGTTAACACCAGGTTGTGCTCTTTAGGGGAGCTGGTGATTGGTTGCCAGAGCGGAAGTTATCGAATGTATGTGTATTACCCCAATCATCTAATGTAAAGAAAAACGGTGTATTGTAAAGCGCTGTTACCCTCGTGGGTCATGTTCGTGCTGTATAAAACTTTATAAATAAATAAAAATAGACACTGAGCAGCAGATCATGTTCGCGCAAATGAACATTTGCCCCTCTGAAGTGTTAACAAGAACAACACTCTAGTGTCAATGTGAGTAAGGGATACCTCGAAATGCATTTACCAGAATACAACTGCAATACAATGGAACTGAGGGCGTGCGAAGGGGAGGGGTGGCTGAGACAGACTTGTTACCAGTGCTCAACTACGCCCCTTAATGACTGCACATAACATCCACCCTCTGGCACTCACATCTCCCTAAAGTTCTACCTACAGTCTAAAATGCAGCAAAAATCTAGTTGATGACCACGCCATACATACTACTGAGAAGAAAGATTAAAATACGTTTATGCTATTTTCAATGACTTCTCACCTGAATGTCAGTACACCATGACTACACTGATACAGCACCATATGATGGGGACAATTATACTGTTCATCTTTAGCAGGCAAAATCTGATTTTGTGCTTTGTCCCCTGAGGTTTGTTATGTTGAAAATTCTATTTCTCCAAGGCAGCCCAACCTTCCACCTTTCTCTTCCTCAAAGAGAACACTTTTACTGCTTCTGTGTCTCCTCTTCTACCTGTCCATATATTTATATATCATTATGGTACACACACACGCACACACACGCACACACACACACACACACACACATACATATATATATATACACACACACTCAAACACACATACATATATTTACTGATGAAAACCAATGGATAAAGTAACACTATAGTTAGGTGAAATGTTCACTAACAATTTAACATTTTAAACGAAAAAAAACACTGGAATTTACAAGTTATAGAACTATACCTTGTGCTCTAAGGCAACCCCACCATGCACAGTTTTCTCATCAATAATTTCATTTTAAATGTTGCAGTGATATTATCAATGATGTCATAGAATATTTCATGAGTGATGTAATATGTGGGGTAACGAGCCATGCATTGCCAGGCAGGAGTTATAGTTGCCTTAGGGCATGTCCAAGCCCTGCTTTCAGCACCCCACAGGTACTCAATCCTATGCTGCTAAAAAGGACCCAGGGTGTGGTCTATAGCCAGTCCCCGTGGCCCGCACAATCCCACAGGGAGCAAATCCACCATGCGCATGGCCTTTGACCGTGTGAAGCGTAGGTTGGCCAACGGGCCTGTGGCTGACTGGTGTGACATGCATTGCCAGTGAAGATGGGGGAATTGGTATTACATCACAATAGACATTAGCATGTTTATACATCATCATAACACCGACCCAACCACAGGCAGCCAACTCCACACTGCACAGCCAAAGGCCCTGTGGCCAATCTACCCGAAGGCAGCCAACCCCATGCAAGCTATCTACCCCACACCATGCACAGCCTTTGGCAACAAGGCATATAATGGGCCTTTGAGCCCAGAGACCCCATCCCCGAGTCCAAAACATATATATTAGGGGGAGGGGGACATGCATTTCCCTCCCCAAGCCTTAGGAGGCCCTGGGGACCCCATCCCCCAGGGGAAAATTTAACAAAAAAAGGGGATGACGACTGCACGGCTTCCCTACCCGGCCCTACATCCCCTGGGGCCAAAGTTTAAGGGCCTGAGCCTTATCAGGCCCTAGGGACCCCATCCCCCAAGTCCAAAGCCAATAAAAGAGACTCCATCCAGACTTCCATGTTTGCTCCCATTTGGTGGGAGATTTAAAAATGCTCCCACCAGATGGAGAAGACATATTTCCCTACCCGCTGTAGTATGGGCAACAACTGTTTTTGCCCGGTGGGCTGCCTGACACAGTTGGAATAGGGGCCTTTATAGGGTCAGCTAGGCGGGCTGCATGGCCTTCTCCCATTTTATTTACATTTGGGCCCCACAGTATGGGTTCCCAGGGCCTATTTAGGTTTAGGAGGATGGCTGCGTGCCCCTGCCTTCTATTTAATTATTTGGCCCCCAGGAAGATGGGGAGGGGGGGACATGCACCCTTATTTTTCACCTCTGCCCTGGGGAAGAAGCCCCTGTGACCTCCCAGAGGCTTGGGGAGGGGGTCACATGCTCCACTTCCCAAAATAAAATCAAGATTCGCCCTCTCGGGCACTTGCCCACCCCAGGGGGCTTTATTTAAACAAGCACAGAGCCTGCACATCTTTTTTTTGCCGCAGATTGGCAGATCCTTTGTCAATTCACAGCAAAATTAAAAAACATTTAATGTGCTAGGTGGGACCCATCTAGCTTTCTGCCAAATTTTGTGCACATCCATTAGGCAGTTTGGGCTGTAGCTGTGTCTAAAGTTGCTATGGAAAAATGAATGAGCAAAATGTGTTTTGTGGCCCCCCTTTTTCTGGGCCCCTGCTTGACGGATCTCCCAAAACTTTACATGTGCAAACTATTAAAAAAGTAGCACTTTTTAATAAAGTTAGTGGAGATTTATCAAACAGCACTATATACAGGTGGACATGTTTGCGTAACAGAGGATCGTAGGAGAAACCGCTTTGCAGATGAACGCGATCCCCGCCGCCGAGACTACGATATCGGGACCTGGAATGGCATCAACACAGCCTGAAATGATTGTATCTTGATGGGACGAGGTACCGTCCGATGAGGCGAAAGCATTTCCAGCATCTAGTGTGTAAAACTGAAACATTAGCGGAGATTTCAGCGGCAGTGCCAGCAATTATGTCTCGAGCAGGATTGATGCTCTAAAGACTGCGGGACGAGGTGAGATGATGTCACAGCAGACAGTGTACTCCTTGAAGGATTTTGACTGAGAGCGAATGGAGGCAGCAAAACAGGTCTTTGATGACACGGAAGACATTGTTGAGAGTAGCATGAGAGGTGCATCTGCAAACATTACAGGTACTTTATCTATGAGATTGATTGATTGATTGATTCGATATTAATATAGTGCAAAAACTGTCACCCTACGGGTATCCTAGCGCTTCTGACTGAAGAAAGGGACCTAGATGAAAAAAGGCAGGGCCAAAACTGTAGGAGGCAGAGAACTAAGTTTTAGGGAAGAGCCAGGTTTTGAGGCTCTTCCGGAATTCTGATAGAGTAGCTGCTTGTCTCAAGTTCAGGGGGAGTTCGTTCCAGAGTTGTGCACCCACAACGCTAAAAGCCCTCCCTCCTGCTCTGGCCCACTTGAACCTGGAGACTGAAACAAGGCCAGCACTGGAGGAGCGAAGGTGCCTCTTAGGTTGATACCACCTGAACTTTTCCTGCAGAGGGATGGGTCCTAACTTATGCACTGCTCTAAAGATCAGACATAAAGATTTGAACTGGACCCTTTCCTTAAAAGGGAGCCAATGTAGCTCTCTCAGAGCCATGGTGGAAGATGAGCTTGGCGGCCTACTGAGTGCTAATTTCGCCGCTGCAGACTGTATTCTTTGCAGACCCTGGATGATATAAAGTGGGGCACCCGCGTATAGAGAATTACAATAATCCAGTCTGCTTAGCACAGTGCTTCTTACCACCAATGATCGTGACTCGATAGGTAGTAGCGGAAGTATTTTCCGTAACAGCCTAATTAAGGCTTACATTGGCAGTCTTAGTAGCATGGGACTCTATCTGAAGGTTGTCATCGATTAGAACCCCCAGGTTGCGTACCTTCTTAACCCGCAGTATTGATTCCTCCTCAGGAGTGAATTTAAATCCGCAAGGTAAAGGTGTATATATCCTTGCAGAGGAGCAATACAGCACTTCGGTTTTTCCGCTGTTAAATTGAAGGGAGTTTCTCCTGAGCCAACCAGCCGTGCATTGCATGCATTGCTGGAAAGTATCCATAGAAATCGCATGTTCCCCTTCTAAGGAGAACGCTATCTGAGAGTCGTGAGACAAACATTGTTTAAATTTGGCAAACTATCCAAAAAGGAAATCAGTAAGTGGTGTGAGCTAACTTCATTAAAAAGATAGTTGGAAGTTAATTGAGTGCCTAGAGGGCTGAGAATCTTTATAGTCCCCACTTATTAGGTCCCACCCCCAGGATTATTGGAAGAATGGGCTGATTTCATGGCCAAATCAAGCGCAGGCATGATTGAGATTCTAGCAAAATATGCGGAACCGGATTTGGCTAAAATAAGGGAAAAATTGAGAAATGTGCAGATTGAGATTGAAAAGATGGATAACCAGAATATGGTGAAGGAATTCCAAGATAAAATGGTGGAATGCCTACAGAAGCACAAGAAAGAAGTTACATTGAAAAAGCAACAAAAATTCCAAAGGGATAAAAAAGATTATATAGAAGGGCGCATTCTGACATTTGCGCGCAAATATGATGTTTTTAAGAAGAAATTACTCCAGGAAGATTCACAGAGGAGACAGGATTTGATCTCCTCTGGATGAAGTTCGGATGTGAGTATGGAAAATGATGACAGCGATAACCCGGTGGGAAGAATGGTTGCATTGGGTTTTCAGAACGAATACCATCTATTAAGACACACCAAAGAAGGACAGCCCCCCCTAGGAAGAGGAAGGGGAAAGGAAGAGGAAAAGACACCGACAAAGGAGAAGGATCTGACGAGGGAGTGGGAGAACCACCACAAGGCTAGCGGAATTTGCGCAAGAAGAAAAAGTATAGAAGATCATGAGGAAAAATTAACTGTCCTCAATCTCTTCCAACAAAATATTACTAAGGAAGAGACATCATTATTGGAATTGGGATTTGTATTTTGTCCCACTTCCGGCTTTGATTATGCACAGGTCAGGATTGGCCTTTTCCTGTTTATTAGAAAATTAAAATTGATGGAAATACATAAAACTAATTGTCAATCCGGTATTCCTGAAAGAATGTTATTATCATGTGAGTTATTGATTACGGAAGCTGGGGGATTGTATGCCCTTGAGACTTTATATCATGAAAGTGATGGAGGCGATCCCCATGTTGATATGAAACATCTGATGGAAAACATGGGGATTGATATTAGATCAGCGAGTGGGAGTCACGTTCCATTCCCCTAACCCCACATGATAATTTGGATGTGTTCCATGAAATGGTAATCAGAGATCTGATGAAACTGAGAAATTCTGGGGGGTTGTTATAAACATTCTAATGGTAGAATGTAGGAAAGCATTACAATCTTTAAAAGATTATACCTCTATTGTTATTAAAAACAGTGACAAGGAAGGTAACGTGGTTGTGATGGATGCGGACGCATACCATCAGAGAGCTATGAGACAATTGGGAGATGTGAATTGTTATGAGGTGATAACCATGAATGAATATTGAACGAGTTTCGATTCTTATCAAGTACAAATTAAAAGATGGTTTGATGAAATGATTTTGGAGCAGGACGAATACAATTAAAATAAATCTGAATATCCGAAAATCCCTTCCTTTTTTCTATTACCTAAGGTGCATAAGGCCCTATTAAATCCCCTGGCGCCAGCCCATTGTTTCCTCAAATGGTAGGTTCTTGAAGAATACTGCTATCTATATCAACTCACTTTTATTTCCATTTGGGAAAACACTCCAGTCATATTGTAAGGATAGTGGTGATTTCCTTACCAAGTTTAATAACCTTGTCTGGGCGGTCTCATATATTATGATTACACTAGACATAACAGCTCTGTACACTTCCATTGGTGATGATTTTGGGTTACAGGCCTGCAAATATTTTCTGAAAAAGAGGCAGGCCTGCTTCTTGGAACACAATCGGATGCTTCATAAAACGATTAGCATCTGTTTGAAAGATAGCATCTTTATACATGATGGGACGCTGTACAGACAGATGATGGGGACTGCAGTGGGGAACTGCTTCGCCCCCAGCTTCGCCAATTTGGTGATGGGCTGGTGGGAGAAGCAGGTAGCCTGGGCTTATGTGAATTCTGAATATGTCCAGAACACTTTGATATGGACCCATTACATTGACGATTTATTTTTGTTATGGAATGGGTCCAGATCTAAAGCAGAGGAGTGTGTAAGGGTTTCTTAACAACAATACTTTTAATCTCCACTTCACATCACATATGAGCTCAAGTGAGATCTCTTATTTGGATATTTTGTTACAAGTAAAGGATGGGAGCATTGACACCACAGTCCATCGCAAACTAACGGCAGGAAATAGCAACTTGCACTTTAAAAGCCAACACCCCAAGAATTTGAAAGAGAGCATTCCCTACGGTGAAACCTTGAGACTGAAAAGGATCTGTAGTCAGGAACAAGAATTTGAAGGACAGGTGATGAAAATGAATAATAGGTTCCAAAAGAGGGGCTATGACTCAAGAGCTTTGAATATTGCAAAATTAAAATCCAATAATAGAACCAGGAACCAGTTACTTTATCCAAATACAAGAAGGGAACATGGTAATTCTGTAACCAGATTCATCACATCCTTTAACTCTATGTCTCCCAAGGTTTCTCAGATAATGCGAAATCACTGGAAACTGGTGAAAAGTGACACATTGATAGGGAGAGATCTGCCACCAGTGCTTCCAGTGAGCTATAGGAAAGGAGGGATATTGGGAGACAGCCTGACACACACCTACTTTGTGTGAAAGCGCAAATCGGATACTTGGCTATCTGCCAAGAAGTTTTTTTTAATGCAATCATTGTGAAGCGTGCAGGTTGACTAAAAATGTATTGAAGTTTCAGACCTCTGATGGCCAAAAAAGAAGGGTTTGTGGCTTCTATAATTGCAATACGGATCATTGTGTATATGTATTGTTAGACGGACCGGGAGGGTCGGCCGAGGATAAGGGGAGAGGTCTCCGGGGAGAGCCGTCTCCGACGATCGTACAGACAAGTAACTTCCCCCCCACAGACGGACACCACACAAGGGTAAAGTTCAACGATACTTTATAGGCAATTCTTTAAGTACGATGAATGGTACAAGGAGGTCTGGACTCAGGGGTCCCCTCGATTCTGGTCTCTGGTTTGGGAGAAGGGTAGCGGGACAGTCTTGTTACCAAAAGATGGGAATAGCTCTCAATCCTCGAGCTCGGCGTTCTAGATGATCGGGCCGCGGCGGAGCCAGCAGGTCCCGAGATGGACGAAGGAAGCGACGGTCCGCGGCGGAGCCAGCAGGTCCCGATGAAGATGGTAGTTACAAACGGTCCGCGGCCACGCCAGCAGGTCCCGACGACGATGAAGGTTTACGAAGGTTACGAAGGTTGCGGCAGCGCCAGCAGGCAGGACGATGATGCGCAAGGCAGAGCTACGGCAGCGCCAGTAGTCCGTCAAGGATGAGTTCTTCTCTGCGTCTCTCGACTCCAGGATACAACTGCCTTCCTGCTCTGGAGCTGCCCCAGTTATAGGGCTGGTGCCCTTTGATGTCCGGACCCTCGCACTTGGAGGTCGGGAGGTCCGGGATGAGGGAGTCCAGACACCCAGCAGGGGGGTGGAGCCAGCGCCCGGGGAGGCGATGGGCGAGCGGCACTTGGCGGGGGAGAGCCATCGACGCCTCTTTCTCCCATTGACTTGCCAAGTAGCTCGCTCACCTCCTGGGTGGATGGTGGTGCCGGGATGTCTGAGGCCTGGCTAGGCCCAGGGTTGAGGTCGGCCGGGGGCCAGGCGGCCTCGTGGTGGAGTGTCCAAGATGGCGCCCAGGCTGGGTGCGCGGGCCAGTAGTGGGTCGGGCCCACGAGGTCGATATGTTCAGGGGCCGGGGTCCCGGAGGGGACGGAAGACGAGCAGTGGTGGTGTGTGGCCCTTGTGTGTCCGGGCTCGGGCCTGGTCGGGCCGAGGGGGGAGCGGCCCTTCATGTGGCCTGTCCAACATGCGTCCCCCCCAGCTGAAGGCGGGGAGAGTCACCCATCCTCTTGGGGACTCTCCTCGTCGAGGCGGAAAAACCGGGACAGGCCATCCGCGTTGGCGTGATCTGGCCCAGGCCGGTGCTCAACAGTGAAGTCCATCCCTTGTAGGGAGATGGACCAACGTAGTAGTTTCGGGTTTTCCCCCCGCATCTGCATCAGCCACTGCAGGGGTCGATGGTCGGTCTGCACCCGGAAGTGTGTGCCAAAGAGGTAGGGCCGGAGCTTTTTGAGGGCCCATACCACAGCGAAGGCCTCCCTCTCTATGGTGCTCCAGCGTTGTTCTCGGGGTAGGAGTCGCCTGCTGATGAAGGCCACTGGCTGATCAAGGCCTTCGGTGTTCACTTGAGACAGGACTGCCCCAATGCCATGGTCGGAGGCATCCGTCTGGACGACGAACTCCCGGCTGTAGTCGGGGGCCTGGAGCACAGGGGCGGAGCACATGGCGGCCTTCAATTGTTCGAAGGCTGTTTGACAATCCGGGGTCCAGTTGACTTTCTTGGGTTGATTTTTGGACGTGAGTTCTGTGAGGGGCCCCACTATGGTACCATAGTCTTTCACGAACCTTCGGTAATAGCCCGTGAGGCCCAGGAAGGCGCGTACCTCGGTCTGGGTGATGGGGGGCTGCCAGGACTGGATGGCGGCAATCTTGAGCTGCAGAGGGGCCACCAGGCCGCTTCCCACCTGGTGTCCGAGGTAGGTTACGGACCCCTGACCAATTTGGCATTTGCTGGCCTTAATCGTGAGGCCAGCCCGCTGGAGGGCCTGTAGCACCGCTCGGAGGTGGTGGAGGTGCTCGGGCCAATGGTGGCTGTATACAGCGATGTCGTCTAGGTAGGCGGCGCTGAATCCTTCGAGCCCTGCCAGGACCTGGTTGACGAGCCGCTGAAATGTTGCTGGAGCATTCTTCATGCCAAAGGGCATGACCTTGAAATGGTAATGGCCATCAGGGGTGGAGAAGGCAGAACGTTCTTGGGCCCGGGGTGTGAGGCCGATCTGCCAGTAGCCCGCCGTCAGGTCGAAAATACTGAGGTAGCGGGCAGCCCCCATGCGGTCGATTAGTTCGTCTGACCGGGGGATAGGATGTGCGTCTGTTCGGGTGACCGCATTCAAGCCCCGGTAGTCGACGCAGAACCGGAGTTCTGGTGTGGTGCCGGGAGCGGCTGCTTTGGGGACCAGTACTACAGGGCTGGCCCAGGGGCTGTCTGAGGGCTCGATGACCCCGAGCGTGAGCATTTTGGTTACTTCTTCCTGGATACAGGCCCGTACCCGATCTGGCACGCGGTAGGCCCGGTGGCGGATAGGGGGGTTGTCCCCCGTGTCCACGTCGTGTACACACCAGGAAGTGACACCTGGGGTGAGGGAAAACAGGCTGGCGAACTGCAACAGAAGGTCTCGACACTCCTGGCGTTGTTCCCGGGTGAGGGCCTCCGAGAGTCGGACCCCATCCACGGAGCCGTCTTTCTCCCGAGTCCGTAGGAGGTCAGGGAGGGGCTCGGAGTCTTCTTCGGCCCCATTGTCTGTGGCCATCAGGAGGCTGAGTTCTGAACGCACAAAGTGGGGTTTCAGTCTATTAGTGTGGAGGACCCGGAGGGGGTTCCGGGCAGATTCCATGTCGATGAGATAGGTGGCAGGGCCCTTGCGCTCGACTACTTTGAAGGGCCCCGTCCACTTGTCTTGCAGGGCGCAGGGTTCGGTGGGGGACATCACCCATACCTGTTGCCCAGGTTCAAATTCGATGGAGGAGGCATTCCGGTCATACCACTTTTTCATGTCCTCTTGGCTGGCCTCTAGGTTGGCTTTTGCCAGCTCTCTGAACCGCCGGGTCTGGTTGCGGAGGGTTAGGAGGTATCGGAAGACATCTGGGGGGTTCTTTAGAGGGGGCATCTCCCAGCCTTCCTTGACTAGGCTGAGCGGCCCCCGTACTGGATGTCCATACAGCAGTTCAAACGGGCTGAAGCCGAGGGACTTCTGGGGGACCTCCCGATATGCGAAGAGGAGGCACGGCAGCAGCACATCCCACTGGCGACGGAGGGGCTCTTCCAACCCCCCAATCATCCCTTTGAGCGTGCGGTTGAACCGCTCAACGAGTCCGTTTCCTTGAGGGTGATAGGGGGTCGTGAATCGGTAGGTAACCCCACACTGTTGCCAGAGGGACTTCATATATTTGGAAATAAAGTTCGTGCCTCTGTCGCTGACGACTTCTCGGGGGAAGCCCACACGGGAGAAGATTCCCATCAGAGCCCGGCCGACTACCGGGGCTGTCACAGTCCGCAGGGGAACAGCCTCGGGGTAGCGGGTGGCGTGGTCCACTAGCACCAGGATGAACCGATGGCCTTGTTTTGTACGCGGGTCCAGGGGCCCCACAATGTCGATCCCGACCCTCTCGAACGGGGTGGTGACCACGGGAAAAGGTTGCAGGGGGGCTTTTAGTTTGCGGCCGCTCTTTCCACTGGCTTGGCACGTGGGGCAAGATCGGCAATGCTGGTGTACATCGTCCCTCATTTTGGGCCAGAAGAAGTGGGTCACCAGGCGGCTGTAGGTTTTATCTTGACCCAGGTGTCCAGCCAGGGGGACATCGTGGGCTAGGTTTAGCAGAAAGTCTCTGAAACGGAGGGGTACCACTAGCACTCGGCTGGCCCCCAACTCCGCGATTCTTTGTTCACTGTATAGCAAATCATTGTCCCAGTAGATCCAATGAGTTCCGGAGGTATCCCCTGCGCTTTGGGCGAGGGCTTGTTGGCGGAGTCCCTCGAGGGAGGGACAGGTCTTCTGTTCTTGGCGAAACTGTTCTTGCGTGGGCCCCCCCTCTTGAGGCCACTGGTCGAGGTTAGCGAGGTCTGGAGGTTGAGCTGGTTCTGGGGGGACGTCACGGTCGGTGGTTTCGGCTGGGGCGACCGGAGGCGGAGGCGCCGGCCATTCGGGTTCCTCGGGTCGGGGTTTGGCACGGGCGGCCATGGACCGGGTGGTGACGCATGCCCAGTCCGGGATGCCTAACATCCCCAGGTGTTCTCGTCGTTCTACGGCTGCCCACGGAGAGCTTTCAAGGTCATTCCCCAGGAGACAGTCTACGGGGGCATCGTCTCGGACCGTTACTTTCAACATGCCGGAGACCCCTCCCCATTCGAAAGGGACGCAGGCCATCCGACACAGACTCTCCGAGTTATCGGCTGAACGGACAGGGCAGAGAATGTTTGGTAGGAACTGTTCTGGGGTCACCAGGTGACAGCGGACGGCTGTTACACTGGCCCCGGTGTCACGGAGGGCTTCGGCCCGGCGTCCATTGATGCTCACCCATTGGCTGTACTTCTGGGTGTTAGCGGGTAGGGGGACCCGCGGGACCATGTCTTTCCCCCCTAAGCATGCTAGAGCCATGGCGGCTGGCTCCCATTCTTGATGCTCTTGCTCATATTCTTCTTGTTCCTCTGAGATCTGTTCCTCCCCCAGAGCAGCAGCGGCTATTTGGCGGGGTCTTGGGCTCTGATACTGGGGGCAGTTTGGGTCGTTTGCATAGTGACCGACTCGTTGGCATCGATGGCACGTAACATTGGCTCGATATCCCGGTCGCGCCGGGGTGCTGCCCCGGTTGGCCGGGGGGGTGGTGCTGGTAGCGGGGGCGACCGGAGCGTTGTCTCTTCCGCGTCCTTGGCCTCCTCCTCCTCCTCGGGGACGGTGCTGACCGTTGTTGTTCCGGCTCTGTTCATAGGACCCATTTCGGCCCACTCTGGTGATTTCCCACCGGTCAGCTTCGGCTGCGAGCTGCCGGGGATCGGTCAATTTGCTGTCGAGGAGGTGCTGGCGGAGCTCAATGAAGCAATTGTTCGATAGATGCTCCCATACCATGAGATTGAAGAGTTGTTCGTAAGTTGTGACCTTGCTTCCTTTGATCCAGCCCTCGAAGGCTCGGCTAAAATAGTTTACATAGTCCACCCAAGTTGTACCCGGGATGCGGGTGCAGTCTCGGAACCTCTGACGGTACATCTCGGGTGTGAGGCCATAGCGGGTGAGGAGTGCAGCTTTCATATGGTCATAGGAGGTCATCTGGTGGTCCGGGAGCTGTAGCAGGGCGTCACGGCCCTCATTGAGGAATCTCCCCCATAGACCGGCTCCCCAGTCGCTTCTATCGATCCGGTGGGCGGTCATAGCGATTTCGTAGGCCTTAAACCATTGCTGGATGTCGTCCTCTCGGAAGTATTCTCGAACGACATCCTTGGGGATGTGTACCTTTTTCTCTGTTGCCCCTGGGGTGTGGGGTTGCTCGGGCACCCCTACTTCTTTATTCTGCTTGCGTAGGTCGATCTCAGCTAATTTTCGCTCGTGTTCATATGCCAATTTCTTCTCCTTGAGCTCCCTTTGTCTCTGTTTTTCCTCTCTTTCTTCTCGGAGACGCAGGTGCTCTAAGTTTATTTTTTGTTCGGCCAACTTAAGTTCAACATCCATTTTGAGCCGGGCCATTTCCAGCTCGTGTAGTCGGGTTTTTTCTCGTTCCTGGATCTCGTCTTGCGAGAGACCCGTTCTTCGCTCCTCAGGGGCTGTGGTGTTTTTTTCTATTGCTGCGATGTTTTGATCGGGGGTTCCGGCAGCCCCGGTTTCTGCCCAAGACTCTAGGGCATGCTTGAAATCGTCCTTGGTACTTAGACCGGTGGTAGCGATACCTAGTTCGATGCAGAATTGTTTTAATTCACGATGGCTGTACTCGTCCAATTTCTCCATCTGAAATTTCTCGGTGGATCCGCTTTCTTTGTTTGACATCGTGATTTTGTCGTGGGGTGAGCTACTCTCTGTACGATAATGCGGTGATTCGGATCGCGCCGCTGGCCACCAATGTTAGACGGACCGGGAGGGTCGGCCGAGGATAAGGGGAGAGGTCTCCGGGGAGAGCCGTCTCCGACGATCGTACAGACAAGTAACTTCCCCCCCACAGACGGACACCACACAAGGGTAAAGTTCAACGATACTTTATAGGCAATTCTTTAAGTACGATGAATGGTACAAGGAGGTCTGGACTCAGGGGTCCCCTCGATTCTGGTCTCTGGTTTGGGAGAAGGGTAGCGGGACAGTCTTGTTACCAAAAGATGGGAATAGCTCTCAATCCTCGAGCTCGGCGTTCTAGATGATCGGGCCGCGGCGGAGCCAGCAGGTCCCGAGATGGACGAAGGAAGCGACGGTCCGCGGCGGAGCCAGCAGGTCCCGATGAAGATGGTAGTTACAAACGGTCCGCGGCCACGCCAGCAGGTCCCGACGACGATGAAGGTTTACGAAGGTTACGAAGGTTGCGGCAGCGCCAGCAGGCAGGACGATGATGCGCAAGGCAGAGCTACGGCAGCGCCAGTAGTCCGTCAAGGATGAGTTCTTCTCTGCGTCTCTCGACTCCAGGATACAACTGCCTTCCTGCTCTGGAGCTGCCCCAGTTATAGGGCTGGTGCCCTTTGATGTCCGGACCCTCGCACTTGGAGGTCGGGAGGTCCGGGATGAGGGAGTCCAGACACCCAGCAGGGGGGTGGAGCCAGCGCCCGGGGAGGCGATGGGCGAGCGGCACTTGGCGGGGGAGAGCCATCGACGCCTCTTTCTCCCATTGACTTGCCAAGTAGCTCGCTCACCTCCTGTGTGGATGGTGGTGCCGGGATGTCTGAGGCCTGGCTAGGCCCAGGGTTGAGGTCGGCCGGGGGCCAGGCGGCCTCGTGGTGGAGTGTCCAAGATGGCGCCCAGGCTGGGTGCGCGGGCCAGTAGTGGGTCGGGCCCACGAGGTCGATATGTTCAGGGGCCGGGGTCCCGGAGGGGACGGAAGACGAGCAGTGGTGGTGTGTGGCCCTTGTGTGTCCGGGCTCGGGCCTGGTCGGGCCGAGGGGGGAGCGACCCTTCATGTGGCCTGTCCAACATGTATTATCATGCCCCTTCCCCCTCTTTCATGTGGGTAATACCATATTTCCCTTGAAAAAACTTATTTTGGAACATCAACGAGCAATAAGAAACCATGACTTTACCTATTTTGTGGCCATGCACTTTTATGACCACCATGAGAGTGACCCAGGACTACTGAATTATTTTGCAGTAGACAGAGTTGCCCCGAATAGAAGAGGCGGAAACAGGGTGAACAATCTTAGACGCCTCGAGTCTAGGTATATCTTAGACTTACATACTAAATTCCCGGCAGGCCCAAACAGGGATGAAGAGTTGGAAGTACATTTGGGGTGATTCCACTGATGCCCCTAGTACATGCTATTTTAGATTAGTCCCTGCCTTTTTTATTAAGTCAATGGATTAGGAACTGTATACAGCCCCCATAATGTAATTAATTTGCTGATGACATCTCTCGTGTGACAGTTTATGTATTTATTGATAAAATGAACAGCGTGACATGATGAATTTATTAACATTTTGTAGATATTCGTAAGTATTTGAGAAAAAAAACTTCTCCTTATTTTTTATATAGATTTCTATATATTTGAGATATGATTGTTTGACATGTCTGAATGATTTCGTAAAAGTGGTTTTATCCTGAGGATATTTATAGGTTTGAGATTTATACATATGTTTTTATCTTTGTAAAGCTGTAAAAAGCCATGTCTATTTCATCTTGTTGATATACACTTTACTGCGTTATTTTGAGAAAATAACTAGCGGTGACTGGGAAAAGAGCACTGGCCCAAGAGACTAATTGAGACCGCCTAGTTCTCAGGTCTAAATCCTGTACACTTAAAGCAAGGTACACAGGAGTGTGTTAAACCTATGTATTGTATTGAAATTATAAATGTGGGAAAAGAAGATATATAAAAAAAGAAAAAATGAAAATACGCAAAAAACCCAAAGAAAGACTTCAGAAACATTGATGTCTTCTATGTCTATGACACCATGTACCTCTTAAAAAAGAAATGGCAGGATGGCCAGTGTATCTTTGATAAAGTCTGGCACCAGCCGAAATGCATCAGGGAGCTGATACGATGTTAATTTGAATAAAGGAGTAATTCTTACCCCCGTCTTGAATGCCCACTGTGTTTTCATACTACAAGAGGTTGGGGTTGATATATATGAAGAACTAAACACAACAAAGCAAATTTGACACTGGAGCAAAAAAGATCCAAATTCAAATTGTAAGCATTCGGACAAAGGAGGGAATATTGTTCTTATGACAAAAGAGGTTTATTGTAAGGAGGCTCTGCGACAATTGTTGGACATGACCTGTTACGCTAAAATCTCCAAGGAGGAATATAATTCAAGCATTAATGATTATCATATTATGATCCAAAAATGGCTGGATAGAGGTATGATAGACTTTGAGGAATCACGATTTCTGAACTGTCCTCATCCTGTAACACCAACATTCTATCACCTCCCCAAAATTCATAAGGATGCAAGGAATCCCCCGGGACGTCTGATTATATCTTCCAAAGGGAGTCTAACAGAATCAGTGTCTAAATATATTGACTTTTTTTATCCAACTTTGTTAAGACATTGTTAAGACATTGGCATCTTACATTCGCTATACTATGGACTTTATCAGGCTAATCTCTCACACGGTGTGGGAACAAGACATGTTAATGATGGTACTCAATATAACCAGTTTATATTCCTGTATAGATCATGAATATGGTACAAATTCTGTCCCTTACTTTTTGAGAGGGAGATCCCAAAAATTTGAGAGTCATAATTAAATGATAATTGAGTTCCTAACATTCTGTTTAACAAGCAATATCTTTTAGTTCCACAAACAACTATACAGGCAGACTAAAGGGACTGCCATGGGCACCTGCTTCACCCCCAGCTACGCAAACTTGTTCGCGGGCTGGTGGGAGAAGCCAGTGGCATGGGCAGAGGACAACAGCAAATGGGTATCGTCCATCATTGGATGGTACCGTTATATAGATGATCTTTTTATCCTCTGGAAAGGTGCCCAAGAACAGGCAGGACAGTATATACAAGCCTTCGACAATAAGTCTGTGAATTTACATTTTAGTGGACAAATCAATGCAACCAAGGCTGCATATCTAGATCTAAAAGTATTTATTGAGGATGGACAAATATGCACCTCCTTGTTCCAAAAAGCTGCTGCTGGGAACTTGATTTTAGAAGCTCACAGTAGTCATCCTAATTCCTTGATAAATAGCATCCCCTATGGAGAGCTTTTACGCTTAAAAAGGAATTTTACCAGAAATTGTGACTTTATATAGGCTGCAGAGGAAGACATTGAGAGGTTTAAGATACGAGGATACTCCCTACCATTACTTCAGAAAACTCTAGGTAGAGTTGACAAGATCCTAAGACAATATCTTCTCAGTGAAAAGAAGCAGAAAGCTCATGATGAGCCAAATGAATTCAGATTCATCACAACCTTTTCCAGGGACACTGAGACATAAAGATGGGTTATTAACCGTAAATGGCATATCCTTAAAACAGACCAGGTAATTGGAAAGAATTTACCCCACCATCCTAAAATATCATAAAGGAAGTATAATTCCCTTAAGGACAAACTAGTACAAAGTCACTTTGAAGTAGCGCCCTATATTCTGAGAGTAAGCAACTTAACTGGATGCTTTCCCTACACAAAATACAAGGCGTGTAAAAATAGTCCCAAAACACTATCATATAACATCCTAGGATACTCGCAGCTCAAAACCATCAACTCCTTTTTGACATGTAACACCCCCTTCTGTATCTATTGTTTAGTCTGCCCATGCAAGTTAATGTACGTAGGGAGAACTATTCATCCCGCAAAGCGTAGAATACTGAAAGATGCTAGAGCTATTGATAGAACTGATCTAACCTACCCTGTGGCAAGGCCTTTTGCCAAATTCCGTCAAAGCAATAGGAATTTACTGCGATTCTATTACCTAGATCACGCTCCGGCCCATGAAATGGGGGCAATAGAGAGCTCAAAATACACAGACTAGAATCACGATTTATAGTTGACCTTCAAACAAAAGTCCCTTCAGGTCTCAATACAGAGGAGGAATTGGCCATACATCTGGGTTAAAGCAAAAACATTGAAAAAATGTTGACAGAAACATGTAAAAAGTAAAACTTAAGGTTATGTATAATCCTGGGCCACATGAACTTTGATACTTTGCACTAAGAAATATGTACTATAGGCATATAGATCTTTTTCCTTAAGAACCGTCATCGGTCTTGAAATGGTATCTTAGTGATTACATAAAATGAATTGATAGATATCCGACCCAGCTACTTGTCCATTCAGGGCTTTGTTAGATTTGGGGGTCCCTAGTTGGCAGAGGTAGGTCCCTTTGACCAAATAGGGACCCTTGCGTCTAGTCAAAGTAAGTGGCTATATTCCTAAAATAACCCCTGCTCACCCCCTTGGTAGCTTGGCATGAGCAGGGAGGCTTATCTCAAAGGCAGTGTGTAAAGCATTTTTGAACACATACAGTAATACAGTGACAACACTGAAGATGGACACCACACAGATTGTATTATAAAAAGAAATATTTTTATATAGACTTAACACAAGACCACAAAGGACAAAAATCCACAATACTGTACTTTAGAATGGTAAAAATAGCTTAGTTCTCTTTAGATGGTAAATGCGACACTTTATGTTGAATGTACCTTTGGATGCAAACAAAAGAGTTGCAGGGAAGGTGATGCGTTGGTTCCTTACACGCAAGAACGGGGTGAGTCGGGCTTCCAGCTCCATGCGACACGCAGTCTCTCAGAAGGCCCAGCACAACAGCAGGCATTTCAAATTCCCAGCAAGGGAACTCAGGAGAGCTGGTTGGTGAAGTCTGTTATCCCTGAGACTTCGGCAGGAGGCAAGCTCAATTTCCAAGCCCTTGGAGATCTTCTACAAGATGATGAAAGTTGCACAAAGACTTTCTCCTTTCTTTGGCAGTCAGGCAACCACTGCAGGCCAACCCCCCAAACACCACTCAGCCTAGGGATAGTCTCCTCCTTCAGTTTCTCTCTGGTTCCTCTCGTCAGCAAAGGTTCTTCTTGTTTCCCAGAAGTGACCTAAAGTCCTGGGTCTGGGCCCTAATATTTATACTACTATTCTCTTTGTTCTCTGAAGGCAGAGAGTGTCTGTACCTACCAGTTCTGGTCAGTCCTGGAGTACTCAAGTCAAGTCAAATTTGCTTTATTCGAGGTTAACTCATAAAAGCATATACAATCTTCAATAAGACCGTTAAAAAACATTTGTGTTAAAAGTAGGACTTAAAACAGATAAAATACATCAATTTCATAGCGAGATAAGAATTTACAGATAAAATGCAGACACTCTTGCAGTACATCATTTACAAAGTTAAAGAAATAGCTAACTTAAAAGAAACAATCAACTGCCTAAAAACGTCTGTCTAATAGTCCATGACCAACCAAGATATTTGGCGGTGGCTATTACTATAGGCAGTAAAGTGCTAGTGCGTATAATTCTTAAAGCTACCACACTACTAGTCGTACCTAAATTCTTGCACATTGGGTTAAGCCAGATGCGTCTTGGCTCTGCATAGATCGTACAAGCAAATAAAAAATGGCCAATTATTTTGTTTTGTGCTCCACAGGAGCGGCAATTGGTAAATGATGGACCACCCCACCTGCCTGTCAGAGATCTAAGGGGAAGGGCACCCGCCCTGGTTTGGAAGAACAACTTCCTATCCCTCAGACTAGTTATGGCGTCCCAGTAGAGTTCTAGGCTGGGATTGGGCTTTGCTTCTAAGAATCTTCCAGTCATAGTCTCTGAACTAGTATCACTCCAGTTTCTAGCGGCCACCTTTTCCCAATAGATTTCTTTGAGGACTTTCTTTGGTGGGAATGAAGCTACCTCTGGGTTTTCCCATAGCATGTAAAGACCAAGATCGCCCAGCATTTTTCTGAGTTCATTCAACCATCCAACTTTGTGGAACACATCTGCTTTAATAATGTCCAAAAACCCCTCAGCATAGTGTGAAAGTTCAGGTGTAGTCCAGAGTCTACGCCAGTACAAGATTGAACGCAGCCTGACCAAGTCAATACCAGCCTTCCTGCCCAGATCATACCTAAGCGGCAGCATGGGAGTGCTCTTAGGGAGGCCAGTAATGAGCCGCAAAAACGTATTTTCCGAAATTTGAAACGGCTGAAGCTTCTCAAAGCCCCGCAGCTCAGCACCGTAAAGTGCTGATCCAAGGGCTTTGGCCTCATACACCTGGAGTGCTGGTTTTATTGGTTTTGTCAGGGATTTTCTATGCTCAGAGCCAAGGGCGCCAGCTAATTGTTTGTGCCTCATTACTGCAATATCTATGTGTTGGGACCATCTTAGATTGTTTGATACATGAATTCCCAGGTACGTGAAGGCATTAACTACCTCTCAATGGCGACCATTCATGACAATGCGTGATCTACAGCCACGGTGGGGATTAAAAACCATGAGCTTAGTTTTAGCCACATTAACTTCTAAGCCATGCTCCCCACAGAATTGGTTGAAGATAGATAAAGTGTGCTGTAGACCACTTGGCGTCTTAGATAAAATCAGAGTGTCGTCTGCAAACATTAAAATCGGTATCTTGGTGCAAGCCAATGAAGGGGCGTCCACATTTGCAGACAACATGCGGGCAACAACACCATTAATGTACAGCGTGAACAGCGTGGGAGCCATCTAGCAACCTTGACGAACTCCCGCTCAACCGGGAAGTCTGTGGTAACCATACCCTGCCCTCCCCACTGGATCTTTGCAAAATTTGCTTCATGGAGTCTCATTAGCATTGTCAAAAGTTCTTCTGGTAGGCCCAAGTGCCTCAGAACCTGCCACAGCTTGGACCTTGGGACTAGGTCAAAGGCAGCCCGCAGATCGACAAAAGCCGCATACAGGCTGCCCTTGCTCAGTAACACTGTTTTCCACTGCAATAGGGTAAAACAGAAGACCTGGTCCATTGTACTGGTAGATTTTCGAAATCCTGCCTGGAATGGTGACAGAGCATTATTCTCATCAGCCCAATCCAAGAGCCTATTGACAACCACCCTACCAACCACCTTTTGGATGGTGTCTATTAGGCTTATGGGCCTATAGTTTCCCGGTTGGTATCTGTCTCCTTTCTTGAAAACGGGGATTATAACTGCGCCTTGCCAAGACACCGGTATATTTGCGCCCTGGGCAACTGCATTGGTAAGAAGAAAGATGTACTTGCTCCAGCGCTCTTTATCATTGATAAAGAGATCCGCCGGCACCCCGTCTAATCCCGGAGCTCTACCACTATACACTGAACTCAGAGCCATCATAACTTCACTGCTACTAAATGAGTTGTCTTTATAATAGGCAGGCCTAAAGCCGACCATCTGGTTATCAAGCTGTGTGTCGGCATACTGGGCCTTAAAATAATTGACCCAGTCCTCCTGGGATACGTTGTTATTGGGAGGCTCAGATACACCCCCCTAACCCATTTTACAATGTTCCAGAAGAACCTAGAGTCTTTTTTATCACTAGCCTCCTTTAACTCTTGCCAGTGGAGCTCGTCCCACAATTTCTTAGCATTTTCCATACTTTTCTTGTACTCTATTCTAGTGAGGCGAATAGTCGCCAATTGCCTCCCCTTAATCGCTACACTTAAGGCTAATCTGGAATCCCTGCACTCAGTGTTGTACCACTTAGCCGGCTTGAGGGTTGTCACACTGCCTCTCTCTACAGGTTTCAGGAAGTGATCCTTAATACCTGAGAAGAGGTTTTCGTGGATTTTAGTTACTTTGTCACTACCTGGGTCGGGTGGGTCAGCTTGCTCAAGAGCTATTACTGCTTCATCAACCTCAGCGTTAATACTGTCCTACTTTGTTTACAGGACTCCTTCTTTCCTTTAACAGTGTGAGCCAGGGTCATAAGATGCACCACAGGAGGTGGAACCAGCATTGTGGAAGGCAGGCATAGCCCTATTCAGGCCCAGGTGCTGCTCCTCCCACCAATCTACATGCATATAGGTCTATTCAGCCCTGTGCTGACTCGCCCTGTCTCCTGGAGCCACCCCAGCCCCTGTCACTCACAAAACCAGACATACAATACACAACCTAGCAGAGGCAGGCTTGGATAGTTAGGCAAGAAAATACCTACTTTCTAAAAGTGGTATTTTCAAACACAGAATGTTAAAAAAAACTTCGCTAAAAGATGTATTTTATCATTCTGAGTTCAAACCTACCAAACTCAAATTTCTACCTAGTTCCCTGAGTCAGTTAGCATTATAAGATGTTATAATTAAACTGCCCATTCTGGCCTATGGGGAAAGATAGCCTTGCAATAGTGAAAAATGAAATTGACTGTAATTCACTAGTAGGACATGCTACACACACCAGGGTAAGTCCTACCTTTTACACACACTGCACCCTGCCCTTGGGCCTACCTTAGGGGTGACTAATATGTAGAAAAGGGAAGGTCTAGGGACTGGGAAGTGGGTGCACTTGCCCAGTCAACATGGCAGTACTAGAATGTACTCAGGCTCTGCAATGGCAGGCCTGAGTCACATTTTACAAGCTGCTTCTGTGGGTGGCACAACCAGTGCTGCAAGCCCACCAGCAGTATTTGATTTACAGGCCCTGGGCACACGCGGTGCAATGTACTAGGGTCTGACAGTAAATCAAACAAGCCAACCATGGAGTCACTAATCCATACATCAATTTAAAATAGGGAAAGCATGTGCACTTTAGCACTGCTCAGCAGTGGTAAAGTGCCCATAGTCATAAAACCATCAAAAACAGGTCAGACAAAATACAGGAGGACGGCAAAAAGTTCAGGGATGACCCTCCAAAAAGGTCCAAGTCCGACACAACCCCCTTCCAGCCAAAACACAGGGTAGACCAATCACTACCTTGATGGGATTCCCTGCTTTGGGTGATAGAACATGGGCCCTGGCCCGCAACAGCAGGGGCATATTCCAGTTCTATACCAATGTGAACCTTTTTGGATCCCTCTGTCCATACTCTCAGGGTCCACCATTCTAACCCATGGGGAACCCTTCTCCTCTCCTGTGGACACCATCTTTGCAGCACCAAACCTTATCTTGCTTACAGTTGTGCCCCAATGGACAGACAGACAGCAAGCAAGCCACAGTGGCCAGGCACAGTAGTCAGTGATGATACTCAGGCCTTATGCCTCTCAGGGCTCTCAAACCTCTGTGGCGTCAGAGAGTAGGAGGCAGTAGACCCAGGTGCTTGGCCCCCTTTGTCCACTCTCCCTCCTGTCAGGTCAGGTATGACATCCTGACACTGACCCACCAGCCCCAGGACAAGAGACTGGGGCTGGCTCTCCCATACCCGGTCCTCCTCCTCTGGGCTCTGCACCCTCCCACTTGGAGTGGTACCTCCTGGCCCTCCAACCAAGGGTCTAAAGCCTCCAGTTGAACCGGGGTCAGAGGCGAGGCCTCTCTCCCTCTGCACCCCCTTCCAGAGTACTGCACCCTCCCATCAGGGGTGGTACCCCTAGAAGACCAACCGGTCAGGACACTGTTTACAGTTGTCCCACCCTCCAGGACAGACAACACCTGAACCTGGCTTCCTAACCCAAGGAAAAACCCCTGCGGATAAATATTTGCCCAGCGCACCAGGACTTCATTGGGAGCACATATGCTCCCCCAGGGGTGACACATAACTCATGTGTCATGTGACAATATGCCGGGCGCTGATCTCCCGACGCCTGTCCATCTGACAGTGAGTGAAGATCCCCCAGGACAGAAGTGGTGTCACCATGGTCACTCCTTGGTGACTCAGCCCTTCTGGCTGGCTCCGAACCACTGGTTCTTCCACTGGGGGTTTTTCCCCCTCTCACCCCCACTCTGGACTTCTGCACCCTCCACTTAGAAGTGGTACTGCCGGACACTAGAACTGATGGAGGTCTACTTACAGACACTCCCAGCTCACCTGACACTGGGAGATCCCCCTCAATGGACGGTCCATTAGGACAGACTAGGCTCCCTAGCTTGTGTTCCCTCAAGGAACCACCCAGTCCTGGAGACTGAGGTTGGGGCACTTCAGGACACAGCCTAGTAAAACTCCTATTCCTGCAAGACAGGATGTGAGGCCCTTCAACCTCCTCACTATAAGGGGACCTAGCCGGGCTACTCTGAACCACTTCCACCACTCTGGGTTTGAAGATACCTGAACAACTCCTCTTAGGAATACTCCCCAATGCCTCTCCAGACCCTCTGGAATCCACCAAATGGTCTGCCTCCAATGTGAGTTTCCTGGGTTCAGAGAACTCACTCTCCAACAGGTGTTGGCATAGCTCTGGAAAACAGGGACTTACAATATGCTCTCCCACAATTGGATCACACAGCCCCCTACAAGGGTTAACCAAACTATCCTTCACCTCTCCATCCAGAGCCTCGCAAACGTACTCCACACCACTCTCTTGAGATTGGATCAAGTATGGTAGCACAGTGGGTCAACACGCCTGCTGCAAAGTACATGTACAATGCAGATCACAAGCGCATTTAATGTGAATAGGTCATTAGGTTACTCCACTGGTCTGAGAGGTCAAAAATATAAACAAATGCTTGACGTGTAGGTATAGCAGTGGGTAGCCCATACAGCTTATATCAGTCTACAGTAAAGGGTACAAGTTGAGTGGAAGTTCTTTTTTGCATTATTTATGTTAACTGTTGGAGCCATCGGGAGAATTCGAGCTTGAACCTGCAGATTGCAATACAGGTCCCCGCTGCATTAGAGGCCCCCTCCCGCACTGAGCATGATGTGCATTGCCAGGGGGCAGACACGGGGTGTGTCGGCAATAAACAAAGAATTGAGCACTGCATGACATCCCGACATTAGCCACAAGCAGCGCAACAGCAATACCCACTTATACTTCCTTTCCAACTTGCCAGTGCAGACAATTATTATTAAGTAGTGATGGAGCGTGTCACATGTGGGTCTTTCTTGCTTTAGAAATACAAAAGCATTAGTTCCCTGAATAGAATGCAGACACAGGACTAGTGGCGATCGGACTAGGGCACCCACTGTAGGAGTCTGTGTTTGACCTCATGCTCATAGGTTCAGATCCCCGCAGGCCCACTCAGCCTTTCATCCTTCTGAGGTCGATAAATGAGTACCATTAAGTTGAGTATCAATAAACACCTGTTAATCAGCGCCAGGATATCTCTCGGGGTTATGGTGCACCAAAACACACGTATTATGTTAGGCATAGTGTAGGTCAATCACAATTGGCCACCTTTCCTCCTTCTGCGGTAAGAACAGGTAAAACATACAGAGGATAGCATCTGCCAGACACAGCGCTGAGATAGCAAAGTATAGTCTGAAGCGATAGGTAAAACACATTATTTCGGTAATGGTCCATTTCTATACATTTTAAATTAAAACGGATCCCCCAGTTAGTGTAAAGACAAAATAAGGTTACTTTGGAAGTTCTCGAGTCAAGATCCATATAGCCTCACATTTCAGGGTGCATAAGTCCTTTGGGTGCAAAGTCTGCACCACTGGAGAAATCGAGCTACTTTGGGGCCAAGTCCTCATCAGTAGTCGCCAGCAGCTATGCGGTGGTTGGCATAAAAGTTCTGCACCTACCCACCCCAGGTCGTCTCCTGCCAACGTAACCTACAATACTGGTTCAGCGTTCCAGTGGGAGACTCATGGGAGGTGCAGTCACTCTAGGGGGGCACCAATATCACAGACTGGAATAAAATTGTACTTGCAACAGGTCCAGGCACACAACTTTAATGCAATTTTATCCGCAGCTTTGTATGTATGGCATCTAAACTCCCAGCAGGCAACGCATGCACACCTGGGGGCATTGTGCTTGATTCTGTCCCTACAATAGGAACATGGCTGGGCAAAGCCAATAGTTTTGGTATTTCACATAGCTGCAAGACAAAGTCATTACTAGATGTCCCCCTTAAGTCAGGAGCAATTGCCGAAAAGCTATTTAAAAGGTCCTGGACATCCAATTGTTAACGAAGGGCCCCATAGAGCCGGGTGCAATGGTTTGTATCCTCTCCTAGCAGCAGTGTGCCAAGTTTTTGCTAGGTGTCTTTCTTGAGTGACATGCAAATGCGTTAGGTGGGAAGTAGCTAGGTTTCCATCAGTGAGGTAGAGGGGTCCTTGTAGCACCCTCAATAGCGGGGGATGCGTTAGAACATGAACGGGGAATCTTAGCTTCTGACATTGATCAAGTTGGACCACTCACATTGTTAATATTTATACAGCCTCGGGAGTGTAAAAGGAGCTGAACAGTAATTTACTGCAAAGGGGGAGGGGAGGTAATTCCACCACATCCAGGCAACATTTGGACAACCCACTCACACTAAGCTTCTGTTTGAGTTTAACTGGGGTCACGTATCGTCCATACATGGTTCTGTTTGATGCACTTGCACTGATCACTCGAATGTATCTAATGCGACCAACTTATTTGACGGATAAGTCCAAAATGTGTCACATTATAGTACATGTGAAATGTTCAATTTCCTGTGTATCATTTTATTCATATACACTGTTTAAACTAATTTAAATATTAACTGAATTAACTAGTGCAAGTATTGGTTGCTCATGCACCAAGGCATCTGCAGCAGTGAGTGTTAGTGAGTGTTGCTATGCTGTAAGGATATGAAGGTTAAATAGGACTGTCAGGTCCCACTGGGGTGCCTGCCACATGGCCACTTGCTGGTTAAATTCTTGAGATCAAAGGGCATAGGATGGGTCATTGCAAAGAAAACCTGGACAGATTTATCTGCTGGGTCTGGTGGTGGTTTTGACCTCATGGTCATAGAATCAAACCCAGTTGGGTTCCATCAACCTTTTGTAAATTGTAAATTGTTGTGTCTTGTAAAGCGCACTGCTACCCGGAGGCCTCGTAGCGCTATAGACCGCTGGGGAACCCGTCCTGGCTTTCCCTGTGAGATAGTCCCTCCTGGGGGTCTCCAAGGTGAAACCAGGCATCCCCGGCGTTTGTGTGGGGCCGTTGTGGAGATGAGGCAAGCTAATGCCCAGAGTTGCCGAGTGTGCTCCCTGGTCGGAGTAGGCACCGATGCGAGAATTATCAGTCCGCTGATCCTGGTCCAAGACCCTGCCGCGTCGGGAATCGAACCCTGGTCCCGGGCCGTTCTCTGCACTCGGGTCTGCCGCCTCTAACCAGTGAGCCACACCTCCCCACCTTTCATCCTAGAAGGTATGCAGAAACCCCAAGATTTTAATTTGGTTGAACTAAGCAAGGGACCGACTGACTGGGTGAGTCACAAAAGACAATTTCCCACTGGTACGGAATTATGACACAACATTGGTTAATAGAGTTGATCAATAAATTGGGTGAGGTGCAAACTTAGTGGCCGGTTAATGGGAATGTGCCTCAGCAAAACCAGTGGGTACAACAGGACGCTTCACTTATTGTAAGAGACTGCCTGCTCCATGGCTGGTCCAGCCAGGTGGTGTAGGAGTGGTTGCCTTGTAAAGAGGACAGGTTCCTCAAAGTGTATTAAAGTTATCCACATTTCTATGCCCGCATCCCGGCAATACCTGTAAATTGGGTGTTGCGCAATCCACGCCAGGGTGGGTGCACCAGTACGAAACACAACATCCATTTAAAGTCTGCAGTTAGACTGGGATTGGATTCCGTACTGACTGTCCCCCCCCCCCCCGTTCTCACCATCCACTTGTCTGCATTCTGGTATACATTAGCAGAAGTTTGGCACAGGGCTATTCATGCTAGGGTGGGGACATCAGCAGGGTGGCTCAGCAGCTAAGGATCGCAGTCAGATGATGATGGGCTTGCAGATAATGATGACATGCAGAAGAATACTGTAAAGAAGAGTGTGGGTAAAGGGTTCCGGCAATTGAGCTACATACCTCACGGACCTTCAGCCAGGTGGGTTGCATTAGTTTGGGATTCCAACAAGTGAGCTGTGCTTCAATAGTGTTGAGAAATTGGGTTTGGAGCAGATATGCTGACTATCACCAGAACACATCTTGCAATCTTAGTAAAGAAGGTGCAGGCAATCTTTGTTTATATGTTTTACCCTTGGTTCTCACTTTCCAAAAGCTTTGGCATCTTCTCTGCACACTGGTATACCATAAGCAAAAGTCTGGCTATGGGCTACATACGCTAGGGTGGGGACACCAGCATGGCGACATAGCATCTGCAGACCGTAGTCAGGCTGATGGGCTTTGCTGGCAATACGGATGTTATAGGTAGCAGTATATTGGGAGTACACTTGGGGGCCATCAGGCCTCACCCCTGTTTTTAGATCCACCTTGTCGTGTTTTAGGAGGGAGAGGAACACCAGGCGTCCCCGAAAGGACATGATGCAGTTTAAATCTGATGCATGTCTACATGTTCACTTGCTGGTGCAGCACTTGGTCATCAGTCTGAACCCTCGTATTTGGGACCCTCCAAGTATGGGGGCAAACAAGGGCTTAGCCAACCCCCAATAGAAAATGCACAAACTTGCACACAGTGCGTTATGGCTTGTATTCCACAGAACAGTGGTTACGAAGAGAGCTGTTTTATATGCCCAATGGGTCCTATTCCTGGCCAGTGCTGTACTTCTATACTGTTGGAGGTCAGATGATAAAGATAAGGGTATTGTGTTGGCCACAATTAGAACTTATTTAAACAAACATACTTGTGGCCTTGAAGGCTGACACCTCTACGAGTACCAGCGAATCCTGAAGTCGGGGCTTGGGCAGTGAGGGGTAAATTCAGGGTCCAGCCAACCCCTAATCAGATGGCCCATTAGCACAGAGGGCACCAGAGGGAGATATCTAGGAACTGTGGTTAACGAGGAAAACAGTAGTTCCCAACTTCCGGGGAGGCCATCGAATTTTCCTACAGAAGGGTAAATTAAGCCAAGTACAAGCCCACCAAGCAGGAGGGCTTGGTTCAACTAAATTCAAAATCAAATAAAATAAGAAGGGCTTGGTAAATTAGGCATGGCCTCTTTAGCTCAAACACAACATGTTATCCCGATAGGGACGAGGCACCCTTAATAGAGGTTGAATGGGAATTTGTCTAGCTGGAAGGAATGGTATCAGCAGGTTGCAGGAGGTTAAGGAGCCTGCCATGGTGGTGGGGCCCGGATATGACGGCGGCCACATCCAGGGCTTTGACAGAGTTAAAGGGTGATCCAGAGGCTGAATGGTACATAGGGGTACCCTCTTCAGGAGCACAACAGGGGTGCAGATGCCAAACAACCCCAGGAGTCTTTACGGCAGGACCCTGGAGGAAACCGACGGTGCCCAGCTAGTCCTTCAGGCGGTTGTCAGCATGGGCAACCAGGGCCTTGCCTGGACACACTCTGCACTTAAAAAGGAGTGAGTAAAGTGATGGATTGTGGTCCATGGTATTTAAGGGGGATAATCCCCACAAAATGGTAGCACCAATTGGGTTGGCCACGGTGCAGTTGGCTCATCAGGCGGGTTAGGTTAGTTACCACTGCCTCCCCTTGCATCGCCTGTAAGTTAACCCACCACTTTGGCATATATTTCTTGTATGAAATAAACCTGCAGCAAAATGTTTTCCAACAAACATATCATGTGTGTTTATTGTATTGCGGTGCATGCTATGTTCTTCTTACGGGGGGAGGTTGTCTATATCGGCACTATGAGGCTGCTGCAGCACATGCAGCGTGCCCACTCAAAAGGGTGGACACCTTAGTGCCACGTTAGACACATCCCCACATCTAGTTGTGGGGACCCCGGGGAGTCCCTAAAGTCCGGCGCAAATTCTGCGTCACTTCCGGCGCATCCGAGGGTTGGGGCGAGGTACATATACCTGCCCCCGCCCATCGGTCCATCCTTTTGGTTCCACCTGGTCCTACCATCTCCCTCCCTATCTCATACCCGTTGTGTTGGCTGGGGTGCGTAGCCAGGGAAAAAACATGTTTACTTGTTAATTTGTGTTGCCGGCGTAGTTACAGGGTGATCCGGAGGCTGAGTGGTGCATAGGGGTAGCCTCTTCAGGAGCACAATAGGGATGCAGATGCCAAACAACCCCAGGAGTCTTTACGGCACGACCCTGTAGGAAACCGACAGCACCCCACTAGTCCTTCGGGCGGGTTGAAGGCCTGGGCAACCGGGGGCTTGCCTGGACACACTCCGCACCTAAAAATGTGTGAGTAAAGTGATGGACTGTGGTCCATGGTATTTAAGGGGGATAATCCCCACAAAACTGTAGCACTGATTGGGTTTGCCACGTTGCAGTTGGCTCATCAGGCAGGCAGGGCAGCTTAGGTTAGTCACAGCTGCCTGCCCTTGGATCGCCTGTTAACCCACCAAGTTGGCATATATTTCTTGTATGAAATAAACCTGCAGCAAAATGTCTTCCAACAAACATGTCTTGTTTGTTTATGGTATTGCTGTGCATTTTATGTTCTTCTTGTCTATATCAGCACTATGTACTGCACACTACCTCTATCCAAGAGAGAATTGTCAGGGCTTTTTTTCTGCAATTAGACAGCAGTCTCAAAAGAGAGCTCAGTTTACGATGTGTCATTCTTTTTACAGGACTTGTTTTCATACAAGGAAGCATCGAGCGAGCTGCGAATGATGTGTAAATTGGTTCCTCCCAAGGCCGGCTTCGGCGCTGTCTCCTGTGGCTTGTAAGCAGCTTTGTAGGGACTGGGGACAGAAGAGGACGCCGAGAACACGTTTTGCTCTGTTGAATATCCCTGTTTGCTCCTGCTAACACAGCTCTTTTGGGCGGAAGGCGCAATCCCTCCCTGTTAGGCTAGTTATAACATCAGAGGCTTTTGCAGCGGCAACGCTTGAAGAAAGATTGGATTTAACGACCACGGGTAGGCCCCAGTGGGAAGTGCTGAGACGACTTTCCTCTGTGACAGGATTCGTTTTAACTGGCTTGAAGCGTGTGATGAAAGGCATGCACACCTTCTCAACCCACCCCCACAGGCAGCCGTGGACAAGATGTAGACATATCACACCTGGGCGTCTGCAATCTCAGCCTATGTCTAATTTTCTTATTACAGTCAAGTAGTGCCTCTAGTCACAGCCTATGTCTAATTTTCTTATTACAGTCAAGTAGTGCCTCTAGTCACAGCCTATACCAGCCCATGTCTAATTTTCTTATTACAGTCAAGTAGTGCCTCTAGTCACAGCCTGTGTCTAATTTTCTTATTACAGTCAAGTAGTGCTTCTAGTCACAGCCTATATCTAATTTTCTTATTACAGTCAAGTATTGCCTCTAGTCATCTGTAATAAGATAATGATGTAGCTGCTCAACTTCAATAACTTATCATATGTTTCTCTGTATGGCCACAGAACTCCTTAATGACGTGAAATATCTTTCTATTGTACCGGAAAGTATTTTATCTCGTATGCAATGCAGGCACGCACAAAGATGGAGATGTGGTTCAAGTGAATATGATCCCCTTCAACGAGAAATTAAAAGGAGGGTGGTTTATATTTACCTACTAGTTGACAAACTAGAGATCCTGGACTGAGGGCTTGATTTAGACATCAGGGGAGGGAGGAATAGAAAGTATAAGCCAAGTTACCGGCATGTGCGCCAGGCCTCTAACTACTAGGAAGGGGTACAACTGCATAAAGCTCTTAGAAGCAACTAACAAAGCATAACATAAAATAACACTGTATACTGTACTGGCAACTGATGAATTTATGGGATAGCAAAGAGATCCAAGTGCTTTCTTTTTATGTTTACAACAAGGGGTGGTGAGGGACAGAGTCTCTGAATTAAGCAGAAAGCTCTCACCCAGTCAAGAGATCAGGGCTAGATCCAACACCGTTTTTTAGCTCACTGCACCATCCCAGTTTCAGAACCTGGCTGTATGCAAATTAGTCTGTTCCTATCCCAGTGCATGATGGGAACAGGGCAAACCAAACTACAAAAGCCAATTATTACACTGGGAAGGAAACAAGCTCCCGGGGACCGGTTTCTGGCATTACAGCCGTCTTCGGCCCGGTTTGCTTGAATCCTGATGGTGCAATGAGCAAGGGACTCATGTCTGAGTATACCCTTCCACGCTTAGGGTGGACAAAAATATTTACAACAAGGGGTGGTGAGGGACAGAGTCTCTGAATTAAGCAGAAAGCTCTCACCCAGTCAAGAGATCAGGGCTAGATCCAACACCGTTTTTTAGCTCACTGCACCATCCCAGTTTCAGAACCTGGCTGTATGCAAATTAGTCTGTTCCTGTCCCAGTGCTTGATGGGAACAGGGCAAACCAAACTACAAGAGCCAATTCTTACACTGGGAAGGAAACAAGCTCCCAGGGACCGGTTTCTGGCATTACAGCCGTCTTCGGCCCAGTTTGCTTGAATCCTGATGGTGCAATGAGCAAGGGACTCATGTCTGAGTATACCCTTCCACGCTTAGGGTGGACAAAAATATTTACAACAAGGGGTGGTGAGGGACAGAGTCTCTGAATTAAGCAGAAAGCTCTCACCCAGTCAAGAGATCAGGGCTAGATCCAACACCGTTTTTTAGCTCACTGCACCATCCCAGTTTCAGAACCTGGCTGTATGCAAATTAGTCTGTTCCTGTCCCAGTGCATGATGGGAACAGGGCAAACCAAACTACAAAAACCAATTCTTACACTGGGAAGGAAACAAGCTCCCGGGGACCGGTTTCTGGCATTACAGCCGTCTTCGGCCCGGTTTGCTTAAATCCTGATGGTGCAATGAGCAAGGGACTCATGTCTGAGCTGGGATGGTGCAGTGAGCTAAAAAACGGTGATGGATCAAGCCCTGATCTTTGGACTAGGTAAGAGTGGTCTGCTTAATTCAGACACTCTGTTCATCACCACCCCCTTTTCGGAATCATTTTTGTCCACCATAAGCGTGGAAGGGTATACTCAGATGTGAGTCCCTAGCTCATTGCACCATCAGGATTCAAGCAAGCTGGGCCGAAGACGGCTGAAATGCCAGAAACCGGCCCCCGGTAGCTTGTTTCCTTCCCAGCATAAGAATTGGCTTGGTAGTTTGGTCTGCCCTGTTCCCATGATACACTGGGCCAGGGTCAGACTAATTTGCATATAGCCAAGTTCTGAGCTGGGATGGTGCAGTGAGCTAAAAAACGGTGATGGATCAAGCCCTGATCTTTGGACTGGGTAAGAGTGGTCTGCTTAATTCAGACACTCTGTTCATCACCACCCCCTTTTCTGAATCATTTCTTTTTATGCAACCTTATGTTAATAAATCATATTTTATCCAATGATTTTATCGGTGTTTTATGAATTATATTTAGGGTCTCCGATTTTATGGTATTTTTCTTTTTGCCTTTTCCATCTGTATTTATACATATTTATTTTTTGCTCATTTTTGTTTTCTCTGGGTTTTGTGAAAACATTAAACAGGAACTAGTATATTTACCCAATTATTTAACGATAAATATGCCCTCATGCTTGAATGCTTGAATGCTTGCCTGGTTTCAGTGACATGAACACCTGCATGAGATACATCAGTGCACTTATGTGAAAATATGCAACTTTCAGTAACGTCCTTGTGCATATCTACTGCTATTAAAGCCTCTTCACTAAACATCATTTCTTTTTTAACCCCCTACCTATCAATACACACAGCTATTGGCCTGGTACTCAAGACAGAGAGTATTTCGAATCACTCAAAAAGCAATTCAATTTCCAATGTTTTCCACATTTCAAAATAAATACAGAGAAGAAAATAAATGGTTTTCGGTCTGTATTTATCTGTAAAAATCAGTAAAAACAGGAATCAGGGAGCATTAATCATATTACATGTGGCGGGTAATATCTTTGTATCCTTGTACTTTTTAGGGAGCCAATTTGCATTTGACGGGCAAGCATTTCTCGTGTGCTAATAACATTTTCCTTACTCTAGTGCCCTCAGCGATTCACACACAAACCTATTTCCCATTTCCCTAATGCCTGCCATTGCAATACAAAGTGCTTTGAAGCTCGGCAGCCTAGAGCTATGTGATGATCCAAAGAAAGGTGATTTGGTCTGTATTGCAGCACTCTTTTGAGTCCACAAATACTGCTCTTTAATCCTGTTCCTTCAGTTTGTGCCTATCAATGCACCTTTCCCAAGATCTGACTTTCTTAACTTCCTTAATCCTTTTCCTTCTCCTTCCTGTAGCTTTCTTGAAAAAACCCTCCCCAACCACGCCATTTTTGTTCGCTTCATGTTGGATTAAAGCAACCTTTCATCCTCCGCAATACAACAAAAATGATAATGCCAATAAGAAGCCTGAATTTCGCTTTAAAATTTCCATTATAATAGAAATGCTGAGTTTTCCTGAACCATCTTGGTGCGCACCCTAAAGGTTTGATATAACCCATTATTAAAATTGTTATCTTATATGACAAAGCATAGAACTCAATTTGCTCTGCGCTTTAAATAAAAATTAAGCGAAACTTCAAAAGGCAGACTTAGTAAAATGCAGCACAGTAGGACAGTCATGAAGCGAATGAGCCTGTCCCAGCAGCACGGTTTGTCCACAGAAATGTGTGATTCCCATCAGAAATTCATGCATTTGTGGGGGCTCCTCAGAGTACACATTATTTTCAATATTTGCCTGTTAATTACCTTGACACTCGTAATTGTGTCCTAAGTATACTGAAAGTAACTTAAAATTGAATAAGGCGCTGCGACTGAAGCAGAGCGGGATGGGGTTTGCACCATGGAAATCGTTGATGTGCAATTCCCATCAGCACAGGAAATTTAATCAGGCCAACCTGCACTTCACCCACCAAAGTGATAGAGAATGCCATCAACAAGCAACTCACAGCCCACCTCAAACTTCACCATCTTCTAGACACCACTCAATCAGGATTCAGAATGAACCACAGCACCGAAACAGCACTCATCGTGGCCACTTATGACATTCAAATCATCCTGATCTGAAGAGAAACAGCAGCCTTCATCCTGCTCGGCCTCTCTGCAACCTTCAACACTGTCTTTCATAAAACCCTCATCAGAAGACTCCACGAGATTGGCATACAGAGATCTGCTCTCAAATGGATCTGTTTCTTCCTCATGGGAAGAACCCAAAGAGCCAGGCAGCCACCCTTCACATAACACTCTCATACTGGTAACAGCTTGAAAGCAGCACCGTGATTGCCTGGAGCAGGCTGGTTTTAGGCTCGCTCGGACCCTAGGAGCCTGTGCCTCTTCTCCACCCAGCTGTGCAGCACAGCTCAGGTGGAGAGACATCTAAGTGCGCATGATTGCTTGGCCGGTCTTAGATAGCCAAACCGTCATGCGATCTTACAGTGTGCACTACTCCCCCTATCATGGCCCGCCCCGCCCTGACTTGGGTAACTATAGCAAGCATGGAGATGAAAATAAAATGATTATAACATGGTTTTATTACCATTTTAGTTTTGCTGTTTCCCTCAGCTGACTCTCAGCTGGGGGAGGGGTGATGCTCCTTCGCCATTGCAGAGGAGCCACTGCTGCAAATACATGACACCGCTCGCGAACATCATCCGATCATAAGACATCACAGTCATCTCCTATGCTGATGACACCCAATTCATCCTCTCCCTGATGGGCAAAACAACCACCATCAGAACCAAATTCACCAAATACATGACCATGGTAGCAGACTGGATGCCAACCAACTGCCTGCAGCTCAACTCCGACAAGACGGAAATACCGGTCTTTGGCTACAAGGCCTTCCCATAGGACTCTACCAGGTGGCTGTCGGAGATAGCACCAATACCCACAGACCACGCAAGAAATGTAGGTATCATTCCAGATGGTGAGCTCAGCATGACAGCTCAAGTCAACGCAGTGTGCAGCTCCTGCTTCCACATCCTACGCATAATGTGAAAAATCTTCCAATTGTTACCTCAGGACACCAGATGGACCATCACAGAAGTACTCATCACCACCAGGTTAGACTACGGCAACACTATTTACGCCAGGTCCTCCACACAACTCTTACACAGATTCCAGAACATCCAGAACATCGCTGCAAAGTTCATTCTCGACCTCCCACGCTGCACCCACATCACACCTCACCTCAGGAAGCTCACTGGCTCCCCATTCACAAGAGCAGTCAATTTCAACTTCTCTCACACACATACAAAGCCTTACCCAACACATAACCAGAGTACCAGAACAGCCTTATACACTTTCGCCAACCCACCGGACACCTCAACTCTACCTCACTCTCACTCCCACACATTTCCAGCATCCGCAAAAGTAAAACTGGAGGTTGCTTCTTCTCTTCCTCCCTCAGCACATCAGAGCCTCCTCCTGATGTCTTAAGTTCCGCAAGAAGCTTAAGACCTGGCTCTTCGTGTAAGCAACTTGGGACCACAAACCTACACACCTGCCCAAGCGCCTGGATAACCTCTCAGGTGATTAGTGAGCTATACAAATCAATAAAACATAACATAACATAACATAACATAACATAACATAACATAACATAACATAACATAACATAACATAACATAACATAACATAACATAATATAATATAATATAATATAATATAATATAATATAATATAATATAATACATTAGTAGAAGCTGCACTTGAAAGGATGGACAACAGTACATTAAATAAACATTCAATACTGGGAAGCACATTAGGCTCCAGAATAATGACAGAGAGAAATAGATTTGCAAACCACGAAGGTTTATTAGCAGATATACAAAGTTACAAATTCAAATCATTCAAATTAGTCATAAAGCAATAATAGCTAAGAGGGTTGTTCAGCATAATCCAAAGTGAGTCAAATTAGCAAATGCAAGACAAGTTACTTATATTTTTATGCAAATCGAATAAGACTCAGGGGAATATTTACAAGCCCCTATCGCTACCACAACATCACTTTTCTCGTTGTTGTGTGGCGATCGGGGCCTCGCCTTCTTCACATGGCAGCGTAAAGCCGTTTTAAGTGGCTTAGTGCTGCCTTGTAAATAAGGCACCTTTTCACGCTATACTTAGTGTGAAAGGAATGGGCAGTGGGTGTTGTGGTGGGCTCGGCTCAGCTCCTCGTACGAGAGAAAAGGAAGACAGACTAACAGCTGCCAAAATGCATTTGAAATGTTAGTGTTAGTGGTTAAACTGAGACCTACATTAACTATGGCTAACTTAACATGAACACACTCTCACTAAGGTCAACTATAATGTCAAAATCATACTTTATAAATGATTAGGAGATATATATATGCTATGCAGAATAATATGTATTAAACAACCCACAAAAACAGTGATATGAAGTCACCGCAACATTCCACATTCTTCCTCTTTCAGTGCTGCTCCTCTGACAGACAAGTAGTGCTGCTTCTATTCTCTACGTAGGATGCAAACAGCTCCTGCTAAAGATGAATCGATCTTTTACGTAATCAATAAATTAGTTTACCAACTACTGATTAGCAATTGGCCAACGGATGACCATCCACAAGTTAAAGGTAAATGATTTCAAGAGTGAGATATTGGTGTGTGTTATGTTCATCATGGGTCCCACATGTTGTGGTTGTACAATATACACCTTACAGTCCTCACAAGGAGGATACTATGAGGTCATGCCACGTGATGATTGTTATTAGCAGTGATCCCTTGTGTAGTCAAGCACTAATCCATCCTGTTGTGTTTAAATGTATTACTCCCTGATGCACTTCACAAGCACTGGTAAATAGGGACTCCTCAATGGGCAGTGACAATACAGCACCGGCCTACAAGCATTTGGTGAATAACCGTATAAAATTCATGCCCAGCACCAGTGCCACAGATAAAGAACTTGATGGTTGTTTGTTATGGATGTGGATCTGTCAGTCAAATGACCAGGATCTTTTTTCCTTACACTTACCATAATGATACATCAATGCTACAATTTTCTGATGATCTCTTGCGTGGCCTATGTAAACTCTCTCGATCTTCCAGGCTACTTGTTGTAGTGGATGCAGAATACAGACATTCACCAAATACTTCATTTTAGGTGCTGAGATCTCACTTCAATAGCCTTGGCCTCCCTGATTTATGATAACAGCTTGTGCTCTTCAACCCCACACTCAATATCCGTGACTAGTATTTAATACTGGCGCAATCACGAAGGGACAAGCCATTATAGATCTTCACTCTGTCAATAGTGACAGATATTCAAATCAATTCAATATTAGTTCGCACCAGCAAACGAGGTGTAGTACGTCCTAAGTTAATTTGTTGTACAACATAACTCCATTCACACATAAAGATTAGGACGAGATGTCATTCAATTTCCATATATCTTATTATTTTTTTAAAGTATCATTAAGAGTTAGATCCATTCAACACTTTCATTGGCCACCGACGTGTTTCGTCCCATTGAGACTTCCTGAAGGCTATAAATGATAAATAAATACACATAGATACCATGACATTTATATAAAAACACATTTTCTTTAAAAACTTCTTTAGATCAAATAATACCAATGCAGCTACCATAGCACACAGCAAGAATGTAACTTGTCCGTATAATTAAGGGGTCCCTCTTCTATCCTGAACAACTTTCCATCATTGGGATCTACACAATCTTGAATCATATTTGTCCAGGATACACTTGATATCAACATTGCCATGACTATCCTTACACTCCATTATTTGTCGACAATATTACAATACGCTTCTCAATACTTCCCTTTATATTGGCACATATTTAATGTATTTTTATAACTGCCTCGGTGTCTGTGTTTTCTAAATGGCTAAGTGCTGTCTTTTAGGTCATTCTGCACCCCTTGGTCGATGTTAAACTGTTGTCCTACTCCTTGCCAGCTGCTGTGGCATTTAGGTGGTGGTGCAGCGCAGGGGAGGGCAGTGCAGGGGAAAAGAAACTTTAAAATAATACTTACTTCCCTGCATTCTGCAGTGTTGGTGCTCTTCTGGCCTCTGCTCTTCGACTCTCCGCATGCCAAAGTGCACCCTGCACCCAAGAGAGATGTGCCTCTCATGCTGGTATTGCCCACCATGAGAGCAGCGCCATTTTTGGTGTTAGCTCCCTAGTTAGCCACTTACTAAAAGACTACGACCCTCTGCTTGTTCTCCACGTGGCTGTAAAGCACAGCTCGGGTGGCGCGATCTAAGTGAGCATGATGGTTTGACCGGCCTTAGAAGGCAGGCCAAACTGTCATGCTCACTTGAAGCAGTGCCACCACTCCTCCTCCATCCTGCGGGTGTGTCGACATACCGAAATGGACACCCCTGTCCTTGGCTCAGCCGCAGGAAGCAAAGAAAATAAAGTGATACTTATAACAACCTTTGTTGTTAACAAATTATTTTTCATTTTTCACTGCTCAAAAGCAATGGGGCGCTGTTCCTGTGCCTTAGCAGAGGAGCCCCCGCTTGTCCTACTTCTATTTTTGTGAAATGACCCGGTTTTCGGTTTAAAAAATAAGGTCACCCTAGAGTGTTGCAAAGTCAGTTCTAGTCAGAAGATGCCATGTGAGGCAAAAACCTGAACAACTTAATACAAGAACAAATGTAGAAATTATAGGATAATGCAATTCCAAAATGATAACGACAAAGTTAAGCTGGCCCTATGTAAGAACATAAACCTTTTCTGAATGTTCCCAAAAATGAATATTAACAATAGGAAACTCCATCAAATTGAGGCAGATATGACATCTAAGTGGGCAGTGGTAAAACCACTTCTTCAGTATTACGTGAGTGCAAAACTTTAATAAAAATAAATATGTATACTATTCTATATTTTTTTAGAGAGAATTGCCATTAGACAAATAGATATAGGGATTCATTGTGGATAGAAGTATCTTAATTTGACACAAAGAAAATGTATGTAAAGCTGCAGTACTTCAAATAATGATATTGATGATGATTATAGTGACTATGCTAATTCAAGTTTTGATATTATCATCATAATTAATAATAGTATTAATAATGAACAAGGGTAATGCAAAAAATAACCAACATAATTAATATTGTTCTTACAAGTATTACTGTCATAATCAGTGTTAATACTATTCATACTAATATTATTCATAATAAATGATAACAACAATAATTACAATTATTATTATTATTACATTATTATCAAAATAGGTGTTACTATTATTTATATAATAATATTATTCATAATAAATGACGCTAATAACAACACTAATAATTAACATAATTATTATTATTCTCATCTTCAGTGTTCTTATCATTATAAGGAAGTACTGCAGCTTTAAGTACATTTCTTATGTTGGAAGAAGATACTGCAATTACCCATGGATCCCTATATCCAGTTGCTTAAAATACAATAGCAGCAACCTTAAACGTTTTCCATTTAGTTATTATCATTCATCCTCTTGCTCCACCAGCTAAGGGGCTGCAGTAGGTCCAGTGCTTAATTTGTAAACAAAGAAGTGCCAGGGCTCTCGTAAGGACGCTACTGCGGCTTGCACCACCCATTGCCCCTGCCAGCGCTACCAATGATAGTAAAAGCACAGCTGCTAACCGTCATACTCGTACAAGTGTGCCAATTCAGACTATTCCAGGTCCCCAAAGTTATAAGAATAGCTTGGGCGGCAGGCAATAGTCATATTTATTAATTAACTGTTGTTGTGGTCTTCTTTACCCGTTCTGTGCTCCCTAGTGTGGCCGTCGTCCAATGGCCGACGGAGCCCCGCCCACCTAATGGAACGCCCGCACTGCACCGAAATAACGGCCGCAGTTAAGGCTTTAGATTAGCCAGACTGTCACATCACCAGTGTTGACAATTAGCTTCTGGTACCAAGCACCAGAAACCACAGACTCAAATTAAGCACTGCGTAGTGAGGAAATATAAATTTTATGGTCAAGAAATGTTCCCTAACGTGTACCCCACCGTCTCCATGTACGAGCTTAAAGTGCATGTAACTTCCCTCCTGTGCCAGCTAGGAAGACGCAAATACATTTGCGTCCAACGTTAACATGTCCTCTTTCAGATCCACCTTGAACGGGTTGAATATTCCGTTCTTAGGTATGCCATGCCAACGTCTTTTTGTGGTGTACTTTACACGTTTTTCAGCTCTGGCGAGGTAGGCCCTGAATTCTGCCATCGAGCCTTTTTCCTGCCTCTGTACCCGTGACCTCTGCCTTACTCCCTGCGCGGCTAACGGCGCTTAGCTCAGCCTGCTGCCTGCCAAGACTTTATTCAACCTTCGAATTATCTGCTCCGCTCCTCAAACATACATTCCTGCCTACTAGTTCAAGTAAACATCTTTCCAGCTGCAGAGCAAAGGGCCCGGCCTCACTGTCTCCGTGCAAGTAATTCATAGCTTCCGTTACCATGGTAGGCCCATGCCCCCTCGCATCTCATGCAGACACGTAGACGCTTATACACGCACTCACAGTCAGTATAGAATAGCCTCTGCCCAAGAGACCTTTCCCTCTAGATAATAAGGTTCCCAAACATCAGATACCAGATATGATATAGGTGCGAGTTGATCTGACATGCCAGACTTCTGTCTCTTTCCGTTAGTGTAAATGTCAAGTCCCCTGCACCCTCCAGCTACACGTCAATCACACGTCATGCAGCTGCGCGCACATCCAGATCTCAGATTTCTGCTGACATTGCAAGATTCTGCTATGTACCCACCTACTTGTGACCCTTACCTGTGACGTTTCTAGCACACACCCCTATGTTCACGCCTTTTGATTACGTATTGCTAACACATGTGTGTTTTTATCTTGTTTCTCTCAGCTGTTACGCCTACTGTATTGGTATTCATTATATGGTTTAAGTATAAAAGTTATGTCTTGTCAATAAAGTATGCTCTATCCCTTCCTGCACCCCAGTGGTGTCAGGAACCCGATATCCGGTACCAGAACCATTCCTTTTTAAGGAATAAAACCCCTAAGAACTCTAACACCACGGACTCTGCGTCTTTCTTTCCGATTGAGTTATTTTTGTTTAAGTACTTACCTGCATAGAAATTAGGACGGTAAATCAAATATTTACCACATTATTTTGGCGCCCGAATAGGGACCCCTCCCCCACCTTACGCGCCGGTTGGTGCGTTGCAACCTTTGCCCCCTGCCATAAGTCAAGACGGACAATTACGCGTACCCGCAGGATTTCCTGTACCTCCCTCTGGCCCACGGAGGTGACGGAGACTGCGATCAGCACCCAGACGAGGCGGTGAGGAGTGCGGAGGATCCCGACCAGAGCCTAGCCGAAATAAGCAAGGTCCGAGGTGTCAAGAGGCCCACCAGTTTCCGAAGTATTCACGTGTCGAGTCGAGTCGAGTCCAGTCCGGTCCAGTCCAGTCGAGTTTTCCGAGGCCTTCTGTTCTGTGCTTCCCGGTGAGTACCATTGCTGGGCAAGTATCTAGACGGGTGCATTATTATGTATCCGGTAAAGACGGGTTTGGGTACACAAACGCGGTCTGCACTGTTTTAGACAGTGCATCTGTACTGTTTAGCAGTATATCAAGCATTCAAGTTCTTGCACTGTTCTCGACAGTGTATCTGTGCTGTTTAGCAGTACATCTAGTATCAAGGGTAGTGATATATGTTCAAAATGTTTTCATGTGATTAATGTCGAGGTATGAGTGACTGTTTGATGTACATTACTGTGTTTTTTGTGTAACTAGCTGTGTTCAGAGTAAGTAACAAGTATCGAGTATCCAGTACTAAGTAACAAGATGCCGTTTTTCAATAAACTAAGACAGATAGGAACTAGGAAAGGGATGCTAGAGGAAGAAATTCCTATCCCCCCTAGCGACACTCCTGGAAATTTTATGTACCATAAGCATGGCTTAGATGCCATACTGTATCTAGATTTATGGGCCGATTATACTAAGCACCTAGATGAGAGACACAGATGGCCCGTTACAGGAACAGGGGATGCCGAGTGCATCATGAAGGTAGAAGAAGCGCTATGGAAAAGGAAAGCCAGACAATCTCAGAAAGACGCCATAGAATTTTGGCGTAAAGAATCACATAAACGTGCTGAAAAAGAACTCCGAAAAGAAGACAGACATAGAGAAGAGTCGGATAGAGTCCGAGAAAACGAATTAGTTAATGAAGGGATCCGAGTAAAAGCAGAACAAGTGGACCGCATGCGAAACAATCTTGTAAATGGTATGTACTTAGTGGCCGAGGGTTTGCCTGAAGCCACTTCAGAAATACCGAAAAATCTGCCGCCACCATTGGTTCCGACTAAAGTAAATCACAGGACCACCAAAGACATATTCCTTGCTTCCTATCTAGACGATGTAGCACCCGCTTACACCAATCCACGTGCCCGCGTCCCGCCTACTGACGGTGACGGAGGTGGCAACCCGCTTCAAGACAATGTCCAGCCACTGCCGCAACAAGGTTCACCCGATCGACAGCCTGCTCCACTTGCTCCTCCACCTCCACCACTTCCCACACCTAAGATTAATATACCGAATCCGATTGCGCCTGATCCCAGTAAGAGACAAGTTCAGGTACACATACAGACTCCACAGAGAAATAATGCTCAAGCCTCTGCCTCAGGAGGTGCGACAGGAGGTCTCCAGACCCCGCCAGCAACCCACAGATTAAACTTTAGGGACATTCTGAAGCAACATACACCCCAATCACCCCGTCTCGACATGCTCAAAGAACCCCTTCCAATTTGCAGATACGATCCAGTACCCGGTAAAGACGATAGAATGTTGATAGCATCACTACGCTTGCGACAAGCTACAGATTACCTAGTGTTATTCCCAGGGATGGCTGATCACCTAGATAGAATATATCATTTTGTCCAGACTGGGGAAAATCCCGAAAGTATTAAGGAGGCCCTGGCACACCAGAAAGTTGACACTCAAGCATATATATTACGTTTTTGCATAAATTGCTTAATAAGAGACCGAGACAGGCCTGGGGTAGACCAGGAAGAGATGGAAGCACTAAACAAGTGGGGTCAAAATATAGCTGACGGAAAGCATGATAAACTGAATTGTATAGCAAGCATGTACAAGAAAATCAGAAAAGAAGTAATAGAAATACACAGAAAAGAACAAGAAAAGGAAAGAGAAAATGACAACTCCTCCGAGGAGGACGAACCTGAAGAACCAGAAACGACTAAAGAAACGATAGCGTATGTAGGTAAGGGAAATTACCTTAGGAAAGGCATTCGTCCAGAAATCAAGAGAGTTTTTCTCTCTGGCATATCAAAACCAAGTTCTCCTGAATATCTGTTTCAAGTTACCGATAAAATTCTTCAAGAACAAATGGGGTACCATGTACTCAATTCTATGGATGAACAAGAACTAGCCCGGTCAGCAGTGCTATGGGCTGACAATGCTAGCACATACAACGATGATACAGTAGCACAGACATTTCTGAACCTTTCCCCAGACGAGCAGAAATTAGCTGGTGTGTACATGACTCAGCATCTCATCACGTTATACAGACAACAACATTCTGATCCAGGTCCCTTACCCGATACATTAGAAGCACTACTTATGAATAGATGGAGAGGCCTAAGTACCAGATTAATTCAAATAATTCTAGAACAACGACGCAAATATAACGCTTTCTTAGGCCCACAATATGTTTCAGCTCAGCCACCAGAAAGAAAAATGTGTCATTTTGAGCATTTTGACAGACAGAATCCTTTACGAGAAGTACACCCAGTTATGGGTGCCAATAACACCTTGGAACGTGTGTTTGTGTACACACCTTTAACAAAGTTAGAATTGTTAGAAATGAAGAAACTAGTACCCTGTCATGATAAAGACCCTGCAGGTTTTCACCGAGAACTTAAAGACATGTTACTCATGGGAGATTACACATATACGGATATTATGAAATTGTTAAAAGTACTACTGCCCACCGGCATCTACGAGAAACTAAAGGAAAAAGAATGGGAGGTGGGAGACAAAAAGATTATATGGACTGAAATAGAAGACGAGGAAAAAGGTCGTACTCCAGGGCTAGGCCTTGGGGACAAAGCAAAAGCATTACCAGGTTTAATAGTACAGGTTTTGCCAAGATTATTGACAACTAAAAAGGAAGACTGGGACGCAATCTCAGCCTGTAAACAGAAACACGATGAAGATACTAGTGACTTCTATTCCGGATTCGAGAAATGTTTCATTATTAATAGTGGCCTGAAACCAGGTAGCGAGTCATACCCACATCTTTTTGTAACTAAATTAGTCGAGAATTCCCTGACATCAGTTAAGAACCGTGTATATAAAGTTGAAAGTACATGGCAAGCGAATACGCCATCCCAGATGTTACAAATGTTACAATACCACCAGAACAGAATTAGAGAAGAACAGGATCACGAACAGAGTATGGGCGAATTTTGCGGATCTCGCGTTCGCGAATTTTGCGGATTTGCGGATTCGCAATCCGCAAAATCCGCGAATTCCCGCGAATTTGCGGATTTTTTTTTTTTTTTGTGTTCGCCCGTGTTTCTGCCAGTTCGCGAGGGTTTTTACAATTTCGCAATTTGCGAACTTACCTGTCGGGTCGCAAGTTTTGCGAACTTGTTGTTTCTACATGTCCAGCCTGTTTGGGACACTCTTCTTCATCACTGCCACTCTCTGTCACCACTGCCACTCTCTGACTACTCATGCCACCCTCTGGCCCACCCATGCCACCCTCTGTTTCATCACCACACCCTCTGGTTGTCCAGTGTACATTATTTTCGGCAAAGCAAAGCACACCTTCCCTGCCTCAAGTGACCTGAATTAATTTGGGGCTGATTAATGTGTCACAGAATATTTTTTTAGCTGGCACCTGCTTCCTTAGTGCGCCCTGATTAGTGATCTTTTGCACTTGCTAAGTGCTTTCATTGTTGCAAAATTAGTTACAACACCTGCCCTGCCCCAACTGACAATAATGAATTAGGGGCTAATTAATGTGTCACTGAAAGAATTTAAAGTTCCAGCCTGGCACCTGCTTGTCTGCTCCTTTAGCTGTAAATCAGGACCTTTGTGGCATACAGTTAAGGTCAGAGCAGGGTCACACAATAGTTGCAAGCAGGCAACCGAATTCTGGAGGGCCCCCTCAGGAAGCAATACAAAGAATCGTTACAAATCATGAGGTTGACCTTTTGCACCTGCTCATTGCTTTTGCTTTTGCTGAAATCGTTTTGCGGTTTTTTTCGCGCTATTCGCGGGGCGCGGCGTCGTGCGAAACCGACCGCGGAAGCCGCCAATTCGTGCGAATGAGCATTTTATTTTTTTGCGGCTTGTTGTTTCGCGAGTTTTTTTGCAGTATTCGCGAGCCGCTTGCAGCGCAACACGCGAATTTACCCCAAGGTCGAGTACGGGCGCGGCCATTTTGTTTGCGTGACGTATTTCCGTTTCCGCCCGCTATGTATAATCTCGCGCAGTAAGCGCATTGCGAGTAGAGGTTCGCACGAGATCGCGCGGGAAATCTAGAGGTTCGCACGAGATCGCGAGGAAAATCTCGCGCGAACTGACTTTCGCGCTCGGAAACGGGCGCCGGCCATCTTGTTTTTCATTCATTTCCTGTGTCTGGGCATGGTGTTTAATCCTCTTGATATCTTTCCCATCCTTTGCTTGTTTTCAGTTTTTTTTTTACGATTTTGCTTCTTATCTATCCCTCTCTTTTCCTAGCTGTATATTTTTGTCTTTTCTGCTATTTTTCTTTACTTTTAAACTACTTTTGTAAACTCTTTTCTTTTCTTCTTCCCTATCCTATTCTTTCTTAATTTTCTACTTCTTCCTACCTTACCTGCCCAGACCATGGTCAAGCCAGGCGCCGTGAAGCTGCCCAGGCACTTGAGGGCCGCAGCGGCGGCGGGGAGTAGTGCTGGACCCAGTGGCAGGACAGCAGGCGTGAGATCGAGGGGGGAGCAGGTGACGCGCCGGGAGATATTCAGCCCGGAGGAAGTGGGCGCGCTGGTGTACTTTGTCCAGCGCCGCCTGCCCAGGACCATCGCGGGAGGCGGCAGGATCGCGGCCGGCGGCTATAACATGCGGGAGCGCCGGAAGCGGTGGGAGAAGGTGTGCTGGGCCATATCCCACCTCTACGGGGTCCAGCGCACCTACAGCCAGGTCACCCATCGCTGGACGGACCTCCTGGACCGCGAGCGCGACCTGCTGGACCAGCTCGGCTTGGAGATCCCCGGCCTTGGTGAGTAGTAGTAGCCATTGGCATTTAATCACTCACTACTATGATGTTTTCTCCTGCTCTGTGTTGTTGTATTGCAAATATTTGTTTTTTACATGGAGCAAGCCAATAATGCCGCTGATGACGATTACATTGTAGTTAAATTATATTTCAAAATCTTCTGTGCATTTCAGGTGCACTGCTCTCCTTCTCAGTGGGGTTGCTACTATGCTTATTTGTTTTCTATTTCGTGGTCTCATTGGCCTGAGTAACTATTATGTATGAGTGTACTTAACAGAACTGCGTAATGCTAGACACTAGGGGGCAGATTACATTTACAAGCCCCTTGCGCCACGTTTACGTTGCCTTGCGTGACGCAACAGCGGCGTAAACGTGCCGCATCCCTGCAAGTCATTTACAGCATGACGCATCTAGGGAGATGCGTCACGTTATAAAGCCATGGGCCTGCACCACAATGGGTGCGTTCCTAGTACGCAGGGTGGGCGGTCCAGCGGCTGTGCGCCTCGCAAAATTGCCTGCGTGAAATCTACAAGATTTAACGCAGGCACTTCTGCGCCGCTGCTACGTCAATTCAATTCCTTATGTCTGCTCGAAGCAGGCGAAAGGACTGACACAGCATGTAAAGTATTGGGTGGCCCTGAGCATTACTGGAGTTGCATTGCGTTGGCGACGTGACTCCAGCGATGCGCCGCTCTTACGTGACGAGATGCGTCACGCAAGTGCCTACCCTTGCGCCAGGGCGCGCCGCATTGTAAATGAGGCACATCTGCCGTGTCGCAAGGGTAGTTTTGCGTGACGCATTTGATCTGGCGCATCTCTGGAGATGCGCCAGAACGCGTAAGTAAGTATGCCCCTAAGGGGCAGAATTGCAATTACCGTCGCATCCCTGCAAAGTAGCAGGGATGCGCCATTAATTGTGCGGCCCGCTACCACCACCAAACATGGTGCGCCGTATTTGCAATGCGGCGGCGGCGCCCCATGGGCCCAAAACGTCACCGAAGCTTTACTGCTGGAGTTGCGTCGCAACGATGGCGCAGCTCCATCAATGCTCTGGGGTACCCTATCTCCCCAATGCTGGGTCAAGCCGTACGTCTGCTTCAAGCAGGTGCAGGGTTTGTGTGACGCATCATTGTCCTAAAGGTGACTGATTGATATTTTGTAGATTTCCCTCAGCCACTATTAGGATGTGTTCCAGCGCAGGAATGCCCTCCCTTGCGCCGGAACGCCCCCTGATGGCGCAGGGCTTTATAACGGGATGCATCTCCCAAATGCGTCACGTTGTTATAATATTATACGCCGCACCATGGCGCCCTTTTTTGTTTAGCTGCTGCGTCACAAAAGTCACGCAAGAACGGCGCAAAAGAGCCGCAAGGGCTTAAATCTGCCCCTTCCTTTGTAACCCTGACAATAAGAAAAATAGTGGCGGTGGATTGATAGTTTGAATATTTAAATGACTGGTAATGTAGCAGGCAACTGTTAGTGTTGTCACTGATCTGACTGAAATCACAATGGAGTTTGTCTGTCACTTTGCGTCTTGCCTGCGGACTGCTGCCTGCCAGTCCTAGGTGAACGTTTCAGTACTTTGTTTAGTGAGTTACGTGACTTTCGAAGTCACAGGTCCGCATATAAATGAAAAGTAACCATAATCAATATAATTTCGCAGAAATATTTTGTTATTGTTCTTTTGAAATGTTTGATTTGGTTGACATTGACAAGCAACAATCATCCATGTTTTCTGTTCTTTCTTTCATGTTGTACGTCAGCTCCCCCCAGGGGCGAGAGGAGGACACAGGAGCAGCAGGCGGCGGATGCTGTTCATCAACAGGGCCAGGATCGGGCAGGCGAGGGCTCCTCTGCTGGCCCCAGTAAGTTTTCATTTTAGACTAGTACCTATTTTTCCTAGCGTTCCTCATTTGACTTTTTTCAAAATTGTCTTTGCTCTTCTTGTAGACTGTATCTAAATTCTTATCCTGCCTCTACTATGACTCCCTGTGGTATTACTAGATTATTCTTATTAGTCTGTCTGTGTAGCTAACTAAGATTGCACGGTTGGCGAAACTCCCATGATTCTAGTCAGCAATAGCTCTATCAACTTAGTGCAGTCCTCTGGGATTGTCCATAATGTCTTTTGAAGTGTTCTATCTGGACTCATGCTTGCAAAAATTGCAAAACCTTTCGCTCAGTCACTCTAGTCTGGACCAAAAAACACAGATTGTATTTAAGTTTAAAAGCTTTATTAAAAGTAAACACATTTATTAAAATGAAGTCATAATAAAACTAAACGTTTAACTGATAATGGAAAAGTGGTTAGTGCTGACGATTAATTGAAGACATTTCTTGTGGTCGAGCCGAGCTCTCACCTGGTTTCAACTTGATCTTGTTGTTAGAAGTCCATCTTCTGTCTGTGTGGAGAAAAATGGTGCGTGTTAAAAAAACAGCCTTCATCAGTTGTGCCAAAAAGTGCAGCAAGACAACCTTCCCTGGAAAAAGGGACATTTTTTTTTTAACTTTAACGACAGTCACAAATTACATTGTTTTCACATGTCTTCATTCCTAGACCAAATACTAGTGACTGCTTTATTCTAACATTCTTAAATGTACTTTGTAGGTGGAACATCTGGTGGCGGGGCCAGTGTGGAGGTGGTGGTGCTCGACACCGAGGCGGAGGGCGAATCGGGCGATGCTTCAGGGGAGGAGGCGGCGGCGGCAGCTGTGAGAGTTGAGACGGTGGTGGTGGCGGCCAGAGGTAAGCTCTTATATATTCCTTACTTATTGAGATTGAAGACTAGCTGGGAAGGCAAGAATATGAGATGCATGGCTGGGTGAATGATGAAGCAATGATGGGTGGAAGGACAACAGCCTGGGTGGGTGACACAGAAACTGTATGTGTCCATATACCTGGATCATGCTACTATCTGACTCTTAGATAGCATATGTGTATCTAGAGCAGGGGTACTCCTAGTACGGCCCGCGGGCCGGTGGTGGCCCGGCAAGCCTTCGTTGGCGGTGCGCTGACCTTGCAGACAATCACTGCTCCCCCGGCCCCCACAGAGCAGAGGCTTTTTTGTATTTCACCTGTTAGCGCCCCTGCATCTCCACTCTGACAATCACTGCTCCCCCGGCCCCCACAGAGCAGAGTGGAGATGCAAGGCCACAAAGAGGTGAAATAGAACTAAGCCTCTGCTCTGTGGGGCCGGGCAAGCAGTGATTGTCAGGGTGGAGAAGCAGGGGCGCTAAAACAAACAAAGCCTCAATAATATGTTAATGGTCTTTTAAAGACCTGTTAAGTACTTTGGTGTTGTTGTCTGTGTGTGCGCGTTGAGGAAGCGGTCTCAACCCGGGCTGAAGGCTGACACAGATAGACACACACACAGTGAGATGACAGAGGGAGAGGGAGGGCAGGAGGGAGAGAGAGATGGAGGGAGGGCAGGAGGGACAGCAGGAGGGAGAGAGATGTATGTAAATGCTGGGTCTGGTGGCTCAGTGGATGAGGGCATCTGCTGCAGGGACCTGTGTGCAACCTCATGGTCACAAGTTATCGTTTTGCTTTAGCCCCGCCCCCTCTGACTCCGCCCCCACCAGTGCGGCCCTCGGCCCCAAACTACACTGTAAATGTAGCCCCTGAGAGAAAGTTTGTGAGTACCCATGATCTAGAGAGAGTAGACGGTCAGTGGATGAAGTAAGTGTAACTTTGAAGAGCATGTAACACTAACACTGCACCCGCACGTCCGTTCCAGTGTAGGAAAGGCAAGGAAAAGAACTTTTAATTTTGTCCAAATACTACCATAAATAGTAGCAGTAGTTTGTATTGCAAGCACTGCATAGATCCGGTTATTATGGTGGCCACTCCCTACCTCTCTTAATAAGTTTAGTAGTACTCAGTCATTCATGTGTGGATGTATCACTGCCTGTCACTCAATAAAAAGCAAAGCACCTAAAGTCATCCCATATATAAGCAAAAACATCCCATGTGAAGTGATAGATAATCAGATTATTTATCTTCTTCAATTTTCCATTTCTAGTACTCATTTCCACTGTAGGGTGAAAGTTAAATTAATTAAGCAGTAGCCCTTGAGTTGTAACAGAGTATTCTCAGTGCCACCCGTAATAGAAAAGTAAGAGATTCACCACCTGCATGTACTGGACGGGTACAGTAACGCAACGGCAACGCAAGTCTAGGTCACTCCTCATGGCGTGCGTCTCTTTTTCTCGGGTGCAAGTTTACCGCGCTGGCATTATGCCGGCTTGCAGAAAATAACGTACCAATTTTCCAAAACAAGAGACAAGAAGAAGAATAAGACTGGTGTACTTTCATAGTCGACTCCAATGGAAGTCCACAGTGCTCATAGAATTTGTTCCTTAAACTCCCACTAATGTTAGAGCAAGGATGAAGAAGTGTGAGGTTAGATAGATACTGGCCTCAATAGTTATGTAATGCGCTTGCAAGTTGCTAGTTGTACTGCAGCACACATTTCTGCTGAATGATTGAGTTAATCTTAAAGAGCATTGGTTACAGACTATGTCTTTCTTTCTTCATATAGGTTCTCCTTCCAAACGAACAAGGAGGAAGGAGCTGGCTAGAGCGGCCCGGCAACGGAGAATCGAGGCCACTGTTGCGGAATATCGGCGGCTGGTGGCCCTGGAGGACGTGGAAAGTGTGCGGTCGACAACAACGACAACGTCGTCCTCCGTGGCCTCACCGGCTGCCACCGTGACCCAGCACAGTGGTCCACCGAGACTGAGCCGGGCTGCCAAAGGCAAACGCCACCGCCGAGCAGCAAGGCCAACAGCTGCTTCTCACAGGCCTTGCACCTGCAAGGCAGTGAAGGCACGCCTGCGCCGCACCACCCTGATGGTGTCCCGCCTTCAGCAGGAGCTCGCCTTGCTCCGCGAGGAGCATGATGCCCTGGCCCAAAAAGTGAACAGCATCCACCCCTAGTGTCCCTTGCCCCTTTTTTAGAGACTTTTGGGGGGTGGGAATTGGGAGTTGGGTTTTTGGGGACTTTTGAAGGACAATCGTTGGGGTTAGGGAGGGTCTTGCGGGAGATTATTTTGTTAGGGATATAAATATACTTTTTCAAACTTTATCTGAGCATACCTGTTTTTTACTGCTTGCCTGGTGGGTGGGGGTTTAACGTTGACTGTTTTCCTGAAAGTTTAGTTCCATTTTCTTCCTTTAAGTGTAAATGCCCAAATGTTTTCAACACTAAGTGCCTCTCACAGACTAAGTGAAGTGAATCCAAGAGTCCTAGGACTTTAGTAGTACTACCTTCAGGCTCTCGTCTCTCGTACTAATACTCCATTATACCCCCAAACCACCAAACGCTTATCTTACCTGTAATTTGTGTTTGAAAGTAGGGCTAGGCCCAGGGCTGGCTCCACGGGAAACACCGAATAACGTTGGCAATCTTGGTCGGATAAAATTTCCTCATAGCGGTGGTAGTAGTGGTGTGCCACAGTGGCAGTTGCATGCCTATGAAAAAAAAGAAAATGAAATCTGGTTTGTCCTCCTGAGCAATTCAACGGTACAACTGAGAATATAGCAGGTGACAGAAGTACAGTAGAGCAGTGCCACATTGTAGCCTAACAAATGGTAAAGTATAACTACTAATTCGGTTGAAGTTCTTTCACATTAGCAATGGTTCTTTGTCAAGCAGAGTAAGAATATATCATCGACAACTGTGGAAAGAAAGAATGCGACAGTACAGGGCCTGTGTGGAATTATTGATAACTATATTCAACATAAGGTCTCTGTAGCCAGATACCCGAGAGCCTTGCTGGTCACTATAAATCCATTCACAACAACACTCAATGGGGTTGGTCTGGAAGGTGTCACGTTTACTCCCCGTGATCCAGTCGATGCAAATATGGTTCCACCTCCAAATGTCACCAACACCCAGAAGTGTAAACACAGGGTGTTCGAGGCATTAGGCGAGGGAGAAAAATAACAAACTAAAATAAAAAATGTGGGATGGGTAAAGGTAGGGTCAGCAGGGAAAGGATACCTGTAAGAGAAGACAAGACAGGCATCAGTGAAGTGATGTCCTAACATACAAGGGTACTCTCATATAGTCTCACTAAATAGTCTGCAAGTCTCCCGCCTACTCATGGGAAATGTAGTTTCATAGTACGGTAGGCGCTTAGGGGCTGCGTAACCTGACAGAAGGTATAGTAGATAGAAAAGGAGAAATTGCTTTTTTTCTAGGTGTCCCCTCACTCACCAGGGTTGCCCCTTGGTGACATGCTTCATCATTGGGGCCATCCCAGTCCTCTACGGCCTGGGGCGTGCTGCGACTTGCGAATTACGTAGGAGCACTTACAAATGACTATGTGTGGTGCAGATAGTGGAGTGGACTAAGTGATGTGTTAAGGGATCAATGTAGAAGCCGAGAGAGAGCAAAGAAATGCAGTCACAGTCAGAGAAAAAGGCAAGGGATACTGTATCTATGTGTGGTTGTAGTGGTCCTGTTGGAAGTGGTAAGTAAGTTGCCCGCAGAAAAAAAATCCTCCTATTAGCGGCACTCCTCCATTGCAGCCGACGCTTCGTCCACCGATGTTGGTCACCAGAAGACACCCTGTCCACTGCCTGCCTGATGCTGAATTGTGGCTCGCTACTGTGAAGCCTGACTCCATCCTTTTTTCCCCATTGCAGAGACTGAAACCCGGCCTGTAATTATTCAACGAAAAACAGGAAGTGATATAATATTACAACACCACTGATAAATAAATATAAGGTATGTAGGCTGTGGAGTGCAAAAAGTCACAATTTGTTTTTCCTAGTAGACAGACAGTACAATGTTTTTGAAAGTGCGTACTCTGAGTCACCTTTTGAAGGATAAGTAAGTATGGGCAAATTAATGTAGCGGATCTTGCCCCTCAAGCTAGGTGTACTGTAAACTGTGTTTTAGAACAAAAATAGATCTTCCTAGCAGTGCTCCCACCCAAAAAACGAGGCCTAGCAGAAAACTGGAGACAAAACTTACTTTGAAAGTAAAAGTAGGCCGAAGTACCCTAATTACCCATTACCCCCCGTGGATTGTATTCAAACCACTTGCAAGCAACCAAGCAAAAGTAGCCATAGCCAGCATCGCTCCAAGACTCGAAATCCCCCCCACTCAAACACATGCAATAGAAATACTGCTAACCCTAACGAACCCTAAGTTAAGAATAGTGGCAAAGGCTTTCTTTAACTATGCCAAATCCCCCCTTTCCCACCATGGATTTTCTTCAAATGACTTGCAACCAAAATTACACATTCTCACGAGTGCTCTAAGACCCCAGAACTCAGTTTGAAAAATCTAGAACACCCCGATACACATGCAATCCTGGTGCTAGGGCTAACCCTAACGAACCCTAAGTTACAAAAAGTGCCAAAACTAAAGGCTTTTCCGCGCGGATTTTGTCCCAACCACTTCTACCCGGTATTAGACCTTCCCAGGAATGCCCCAAGACCCGGCAACCCACCCGCCAAGAAGCATAACACCCCCAAACAGGCCAAAAGAAAAATCTCATACTTGCAATATTTCTGGGCCTTCGGTCCAAACGCGCTGCGTAGCTAGGCCATAAGTCGGGGTTGGCACGACGGATTTCCTGAAAAGCAAATGCAATCAAGATTAGAGTGTCCCAGCAGTGCTCCCAGACCACGAAACTCACCCGCAAACAGACGGAACCCCCCCTAAGAGCACCTCAAAGGCAAGCAAGTCATCAAAAACACAAAAAAAATTCCGCCTGGGATTTGGTCCAAAACACTTTTATCCGGTATTAGAGCTTCCCAGCAATGGCCCCAGAGCCGTCAACCCAGGAGAAAACGAGTAGAAGACCCCCAAACAGCCAAAGAGCAAAAGTACAAAAATGGGGACTTAGTCACTTTTTCACAAATTTCCCAAATCACTCCGCGCGCGCTCTGCAGCTAGGCCCTAAGTCCCCTCAGCCACCATGGATTTGCTTCAAACCTCTTGCAAAGTAAAGTATATATAGCCAGCAGTGCTCCCAGACCACGAAAGTCACCCGCAAACACCAGCAAGCCCCCCAAACAGGCCCCCGAAAACGCTACATAGAGCAAAATGTCTGAAATAGCCCAAAAAAAAATCGGCCTGGATTTTGTCCCAACCACTTCTACCCGGTATTAGACCTTCCCAGGAATGCCCCAAGACCCGGCAACCCACCCGCCAAGAAGCATAACACCCCCAAACAGGCCAAAAGCAAAATCTCATACTTGCAATATTTCTGGGCCTTCGGTCCAAACGCGCTGCGTAGCTAGGCCATAAGTCGGGGTTGGCACGACGGATTTCCTGAAAAGCAAATGCAATCAAGATTAGAGTGTCCCAGCAGTGCTCCCAGACCACGAAACTCACCCGCAAACACCAGCAAGCCCCCCAAACAGGCCCCCGAAAACGCTACATAGAGCAAAATGTCTGAAATAGCCCAAAAAAAAATCGGCCTGGATTTTGTCCCAACCACTTCTACCCGGTATTAGACCTTCCCAGGAATGCCCCAAGACCCGGCAACCCACCCGCCAAGAAGCATAACACCCCCAAACAGGCCAAAAGCAAAATCTCATACTTGCAATATTTCTGGGCCTTCGGTCCAAACGCGCTGCGTAGCTAGGCCATAAGTCGGGGTTGGCACGACGGATTTCCTGAAAAGCAAATGCAATCAAGATTAGAGTGTCCCAGCAGTGCTCCCAGACCACGAAACTCACCCGCAAACACCAGCAAGCCCCCCAAACAGGCCCCCGAAAACGCTACATAGAGCAAAATGTCTGAAATAGCCCAAAAAAAAATCGGCCTGGATTTTGTCCCAACCACTTCTACCCGGTATTAGACCTTCCCAGGAATGCCCCAAGACCCGGCAACCCACCCGCCAAGAAGCATAACACCCCCAAACAGGCCAAAAGCAAAATCTCATACTTGCAATATTTCTGGGCCTTCGGTCCAAACGCGCTGCGTAGCTAGGCCATAAGTCGGGGTTGGCACGACGGATTTCCTGAAAAGCAAATGCAATCAAGATTAGAGTGTCCCAGCAGTGCTCCCAGACCACGAAACTCACCCGCAAACACCAGCAAGCCCCCCAAACAGGCCCCCGAAAACGCTACATAGAGCAAAATGTCTGAAATAGCCCAAAAAAAAATCGGCCTGGATTTTGTCCCAACCACTTCTACCCGGTATTAGACCTTCCCAGGAATGCCCCAAGACCCGGCAACCCACCCGCCAAGAAGCATAACACCCCCAAACAGGCCAAAAGCAAAATCTCATACTTGCAATATTTCTGGGCCTTCGGTCCAAACGCGCTGCGTAGCTAGGCCATAAGTCGGGGTTGGCACGACGGATTTCCTGAAAAGCAAATGCAATCAAGATTAGAGTGTCCCAGCAATGCTCTCAGACCATGAAACTCACCCACAAACAGACGGAACCCCCCCTAAGAGCACCTCAAAGGCAAGCAAGTCATCAAAAACACAAAAAAATTTCCGCCTCGGATTTGGCACAAACCACTTTTAGTGCTTCCCAGCAATGGCCCCAGACCCGTCAACTCACCTGCAAAGAGGTAGAACAACACCCCCACAAGTGCTGAGTCTTTCTTCATTGGGCGTAAACCAGCCCTCTGCTTTGATGGAAATAGGAGTCTGGAGGAGGAGGATAGAGGAGCATGTTCTTCTGAACTTGTGAACCTGAGGAATGCAGACTGCGGCACCTTCAAATAAATTAGCAAACAAGTGAAGACAGTTCTGCTGATGGGCTTGTCTTTGTGATAATCTGATTAAAGTTTGAATTATATTAACTGTGCACAACAAAGAAAGACAGACACACAGGAATAAAAGTGAATAAGGATGAAAAAGAAAGTTATTGATTCGTTGTCTCATTTTCAGGGCTCGAAGTCGGAATCACGGTCCAGGAATAAGAATAAGGCTTCGTCATCATACTCTGCGAATTCAGCCCGGGTGAGGTCAGTGCCACCTGACAGAGTAGAAATTCCCTCATCTATGGTGCTGGCCACCTCCTCTTCATCCGGCACGCTCTCTCGTACTCTTATATCTGGTGGTATGAGGTGCTGATTCATCTTGATCATTGTTAACCTCTCCACATTTTTGGGCGAGAGGCGGCTCCGTTTGGGAGTTACAATCCCACCAGCCGCACTGAAAACCCGTTCAGAAGACACACTTGCGAGTGGGCAAGACAAGTAGTTTAAAGCCAGGTTGGTGAGCTGTGGCCACAATTCTTTTTTCCCATGCCAATACGCCAATGGGTCAGAATTAACATAGACCTCTGTGGAGTCATTCAGATAGTCCTTCACCATCGACTCAAGGTCCTCCTCCAAGGTTCCTCCACTTTGCGTAGCTCTTGCTGTGCCTCTGGCCTTTTGAGAACCAAACCCACGCAGAGCTAGCCAATCCTCTTCAGCCTCCAATGTTTCTGCTGTCTTTCGTGCAGATGATGCGGTTGCCGGTGTCTTTAACGGCTGAGAGGTCACTTGTGCCACAGCCACAGGTGCAGAAGTGGATTGTTTTGACTGGGGATGGCCTGCTGATGTACTGCCATTTCCTTCAATTTCCAGCCGTTCTGTTTCAAACTTCTTGGCTGACAAGGCTAGCCAACGTTTGTACTTTGTAACATCTTCATCAGCAAAAGCAAAGAATGCTCTGCCTGCCAGCGCCTTTTTGTAGCGTGGATCCAGAATAGTAGCACAAATGTAATGCTGTTCTGAGTGGATCTTTTGAAGACGTTCATCACCTTGTAGGAGCTCTAATAATTGCTCAGCCAGAAGCAAAGAAGAGCCTTTCTTTTTGTCATCTTTTCGAAACACAGAACACACCTCCTTCAGTTGGTCCTCCAGCATGTACAACAATGGGATAGCTTTTCCCAAATTAGAGTCCTCCTTGCTGACTGCACGCGTGAAGACCTCAAAAGGACGAAGCATGCGTGTTAGGCTTTCAACTATGTTCCATTGCGGCCCACCCATCCTCAGCTCCTCTATACCCTCTTTCAAGAAATATTGATCGAGTTGCGTATACTGCTCATACAGACGCTCAAGCATGTAGAAGGTTGAGTTCCAACGTGTTACCACCTCCTGGATGAGTGCTTTCACTGGCATTTGACATTGATATAGCATGCTCCTCAGCTGCTTGCGGGCCTTAAAAGAATGCCTGAAATGCTTGCAAATTTTTCGGCAGTTCTCCAATACACTGCACGCTGCACTGTCTTTATTACCCAAGAATTTTTGGACAACCAGGTTTATACAGTGCGCCAAACACGGCACTCTGAAATAGTAACCGTCCCTCATGGCCTTAACTATATTGGAGCCATTGTCCGTGGAAACATAACCAACCTTGCGTTTTAGTGGGGACAGACAGTTAAGGACCTTTGTGTTAAAGACATCCAAAATGTTTTCTGCTGTGTGACGTTTCTCCAAACCAAACATGGCTAGTGTTGCATGTTTCCGAGCACCTTTAAAAACAGTGTTAGTGTCAACACCTGAGTTTAGCTTTGCTTTAGCCCCTGAAAAAGAGACCCAGTGTGCAGTGATGCACATGTAATCAGCGCCTGCGCCACTGGTCCACATGTCTGTTGTCAGATGTATAGTGTGAACAGCACTCTTCTGCAAAGCTGCCCCAATCGCCTTCAGAACATCTTCATGTAGTGCTGGAACCGCAACTCGGGCAAAATAGAACCGGCTAGGAACCTTCCATTTAGGGCAGAGCACTGCCACTAATTCTAGAAAACCAACCCCTTCGACAAAAGAAAAAGGGAGAAGGTCCAGAGCTAGCATTTTAGCCAGCTTAGTGTTATACAGACGGGTCATTGGGTGGTTGCGTTCATATTGCGCTTCTGTAAACAACATCTTTTTAATGTTGCCCTGGACCAATGATTTACGGGATGATGATCTCTTCGACCCAGTTACGCTCGCTGATGAACTTTTCCGCATTGATGTCTCACTCTCTCCCACACTCTTAGTGTGGCTCCCATGGGGTGTGCTGCTGACATGGGAACTGGGTGTAAGTGAAGTGTTTGGATCGTCTTCTTCTACCTCCTCGTCATCAGCAGATGACAAATCAACGTTTTCATTACGTGCAATTCCGGCTTTCTTGACCGCCTCTAGGTGCGGAAACCATTCGAGAGGGTGCCTTCTCTCAAGATGACCTCTCTGGCCTCCGGTACCATAGTTAGAACCAAGCTTACCACGACTATATCGAAGCTTACAAAGGCTACAAATGGCTACGTTTGCCTTTTTTGGGCAAACACTAAAGAAGTCCCAAACTGGAGACTTGAAATGTCTTCGGGGGCCGCCGCCGGAGGAGGCGTCGATACTGGTGGTGGTGGTCCTGCTGCTAATGACAGATGAAGTGGAGGATGTGGATTGCCGAACTTCAGTACGTTTTGCACTTTCACCACCACGAATTGAGGTCGAGGACGAGGTGGGTACCTTCTTGCGAGGAAGAAATATGGAAGCGGTAGGTTTTGGTGTACTACTTAACTCCAAATCTAATGATTCCATTTCCATTGCCTCCTCGCCGACATCATCATCACGCTCAGCAGCTTCTCGGGATAGGGTCAAAATGTCTCTTTGCTGCATGCCCGGTGGGGCTGCAGTGACCTTTGTGATGACTGCCTCGTCGTCATCGTGAGAGGCTTCATCACCAGCAGTATCTGTCACTTCTTGTTGAGCCTCATCACACTCCATAGGTTTGAGTTTTTGGACGACCTTCCTTTTACGCTTAGGTACCGGTGGCAGATCATGGTGTGCCTCTGCCTCACTGTCAGACCGCAGTTGTCGTGGTTCCCAAGACAGATCACTTGCACCAGAACGAGGTGGGCTTGAAGAAGATGTAGACACCCCCCTTGATCTTTTCCTTGCTAGGGATGTGGAAGACAATGAATGATCATCAGGAGGAGTGGCTTCCAATGATACCTCAGCTTCATTGTCGATTTCCAAATGTGCCCCTACTTCGGGAGGAACAACTATTGTGGGCACTTGTGAACGTCCATGCACCTTTGCTTGCGCATCTCCTTTTGCTGCCTCTCCTTCCACATGTACTTGGGCGTGTACTTGCACATGGTGTTGTTGTTGCGGCTGTGGTTGTTCAACACTTGTCAGATGAGTTACAACAACCTGTGTTGATTCAGGGACATTGCTGCTACTTTCTTGCGATGAGCCAACATCACTGGTCGATGGTGATTGGAGAAGTACACTGACTGCCTCTGAAGCACTCAAGGGCTTTGACTTAAGTTGGCGTGGTGGTGGAGGCACTGAACCCAATGGAGCAGGGGTGCTGCTCTCAGGTTGGTCCCCAGCAGATCCTGCTGCTGCAGGCGTACTTTTTCTTTTGCTCCCAAAAAAAGTGGCGGGTGACACACCAGCCTCCTTGGTAACTTGCTTCTTCTGCTCCTTACTAGCAACTTTCTTGCTAGAGGAGCTACGGAGAACTTTCTTTGGGGGCGGGGCCATCTTCTTCAGAGCAGGTCAGACAGCAGGCCGCAGTTGCACGAATTGTAGAGTTGTCTGAGGCCAGACGTGACGTCGCGTGACGTTATGCTGCACACACACACCGCTGCAGGACTTCTTCCTGGCACTGGTGGTTCTCTTGAGTCTTGTGCACCTAAAAAAAATGGAAGACAGAGGAACATCAGTTCAGTTATAGAGCACAAAAAAATCGAAAAACACTGCAAAATCAGCACAATCCCAATCCATCCATGCCCTCCATAATGTTTAAATTCAAGACAACCCACAGAAAGACTAGGCCCATGCAAGACTCACTACCCCTGGGCATAAATAAAGGTTGAAAAGTAGGCAAAATGGTTGGAGGCCTAACAACAAAGCCTGCATTCAAAATGGCCACTTGCCTGCCAAGCACATGGCCAGTGCCTGTAGCTGCACTCAAAATGGCCACCAGCCTCATGGCATGTCCCTCCCCATGAACACCCCCAAAAATCGAAAAACACTGCTAAATCAGCACAATCCTATTCCATCCATGGCCTCCATGATGTTTAAATTCAAGACAGCCCACAGAAAGACTAGGCCCATGCTAGACTCAAATACCCCTGGTGAAAAGGCCCCAACAACAGGTCAAAAATCGAAAAACACAAAATTGTACAAAAAAAAAAATTCGAAAAACACAGAAAAATCAGCACAATCCCAATTCATCTATGGCCTCCATGATGTTTAAATTCAAGACAACCCACAGAAATACTAGGCCCATGCAAGACTCACTACCCCTGGCATAAATAAAGGTTGAAAAGTAGGCAAAATGGTTGGAGGCCTAACAACAAAGCCTGCATTCAAAATGGCCACTTGCCTGCCAGCACATGGCCAGTGCCTGTAGCTGCACTCAAAATGGCCACCAGCCACATGGCATGTCCCTCCCCATGAACACCCCCAAAAATCGAAAAACACTGCAAAATCAGCACAATCCCATTCCATCCATGATGTTTAAATTCAAGACAGCCCACAGAAAGACTAGGCCCCATGCACCACTCACTACCCCTGGTCAAGGCCCCAACAACAGGTCAAAAATCGAAAAACACAAAATTTTACACAAAAAAAAATCGAAAAACACAGAAAAATCAGCACAATCCCAATTCATCTATGGCCTCCATGATGTTTAAATTCAAGACAACCCACAGAAATACTAGGCCCATGCAAGACTCACTACCCCTGGCATAAATAAAGGTTGAAAAGTAGGCAAAATGGTTGGAGGCCTAACAACAAAGCCTGCATTCAAAATGGCCACTTGCCTGCCAGCACATGGCCAGTGCCTGTAGCTGCACTCAAAATGGCCACCAGCCACATGGCATGTCCCTCCCCATGAACACCCCCAAAAATCGAAAAACACTGCAAAATCAGCACAATCCCATTCCATCCATGATGTTTAAATTCAAGACAGCCCACAGAAAGACTAGGCCCCATGCACCACTCACTACCCCTGGTCAAGGCCCCAACAACAGGTCAAAAATCGAAAAACACAAAATTTTACACAAAAAAAAATCGAAAAACACAGAAAAATCAGCACAATCCCAATTCATCTATGGCCTCCATGATGTTTAAATTCAAGACAACCCACAGAAATACTAGGCCCATGCAAGACTCACTACCCCTGGCATAAATAAAGGTTGAAAAGTAGGCAAAATGGTTGGAGGCCTAACAACAAAGCCTGCATTCAAAATGGCCACTTGCCTGCCAGCACATGGCCAGTGCCTGTAGCTGCACTCAAAATGGCCACCAGCCACATGGCATGTCCCTCCCCATGAACACCCCCAAAAATCGAAAAACACTGCAAAATCAGCACAATCCCATTCCATCCATGATGTTTAAATTCAAGACAGCCCACAGAAAGACTAGGCCCCATGCACCACTCACTACCCCTGGTCAAGGCCCCAACAACAGGTCAAAAATCGAAAAACACAAAATTGTACAAAAAAAAAAATCGAAAAACACAGAAAAATCAGCACAATCCCAATTCATCTATGGCCTCCATGATGTTTAAATTCAAGACAACCCACAGAAATACTAGGCCCATGCAAGACTCACTACCCCTGGCATAAATAAAGGTTGAAAAGTAGGCAAAATGGTTGGAGGCCTAACAACAAAGCCTGCATTCAAAATGGCCACTTGCCTGCCAGCACATGGCAAGTGCCTGTAGCTGCACTCAAAATGGCCACCAGCCACATGGCATGTCCCTCCCCATGAACACCCCCAAAAATCGAAAAACACTGCAAAATCAGCACAATCCCATTCCATCCATGATGTTTAAATTCAAGACAGCCCACAGAAAGACTAGGCCCCATGCACCACTCACTACCCCTGGTCAAGGCCCCAACAACAGGTCAAAAATCGAAAAACACAAAATTTTACAAAAAAAAAAAATCGAAAAACACAGAAAAATCAGCACAATCCCAATTCATCTATGGCCTCCATGATGTTTAAATTCAAGACAACCCACAGAAATACTAGGCCCATGCAAGACTCACTACCCCTGGCATAAATAAAGGTTGAAAAGTAGGCAAAATGGTTGGAGGCCTAACAACAAAGCCTGCATTTAAAATGGCCACTTGCCTGCCAGCACATGGCCAGTGCCTGTAGCTGCACTCAAAATGGCCACCAGCCACATGGCATGTCCCTCCCCATGAACACCCCCAAAAATCGAAAAACACTGCAAAATCAGCACAATCCCATTCCATCCATGATGTTTAAATTCAAGACAGCCCACAGAAAGACTAGGCCCCATGCACCACTCACTACCCCTGGTCAAGGCCCCAACAACAGGTCAAAAATCGAAAAACACAAAATTTTACAAAAAAAAAAAATCGAAAAACACAGAAAAATCAGCACAATCCCAATTCATCTATGGCCTCCATGATGTTTAAATTCAAGACAACCCACAGAAAGAATCAGTCCACCCACCACTGAGTACCCCTGGGAAAAGGCCCCAAAACAGCAAAAAAATCGAAAATCCCAAAATTTTAGTTGCAGCAACTGTAATGCCCCAAACAAACTTACTTGTAAAATTTCTAATCCAACAGTGATCCAAAGAAAGTCAAAAAGGCCTCAAATCCAAAGATCCAGCAGCATCCACAAAAGGTAATCCTTCCAGGTCCACATCCGAATGAAAAGTGACCAGGAGATGGACAAAGCACTGGGAGGAGCCTGCTGAACAGGAACAGGAAGTTGAAGACTATGGGGCACTTCCTTCCTCCCACCCCCCTGCCCCCCTCCCCAAAATGGACTCCTCGCTAAAAAAGTGCAGGCAAATGTCAAACTAAGGAGTTATTCACATAAAAATCATCATTTCTAGAAGGTTTATGCTGCTTGCTGGTGGATTTCTTGTGCAGAATTGCAAATTTATATTTTCGCGCGCCGCATCTCAAATCTCGCAATTTGCGAAGTACCGCGAGACGTGATCTCGCCGTACTCGCGTTGACAAACTCTCGCTGGCAAGCCGCGATGACGTAATCGCGCTCGCCAATTCCCGCGGGATCACACAGCAAGATCCAAAATGGCGCAGCACTCGCAAACTATCGAAAAAAACAACTCGGCAAACGATGATAAACGCCGCGCGCCGCAAAAATTGTATCACCAACGCCGCGCGCCGCCAAAAAAATCCGCTGCGTGCGAATTTGCGGATTTTGCGGGAAATCCGCAAATCTCGCGGATTGCGGATTTCCCGAAAATCCGCAAAATCCGCGAGCGGAACGGATTTTCCGCCCACGCTTAGAACAGAGACGTATGAAAGACACGAAAATGAAAATGTTAGTGGCTCAATCGGTTCCTGCCGACGGCCAGAGAAAGGGTACGACCCAGACAGGTAATGCAGCAGCTCCCGTTAAAGGGACATGTAACTATTGCAAGCAGCCAGGTCACTACGTACATGAATGTCCAGTCCTGAAACACAATATAGCAACAGGTAAAACTAAAGAAAGACCGCATCCGCCTAGACAAGACCAGGTCCAGCAACAGACTTCACAGAATGCACAACCTATGCATGCTCCACCACATACAGGACAGACCGCAGCGGTATCACAGCCACAGCCCATTGCCGCGACGCAGCAAGTTTCACGGCAGATGTGCCAGTATGCCCAATCTGATTATCCCGACTATCAGCGATACACATGAAACAGCCTAGAGAGGGAGGTTGGCTTGCCTCTTATTGAGATTCCTGTAGATCAAGAGGGTCCTTATGTACACAGTCAAGTATTGGGAAAAGACAGAAAGTTTTTAATTGACACAGGGGCAAGCCGCACAACAATCAGCCATGATGAAGTCCCAGGGGCACCCCTCTCAGGCTCACAGAATGTTTCCCTTGGTTTTTCAGGACAGCCTATTGTGAATGAAGTGTCAAAACCAGTTCCTCTAGCAGTAGGTCCATTATCACGTGTTACAGACTTGTTACTGACTAAATCATGTCCAGAAAACTTGTTAGGTATCAAAACATTGAAGGCTCTAGGAGCAGTGATATGTTGTTCTCCGGAAGGAGTTAGACTTTTTCTGCGTGACTTTAAGGGTCACTATGTATTACGAGAGTTTGATGTCAGATTGAAAAATGTACCGAATCACCTGTGGGCACAAGGCCCAACCGATGTAGGTTGCATGCACATCACACCATACCGTGTTACACTCAAACCAGGAGTTGTTTTACCGCGAGTCAGACAATACAAGTTACCACCCGATGCTGTAGTGGCTTTACTGGAAATCATTGAAGAGCTCATTGCCCAAGGAGTGGTCGTAGAGACCGACTCCAATATCTGCAATTCCCCTATCATTCCGATTCTTAAACGTACTGATCCCAATGCACCGCCAGTATATCGGCTGGTGATTGACTTACGAGAACTGAATAAATGCATTGTTCCACAGTATCCTGTGGTTCCCGACATCTCATCCTTATTGACTGCTATTGATTCAGAAGCGACGTTCTTTACTGTAATTGACCTCAAGAACGCCTTCTTCAGTGTACCCATTGATCCAGAGAGCCAATACCTCTTCGGATTCAGTTTAAATGGACGAAGTTTCAAATTTTCACGCGCACCTCAAGGATTCACAGAAAGCCCCAGCATCTATAGCCAAGCACTGAAAAGACAACTTGATTGTATCCAAATGCCAGTTAACACTGCCTTACTACAGTACGTCGATGATCTGCTGATCACCGCACGAAGTGAACCCGAATGTGAACAAGCATCACTGACAGTTTTACATTTTCTGGCCGACAAGGGACACAAGGTGTCTCCTTCGAAGCTACAATTCTGTGTTCAGCAAGTTGTGTACTTGGGTCACTTGCTGTCCAAAGTGGGGAGACAGCTCACTCCTGACCGCATCCAGTTAATTGTAAATATGCCACAACCCCAGACACAAAAGGAAGTGCGGGCCTTTATAGGCCTCACTTCGTACTGCAGACAATGGATCCCCCAATATGCATTTCTAGCTAAACCACTCATTCAGTTGACAACACAGGAGGCAGCGACTTCGACTGCCCTCCCTTGGACTCAGGAACATACACAGGCCTTTGAGGAATTAAAAAAAGCTTTATGTCAAGCATCAGTTTTAGCGACACCATGTTACAGCAAACCCTTTACACTTTTTGTTACAGAACGTGATGGTACAGCGTTGTCTGTCCTCACTCAAGATCAAGCAGGTTCACATAAGCCTTGCGCTTATTTTTCAAGTACATTGGATTCAGTAGCCCAGGCACTCCCTGCGTGCTTAAAGTCAGTTGCAGCGACAGCCCTAGCAATCAGACAGAGCGACTCAATTGTCTTAGGACATCCATTAACAGTACAAGTTCCACATTCTGTAGAGGTTCTTCTAAATCGAACCCAGACTCAACACTTGACTATAGCACGACTGACAGGTTATGAATTGACGCTATTCCAGCCACACATAGAAATCAGACGCTGTAACATTCTGAATCCTGCAACATTGTTACCTTCGATTATGACAGATTCAGCCCCGCATGATTGTATAGAAATCATTAATGCAGTAACAAAGCCCCGACGAGACTTAACAAATGTTCCTCTGACAAATCCAGACCTGACACTTTACGTGGATGGTTCATGTATGAGAACAAGCACAGGAGAATTAGTGGCCGCGTATGCAGTGACCACTGAAACTGAAGTTAAAGAAACACATCGTATTGATACACTGTCCGCTCAAGCAGCAGAGCTCATCGCTCTGACCCGAGCCTGTATACTGGCCAAGAACAGAAATGTTAACATTTACACAGATTCACGTTATGCTTTCGGAGTCGTACACGACTTCGGAGTGTTATGGCAAGAACAAGGTTTCTTGACCTCTCACGGTGCCAAGATCCAACACGGTCCCCTCATTCAAGCACTGTTAGAAGCAATACATCTGCCTTCAGGCATTTCCATCATGAAGTGTAAAGCACATACTAAAGTTACAGATTCCATTTCCCAGGGTAACGACCTGGCAGACCAAACAGCAAAACATACAGCATTGACTCACCCCCAGACAACGATGTAACAAAGATCATAGTGCCGACACATTGTATGACAGTCAGGGATCCCACACTAGATGTAATCGATATTCAGACACATGCTACTCCAGATGAAATCAAGAAATGGACTGAACTAGGAGGGATCCAGACAGATCAGGGATGGATGACGAAGGGAAAATCTACATGGTTTCTCCCCGACTCTATGGTTCAAGTTATAATAAATACAGCACATAGTCCAGCACACCTAGGAGAAAAAGCTATGTTAGACAGTTTACAGAATCTCTGGTACAACAAACATTTACGAGCAGCCGCAAAACAGAAAGTGCGTACTTGCATGATCTGTTGTCAGTTCAATCCAGGTAAAAGCGTCCCTGTAGAGCAAGGTGGATTTCATCCTCCCGATCACCCTTTTGAAGTCCTCCAGATGGATTATATCCAGATGGACCGTTGTCGAGGATTCAAGTATGTCCTCGTAGTTGTTTGTGCACTTTCCCGTTGGACCGAAGCATATCCAGTCCCAGATTACACTGCCCCGACCACTGCCAGGCAGCTGGTTCGAGAATTCTTCCCACGGTACGGCTTGCCTCGTATCGTGTACTCAGATAACGGACAGCCATTCTCATCCGAGCTCATGAAACAGGTTTCACTTCTGCTAGGATATCAGTGGAAATTCCATTGTGTCCGACATCCCGAGGCAGCTGGCCTTGTAGAAAGACATAACCAGACACTGAAAACACGCCTTGCCAAAATATGTAAATAGAAAGGGGTCGACTGGATAGTCGCCCTGCCAGTTGCACTGTTCTATATGAGAATGGTCCCCCATTCGAGATCAGGACTATCCCCGTATGAAGTGGTCTTTGGCCGACCACCAAATATGTGGGGGACGCCCATGCCTAAGAAGATAACCGATGTTGATTGTAATATGCTGACAGATTACCTTGCCTCCTTGATGTCTGCACTCCAATCATGTCGTTCACAGGTTGCCGCAGCCTTTCCCGATAACACTGATGCAAATGCCACACGATGTCCGTCCAGGGGACGCTGTGTTGATCCGCAACTTCGACAGGAAAAGCCCGCTGGAGCCCCGCTGGAAGGAGCCGAAGATCGTCCTTCTGACCACGAGGACGGCAATTAAAGTGGAGGGCCGAAAGGGGTGGATCCACACGAGTCATATTAAAAAATGTAATGAACTGTTGCCAGAGACTGACTCTTCCACCCCCTCAAAGGACTGCCTCGATTCTAGAGACTTTAAAGTTCCCAAGAGAGAGAAAACTCCCCAAGAGGAGTATAAAACGAAACTACGGTCTAGCAAGTCAGACAGTTTAATTGTTTAAGTCCTCCCCTAGGTGAATCGGTTAAATAGTTTCTGACATGTATCCCCTAGACCGAGATAGAGAGAGAGAGAGACAACTCAAGAAACGTGCATATTGTAAATCACTTCGTAGTCACTGTATAGTGACATTATTGGTTATGTTTTTTCTAAGCCTTCTGACGATTGTTGCCAGTATATTGCTGCCTATATATTACCCTATCTTCAAGCGCGAACAATCTGCTTACAATGTCACTGCCGAACATTCTTTTAGCGAATTACCCCCTCATGAGTTATGTTACAGACTTGCGCTGCGCAACAACACATTCATTAGTATGTTACATCACTCCCATCAGACTAATAATGCTACGAACTGTTGGATATGTGGCCGACTCCCTCCCTATCAGAAATACAAGGGAGTTCTGCCTCTTTTTCCATACCCGTTCACTCACAATGGCTCATGTGGAGCATGGTTTAGATTAATTAATTCTTTAGATCCTGATATTGCTGTTTTCGAAGGAAATTGGGTTTGGGGAAACCTGAACTTAGTTCTGCTTAACGCCTGTTACCCTGACAAGAAGGGACTTACCACTAGGATAGGAACTGATCTAGAAAATGAAGTATATGGATTAGGTAATTATACAATTAACCTCATGATTCTTACTGTTGAATCCGAAGCTGCACCAGTTCTTCCTGCTATGTCAGTATTACCAGTCACAGGTGACTTATGTGTCAGAAAGAAGGGTTCAGTACACTTAGGTCATAGTAAATGTACTACTGTGGTCGAATTCAGTGATCAAGGCAAGTCTTCCTTTAGAGCTACTCGTCATTCCTACTTTGTTTGTGGCCATACCGCATACATACGCTTACCTCCAGATTGGGATGGTACCTGTTACATTGCATTCCTTCTACCACCTGTTTTCCTAGCCCCTCCTGATTATCACAGAAATACAAATCTAGTAAAGAATAGACTCCGAAGAGATCTCCCGATTGTCGACTACACTGAAACGGCATGGGAACAATACACAGACTTCAATAAAGGTTTCTTCCCCTACTTAGGTACTGTCTTTAATAGTAAACTGATACGAAGATTAACTAGAACCCTCGAAGCAGTAGTGAATGAAACTACCTCCGCTCTAGGCAACTTAACAGAGGAGCAATCTGCCATGCGGGTTGTTGTCCTCCAAAATCGTCTTGTTATTGACGTCATCCTAGCAGATAGGGGCGGAGCTTGTAAGGTCATCGGGTCAAGTTGCTGTGTTTTCATTCCAGAAAACGCGCCAACAGTATATAAAGCTATTACACGTCTTCATAAAATTGCAAGTTTGATACATCAGAATCCAGGCACCTGGACTTGGTCCGGTTGGTTCTGGACAACTTTGACCGCTTGGGGATGGAAGATCCTATCCTTCCTAGGCATTGCCCTTCTCATAGTATTCAGTTGCTGCCTGTGCCTGCAATGTGGGCCAGCGATTTGTGGTCTGTGCGCCACATCCTGTATTCCGCATTCAAGTTTCCACTCAAAACGCGAAAAGAAGAAAGAAGAGCAAATGATGTTACAAGAACAGACTGATCGATTTATGAGGATCGATATATCATGAAGGGTCCGTAGGGAACAAGGAGGGAATGAGGAAATATAAATTTTATGGTCAAGAAATGTTCCCTAACGTGTACCCCACCGTCTCCATGTACGAGCTTAAAGTGCATGTAACTTCCCTCCTGTGCCAGCTATGAAGACGCAAATACATTTGCGTCCAACGTTAACATGTCCTCTTTCAGATCCACCTTGAACGGGTTGAATATTCCGTTCTTAGGTATGCCATGCCAACGTCTTTTTGTGGTGTACTTTACACGTTTTTCAGCTCTGGCGAAGTAGGCCCTGAATTCTGCCATCGAGCCTTTTTCCTGCCTCTGTACCCGTGACCTCTGCCTTACTCCCTGCGCGGCTAACGGCGCTTAGCTCAGCCTGCTGCCTGCCAAGACTTTATTCAACCTTCGAATTATCTGCTCCGCTCCTCAAACATACATTCCTGCCTACTAGTTCAAGTAAACATCTTTCCAGCTGCAGAGCAAAGGGCCCGGCCTCACTGCAAGTAATTCATAGCTTCCGTTACCATGGTAGGCCCATGCCCCCTCGCATCTCATGCAGACACGTAGACGCTTATACACGCACTCACAGTCAGTATAGAATAGCCTCTGCCCAAGAGACCTTTCCCTCTAGATAATAAGGTTCCCAAACATCAGATACCAGATATGATATAGGTGCGAGTTGATCTGACATGCCAGACTTCTGTCTCTTTCCGTTAGTGTAAATGTCAAGTCCCCTGCACCCTCCAGCTACACGTCAATCACACGTCATGCAGCTGCGCGCGCATCCAGATCTCAGATTTCTGCTGACATTGCAAGATTCTGCTATGTACCCACCTACTTGTGACACTTACCTGTGACGTTTCTAGCACACACCCCTATGTTCACGCCTTTTGATTACGTATTGCTAACACGTGTGTGTTTTTATCTTGTTTCTCTCAGCTGTTACGCCTACTGTATTGGTATTCATTATATGGTTTAAGTATAAAAGTTATGTCTTGTCAATAAAGTATGCTCTATCCCTTCCTGCACCCCAGTGGTGTCAGGAACCCGATATCCGGTACCAGAACCATTCCTTTTTAAGGAATAAAACCCCTAAGAACTCTAACACCACGGACTCTGCGTCTTTCTTTCCGATTGAGTTATTTTTGTTTAAGTACTTACCTGCATAGAAATTAGGACGGTAAATCAAATATTTACCACAGTAGGCAGGCCCCTAGACGAAATAAAATAGCCTCATTGTCTGATGAGGCTGTGGCAAAAGGTCACCTTGGAAGGGCAACAACAATCCTCGTGCTGTTTTCTCAAAGGCCCTTAAAGGCCCTGATGCTCCCAGGTCTGAGACCATTTCTCTGATAGATTGGTCCCCTTTGGAACATACCTCATTGTGATGACGCAGTGTGTGCGTGCACAAGCTTCAAACGCTGTTTTTCTTTACATTCTACTTTTTCATTAGTTAGTATTGATTCTCTTTCTCCCTCTTGTTAAGTGGCAGTCTATTACTGCTCCTCGGCCAGTGGTCAGTGTCATTCATGGTGGAATAAAGAGCTGGCGTGCTGCTGGCAGACACATAAGGGCATATTTACAAGCCGCTATCGCCACCACAACATCATTTTTCTCAACGTTGTGGCGAATGGGGCTCTGACTTCTTCACAAGGCTGCGTTAAACTACTTAAAGTGGCTTAAAATCACCTTGTGAATAAGGCACCCTTTCACGCTATACTTAGTGTGAAAGAGGCGGGCAATGGGTGTTGTGATGGGCATTCCGCCGCAACACCAATTGATTTTGACGCTGCCCCATATTTACAAGGGTGGCGTAAATATGGGACAGCACCAAGGCGGAAAGAGGAGAAATGTTCAATTTCTCCTTTTTTTTTTGATGTTTCAATGTTTGCTGCGTTCTGCAGCACACATAGAAACTGCAAAACACCAGTGATTGTTTATGTGCAGGAAAGTGTTACTTACTGCACATAAACAATCTTTTTTTTAAATTACATTTTGCAACTTCAATATGTGCTGCATTAAGCGCAACACATAAAAGTTTCAAAACGCATTTTCTGATTGTTTATGTGCAGGAAGGCACACCTTCCTGCACATAAACAATCATTCCCCTCAACGCAGGCACCCTTGCACTATAGTGCAAGGGTGCCTGCGTTGGTGCTAAGCAGCTAAATTAGCACCAGCGCTGAGAAGTGTGGCTCAGGGGTTAGGTGGAGAAGTGTGGCTCAGGGGTTAGAGGCGGCAGACCTGGAGCTTGAGTTTCGGCCCTGGACCAGGGTTCAATTCCCCGCCTCGGCGGGTCTTGTGCTCAATAATCCCACGGACTCGATAATTCTCGCTCCAGTGCCTTCTCGACTCACGGGTTCACACTCTGCAACTCTGGGCAATAGCTTGCTTAATCTCCACATTGGCCCTTCGCGGCGGGATGCCTGGCTTTCACCTTGTGGATACCCTTCCAGGGTTATCTCACAGGGGAATACCAGGACGGGTTCCCTAAGCAAGCGCGGAGATGCCCCAGGGTAAGTCCTGCGCTATATAAGTTTCATACATTTACATTTACAAGGCTGCACCGTATTCTTGTAAATATGGTGTAGCCCTGCGTTTCAGAAGTAGCGAAGCGCGGCATTAAGCCAAGGAGGATAAAGTCGCATTCCGGCACTTCCTTGTAAATATGCCCCATAAGCCTGTTCCGCAAACTACCAAACAGCCAATCCACTGTTCCAGACAGGAACACAAGGTTTTTTCAGAAACTGCTTCCTGTTAATGGGTGTGAAAGTACTGAACAAAACAATAATGTGGATATTGAGCACAACGGTATACACCTGTTACAACGCAACTTTTACAACTACCTACTGTTACAACACAACTTTTACAACGCATACCATTACAACGCATTGCGCTGGGGGGCGCTCTAGGATAGGGAATAAGTATAATTTACTATCCAACACCTTCCCTAGTGTCCACGGGGACTGGAGTTGGAATAGTAAATTATACTTACCACTATCCAGCACCTCTAAGCGCTATGCGTTGTAATGGTATGCGTTGTAATGGTCGCGTTGTAACAGTAGGTAGTTGTAATGGTATGCGTTGTAACATGGTACATCCAGCACAACAGAGCGGACATGACGAGACAATGTCAGCTTAAAAACACATGCATTATTTCTCCTCCCGTGCCTTCCTTATGCCATGGATTGCACTACCTAACCTGCAGGACCTGCTCCTCCCACGTGATTGAAATACATTTCTACCAAGTTACCGGCTTTCAGGGTAAACTGCAACCCCACACCACCAGGGCCGGCCTGGCCGTAGCGGGCACCGGGCAATCCCCCGGTGCGCCGCACAGGTGGGGGGCCGGTTTAGAGCCCCTGGGGGCCGTTTTTGTTACAGGGCCGTTTTTCCAGCAAAGAGCTCGGCGGCACCGACAACACCCCAGTGGGAGGGGGGGCCGGCAAAGCACTTTGCCAGGGCCGGTTTTGGTTCCCAGTCCAGCCCTGCACACCACGCCATCCATAGAGAATGAAGGGCCCCATACACTAAGCATTACTTCAATTTGGCGTTTGTAAGCATTAAAATGCTTCTTTCTTAGGGAGTAGCCAGAAAATCAAAATGCCCCCTACTTGAGCAAGACATCTAATCACACACCAAGCATGCGAGGTAAGCAAAGCTAGCCATCCTTATGAGAGGTCCCTTCACCCTTACACCCTCCTTCCATCTATTCATCAATCCTTTCCCCTTCTATCTCACCAGCACTTCATCCATTCAACCTTTCGACCTTTCATATATTCAGTCATTCTTTCTCAAATCCACCAGTCATCATATCCATGTTATCAATCTATTTATCCATCCTATCACCTACCCATCCTTTCACTCTTATGATAGGTTCAATATTCATCCTTCAGTTCATTCACCCTTTGAACCATTGATCCTTTCACTTTTCCATCCATCCTTTCACCTTTCCATGAATTTATTTTCACCCTCCCTTCTTCCTTTCATCCTTCTTTTCACCTTTTCATCCTTATTTTTTTCGCTTCTTTCCTTCCAATCTGCTTTTCTCCTCCCGTTCATTTTTTCCTATTTCAATCTCCCCATCTTTTGTCTCTCATCCCACCTTTTTTCTTTCCTTTGTCCTGCTCTTTTTATATTTGACCCTCTATCTGAGGTTTCTTTACTTTCAACATTTCTCTTTTCGTATTTACCTGTTCCTTGTCAGTGCACTTCCCATACCCCTCTCTCATGATATTGCCTAACAGTATTATTTATGAGATATTTTGTATGCAAACCTGCAGACAGGAGAAGTCCAGAAACAACTAATATATGTTCCAATTCAGGAGCCCCTGGGGCCCACAAGCAGCCCCCGCTTTAGCTGCTTAAGTAGAGGGGGTTCCTTATGCCACTGCTTCTTTCCAACTCCTAAAATGGGATTGCGAATGGTATCTGTAAGGGGGGGTGTTGTAGGCGTCCCTTTCAAATTCCTAATTGCTACATAATGTATCAATGTTTTGCAAACAAAATATGGTTGTAAAACATTTATATTTTACTGGCAGCTCACAAGAGGTGGTAATGCATTCACAAAGGGGAAGGGATCGCCCTGGGACCCCTCCCTTTATAAATGTGAAATAGAATGTGTTGAAGATTAGGTAGCGAATCACAGGACCACTGAAAACTCTTAAACAAACAAACAAAAAGCGTAATATTTTCTTTTTAAACACGGTTCCGTTTTCTTTAAGAAAAATGGGCTGCATTAAAAAGTTTACTTTATTGAAAGGCAATCACAGACATGATGGTCTTCTGTCCCCAGGAGGCCACCATCCCTGTGAAGGCCTCCAATAGTACTGAGTCATAATAGACCTACCTCACTAAAATTCATGAAGTAGGCCATATTGCAACCTAGTACACTTCGGAGTTTTCAGAACTGACTCATTAGTACATAAGTTGGTTCTTAAAAATCTTTACAGGTTGCAAAAATACTGGTCACAATTTACGAGCATTATTTGTAACCATATATTAGTACATCTGGCACTAAATCTGCCATAAATCATGACATGAATGTTAAATGAGATTTTATACAGCATTAGTCCAAAACATGACTTTACTTTGACCAATGGAATACCATTTTTCATTGTGGTTAATTCACTAGAAGTCACAATATGTTTTATTTTGATTAGCAATAAAATCACAACTAATTCAAGTACAGAGTCTGTAACATTTCACTGTTTTGAAACCAGACTTCGATTGCATACCGATTAAGTATGTAATAGGGACGCCTTCAACACACCCTTTCTAAATATCAAACTGGTATCCATTTCTAAATACATTTAGGGATTCAGAAGTACTTTTTTAAGTTGCTAAACGTGTTTTGTATACAGAAAAAGGGTTTTAGTGTTTGCAAAACCTCTGATTTACCAATTGATAGGGTTTTTAAACTCTGAAACCTTTCATCCATCATGCCCTAAGTTTTAATACTATTTACTAACATCATACATGACCTACTAAATAAAACACATTACTTGAACTGTTACAAAGTGATGGATTTAATTGAATTGTATGTCATCTTTTATGTTTTTTTTAATCGAAATAAAGATTATTGATTGAAAACACATTACAAATGCCGAAAAACAACGTATACCACTTAGATTTAACAGTTACAGTTCCAGGTACAACCCACTGTTCATGACCACACAGAATACTGATGTAAAAATATGTAAATTAATACTTGTATAGCGCAGTACTCACCCGCAAGGGTCTCAAGCCGCTCGTACGAATACCGCTGTGGAACCCATCCTGGCTTTCCCTGTGAGGCGTCCACTCCTGGGCACCCCCAAGGTGGAGGCCAGGCATCCTTAGTGTTGTGGGGGCCGTTGTGGAGATTAAGCAAGCTATTGCCCAGAGTTGCAGAGTGGGACTCCATGATTGGAATAGGCACCGAGGCGAGAATTATCAGGTCCCTGGAATTTTTGAGGCCAAGACTCGCCGAGGCGGGGAATTGAACCCTGGTCCCGGGCTAGACCTCTGCATCAGGGTCTGCCGCTCTAACCATTGAGCCACATGAAGACCTCATACATAACTACAGGGCACAAAGCATGCAGGATGGCCTATGCCATGCCATACACTTAATGCACAAAGTGCATATCATTCAGCTATGCCCTATGCCAAATGTGACACCAGCACAGCCAAATCGTATTTATAGAAAGAAGAGCACATAGCTCTACAAGTTGTTTTTCATAATATCTCAGCTGACCTACCATCTTGCAAAAATATTGTCTCGGTCATATTGACTATCACTATATTGTCAAGTTAATAATATACAGGGAAGTATAGAGTTGATATTCTTACCTCCACCTCTTCCTGCATTGACTCCATCTTTACTTACATTTTGACGATATAGTGAAAGTTGATATCGTGGAGTGTATATTGTAGGTCGATAGGTCACCTGAAATATTATGACCTCCTTGTGCACCACGTGATGTGGTCTATTCCTTTCCAGGAGCCCATGGCTCACAGAGCACGACCATGACAGCGAATAGACATGTGAATGGTGAGAACATCTGCAACAACCACATACTGCTAAGAATGCATGCAAAAGCCCAAGGACCACTGGAAGTCATGTGCCATGTATCCGCAATGTCACCCGCTGCCTCACTATAGTCAGAGAAGAAAGACTTTCTGAAGTCGCCACATCAATGATAAAATAATATTGTTCAGAGATGTGCAAGCATCGCGTTTAGCCTCACAGGTAGATGATACTTTAGCCTTATGAAGGGGTGGCCCTTTTCGAACACCGCTAGGCACATGAAAAATATCTATTTCGTCTGTAACTGCCTACCCAGTCACCAGGGTCCTGGCAGGTAGCAAGTGCAGTTGGTGGATTCGTCCTCAGCAGCAGCAGTGGTGGTTATAACTATTAAAATATGGTGGGGCGCGATGGCTCCAAACTCACTACATTTGCTGCACCCTCAAGCGTAAAAAGGATAGACTTCCTTCCTGCTCAGGGGAACACCAACAACCAATCCTTGAGCTGCTCTCGGCATGAGAGCAGCTCCAGTATTGGCGGGGACAGGCTAATCCCGCACTCATTTTGAGGTTGGGGGCTTTTACCAGCAATCCCTCGGCTGTTTCACAGCCATGGGATTGCTGGGAGCGCACTGCGCATGTTGGGCTGGCCATAGCAAACCAGCCGGACAACCCGGCATGCGCACTGCAGCGGCTGCTGTAATCCTGCAATTGCAGGATTCAGCCCCACACCGCCACTCACACTGCGCTTGTGAGTAAAATGGCATTGACATGCCATAAATGACATTTTACTTATTTGTGTGTGTCAGCTGCGCTCGCAGCAGGCAGAGTGACACTCCACCGCTCTCGAGAAGAAGCCGCCCCTGACCAGCAGCCGTAACTGCTTTAATGCCTACTCATCACACCGTGGGTCTTTCCTTGGTGTCTTTGGCACTTAAGGATCTCTTGTCTCCTTCCCACCGGACTGCATTCCTCTGTACCCAGGTTTTCTATGGCCAGTTTACCATTTCTGGTTTGATTCTGAGAGCCCTGGAATTGGGCTTTCAACAGCCAAAATATCCTGGTCAGATCTGAGATCCTGAAGGTGCCTCCCATTATTGACCCCATCAGATGTAGGGGAACTCTTGTAATGAGCCCCTCAGAAGTTATGAGCTCATGATAAAGTATACTCATATTCATTGCAGGCTTTAAATAATGGCGGCTCCGCCGTTATGGCAAAAAAGGAGCGTTGCCCCACCTGCTGGCAGCGCAGCAGGCACACACATTTATAAAATGTTAATAAATACCATTTTATTATGTATGGCAGGCTTGTGCTGCTTCAGCGCGAGGGCAAGGGGCAGGGCTGATGAGTGCAATTGCACATAAGTCAGCCCCCTGCCAGTGCGTATGACAGATTGGCCGGCTGACTACATCCGAACAATATGTCATGCTCACTTCAAAGCCTGCAATCCCAGGGCTGAAAAATCTGCCAAGGGATTGCAGCTGCAGGCCCCCAGCCTCAAAATGAGCGGTGAGTTAACCTGCTCCAACCAACCATGGAGATACAGATTGGTTGGATTTGCGTGGCACATGAGAGGAAGTCCCTCCCTTTCTGCCCGAATCCGAGTAGAGCTCCGGAAAGGGGAGACGGCGATCGGAGCCTGTGGCCAGCAACATACATATGGTGAGTTTGTTGGGCATCGTGCCCCACCATATTTTTATGTTGCTGTCTTCTAGATCACAAGTTACACGTGTTGCACCCTCTCATGCTGTATGAAGACGCATGTGACAACTACAAGTGTTATGTGTACTTCTCATTAAATATTGTACTACACAAAAAAATCGGAAGTCGCATCACTTTTGCCTGCAAAGGTTGTTTTTTGACCATTTGTTCACGAAAAAACGTCACAATTGACCATCAAAATGCAAAATGTGGCAGAGAAAAATGCTGCACGTGTGACACAAATGTCGCAACAATACTAACCCTGGGAGTAGTTTGCGTAGTGGCGCTATGCGTAGCTATGTGAAGTGCACTTTGCGCTACGCATGCTACTTGTAGCTACGCGAACTGCGTAGTGCGGGAGGGAAAATGCTGTTCGCACTGATTGCACAGTGGCAGATGCTTGTCCGAACTGTGCAATCATTGCAAACGACATCTTGCACAGTGCAAGCGGTCGTTTTCTGCCGCTCAAGTAAATTTGTACTCGAGCTGCAGCTTTCTCAACGCGAAATGGTAGTTTCTCATCGCAAGCGGTCGCGAGCATACACGACCACTCGCAATGAGAAACCTGACCTCCCCCCGTTGAGAATCTCGCCCGGAGGTTTATTTTTCACACTCACGATTGGCAACTTGATATTGCTGATTGCGAACGAGGAAAAAGTCTCGCCGGGATGTTGATTTTGATCGCTCGCGGTTGCCAACTTGACGTTAAGGACCGCGAGCAAGCAAAAAAGGCCTGCTACGTGTTTTTGCACTGTGCTACATGCAATTCGCGTAGCTCGTAGTAGTGCAACCTATGCACGCTCCGCGAGCGTAGAGTAGTCCTACGCCCAGGGTTAAACAGTACTCTGCAAAAAATTAATAAGCCAGAGTAGGCAAAGACAAAGGCGGATCACCCAAAAATTACGACATTTCATAATTGTAGTTAATTAAATAAATCTGTGAAACCCAGGTAAATCCTGCAAGGGGTTCTACGTGAGATTACGCTTGCATAATAAAAGGTATGAATAGCAGTAGTAGTATAAAGTTTATTGTATTAATCAAAGATTACAATAAAAGGTATAAAACATCACACATAGTGGAAAATAGATGTAATATTCACGTGAGATCTACACCGATTCAGCCCTATTGACACATACACAAGACACGGTACACAGACAAAATATCGATTTTTAAATATCGATATACAATAATATCGAAGTTTAAATATCGATGGGACAAAATATCGAAGGTAAGTAATATCGACAGTCTTAATATCGATATTAGTATGATATCAGTAATATCGAAGTTTTAAATATCGATGTCAATAATATAGAAAATAAATAACTTCGATGTTACTAATATCAATTTTTAAATAAATTTAGTGTATATTATATTGTATTTATTATGTTTTATTATTTATTTTTAATGTAATTTAATTAAATATTGTCTTTTACTACTGTAGCGGGTTGTGGGTTTATAGGGGAATAGCGTGGGAAGTAATTTAATTATGTTAAATTAATTATTAATTAGTAGGAATTATTAATTAATTAATTGAGAAATAATTTTTAATTAATTTTAATTAATTGATTAATTGATAAATATGTTCTGTAGCGGGTTATGGGTTTATAGGGGAATAGGGTGGGAAGTAATTTAATAATAATTAGTTACTTAATATATGTTTGTACATATTTTAATTAATAATTAATTGGTAAATAATTTATATTAATTAGTTAATTAATTAATATAATGTGTACATATTTTTAATTATTAATTAGTTGGTAATTAATTAATATTAATTATTTAATTACATTAATTATAGTAATTTTTTATATATATAATTTTTTGTTATTCTTAATTAATTAATTGGGAAAAATAATATTAATTATTAAATTAAAATAATTACAGCTAATGTGCTAATATATTTACTTTATTGTTATTGTTAATTAATAATTAATTGGTAATTAAATAATATGAATTAATTTTGGGTAAAGGAGTATTTTTAGGGTTCAGGGTCAGTTTTCAGTTTTTGGGTAAAGGGGTATTTTTAGGGTTCAGGGTCAGTTTTCAGTTTTTGGGTAAAGGGGTATTTTTAGGGTTCTGGGTCAGTTTTCAGTTTTTGGGTAAAGGGGTATTTTTATGGTTCAGGGACAGTTTTCAGTTCATGGGTAAAGGGGTATTTTTAGGGTTCAGGGTCAGTTTTCAGTTTTTGGGTAAAGGGGTATTTTTAGGGATAAGGGTCAGTTTTCAGTTCATGGGTAAAGGGGTATTTTTAGGGATAAGGGTCAGTTTTCAGTTCATGGGTAAAGGGGTATTTTTAGGGTTCAGGGTCAGTTTTCAGTTTTTGGGTAAAGGGGTATTTTTAGGGTTCAGGGTCAGTTTTCAGTTTTTGGGTAAAGGGGTATTTTTAGGGTTCAGGGTCAGTTTTGGGTTTTTGGGGTACAGGGATATTTTTAGGGTTCAGGGTCAGTTTTGGGTTTTTGGGGTACAGGCGTACAGGGTAAAAACAAAAAAATATTACATTAAATCAAATAAATAACAGTAAAAAAAATTACATTACATTATTAAGTGTTTTATTTATTTTAAATGTATATGTATTAGTTTTAATTTTGTTTTAATATTTGTAAAATTATATGTATTTTAACATTATTTTTACATTATTAATAATACATTTAAAAAAACGATATTTTTGATTCCGATATTTTTGTACTTCGATATTTTTGCTCCGATATTTTTGTATTTCGATATTCTGTCTGTCGATATTATGTCAGACATTCACAAGACACACTCACTACAATCAACACATCATGCATTCCAAGTGGCTGGGACATAGGCACTGGGCAATAAGGGCAGAGTTGCCACCTTTGCCACAGAAAAATAGCAGCTATTTGTTCACTTTTTAATTTTCACAGTAGGCCCGACGTGGTACTTAAACAGAAATGTAGACAAAAGTGCCTGTTTTCATTTTTAACATGGCCTTTCCGTATTTGTTTATTTCAATAATCCTTCAGGGGTCATTAAAGCGAAGAACACATATTAAAGTCCATTCTTCTTATAATTACTTTTTTTAATATGTACTGATAAGGTGGGTGGAAATACTAGCTTTAGGTGATTTTCTTAATTTTTCTACCAGACAGGACATCAAACTACTGGTCATGCAGGTAATAAAATGGCTAGGTGGCAACCCAAGATGAGGCAGCAGGTCTCAAGATGCAACAGAGTGGCAGGTGAATGGCATCTTTAACAGGTGAATGGCAACGTAAACAGAGTGTAAAAACATTTGCAACTACATGCTTGATTCACTGGACGTGGGTCTGCTTGCATGGCTTGGTGACAAGGAGTTTGAAACTAGGAGATTCATCACTCCTAGTACTGAAACTATGGTCAAGCAAAAAAGGCTGGACCCTGGGGCGTAGCTTGATCAGTAAGATTGGGACGGTGTGAGCTTCAAAGTTTCCAACAATCATTCTGCCATATAATATTAACAAACATTAGACGACAAGCAAGGTGAGAGTTTGTGTTTTTGTCTGTGTGTATGTAAAAATTCCTGATGAAAACAAACAGAAAGTCACCATATCCGATTGAAAGCACCCGTACCCAAATATTTACCAGAAAATACATTTACTGGGGGGTGCAACACCCGCCCCAAATCTACGCCTTTGACTGGCCCCATCAGAATTACGAGATCTGTCTATCAAGAAAGACATTTACTGTCTTGGCTGGGTAGCAGCTATACATTTTTGAACTTGGCTAGCTACAATTGACATTCTTGCTCCACACTGTAGTTAAAATATAAAAAAGAAAAGTGCAGGGGCACAATGTTTTTCTTAGGAGCATGCAACCAGTGGACCAGAATGCTGTGGTCGCTGAATAAAAAAGGCCAACTAGTCTTGATTCCACCTCATGCCTCTGTCTTCCACCACCCTACACTTTCTTCCCTATGGCAAATTTTTTTAATCTGCGTTTTCTCCTTGTTTTCCTACTTTTCATCCTTCTTTCTCCCCTTTCTCTTTTTAGGTTGAACCTAGCGGCAGTGTGCACGCGCTGCTCGCTCTGCGAGATTACTGTAGTAGAGTATGGGAAAGAAGCTGCGCCCACTCTCCTCCTATATTTTTCATTGGCTTGTGTCATTGTCTTTTGTAAATGTTGCTTTTGGATTCATTAATTGGCTTGTTAGTCCCTCCTTAATACGGCCTTATCTTCATTTGTACCCTCCCATGGCGACTGCCCCTTTTACTTCGGTTGTTACACAGAACCTGTTATTTAGTCTGTAAGCACTATTTACTTTATTAAGTTTCTCTTACTGCAGGCCGGACATGCACTGCTTCCGCTGAAACCGCTTGTGTTTTTTTAAGCAGCACGGCCAGCTCTGTAACACGGGCGCCTGCTTTAAATCACTTTAACCCAGCATTATCTTGTGTCTGTTTCAACCCCCCCCATGGGTTTCAGAAATGATTAGCGAATTAAGTCATGTGAATTCCAGGTAGCACATCATTCTGTGCTAATGGGCTGAAGCTGGCAACAGCACATCTATGTTACATGTTATCGGTCCTAATGCCACTTGACGGGTTGTTCTCAAAAGCCTGTTTTATTACCACCACCAATATCACCACCACCACTAATACCACAACCTCCACCAATACCACCACCATTACCATCACCACTGCCAATAACACCACTACCGCCAATACCACCACCACCACTAGTACCACCACCACCACCATCAACAGCACCAATACCACTACCACCAGCACCACCACCACCACCACCACCACCACCAATATAATCACTAATACTACCAATACCACCACCACAATCAATACCACCACCACCAATACCACCATTACCACCACCGCCACTAATACCACCACCAACAATGCCACCACCAACATCAATACCAATACTACCACCACCAATACCATCACCAATACCACCACCAATACCACCACTAATATCACAACCACCAATACCACCACCACCAATACCACTAGTACCAATAACAATACCAGCACCAATACCAGCACCAATCCGATCACCACCACCAATACCACCAATACTACCACCACCAATACCACCACCACCAATACCACTACAATACCAATAACACCACCACTAATACCACCACCACCAATACCAATACCGTCACCGTCAATGCCACCACCAACAATACCACCACCACCACCAATACCACCAATGCCAGCACCACCAATATCACCACCACCAATACCACCAATACCACCACCACCACCAATACCACCACCACCACCACCAATACCAATACCACGACCTCAGTGCCTCTCGCTCATTAGTAATAGCAGGGGCACTGTACGAGGCCAGAGCTGCAGCCGAGACCATCCCTCCCTCCCTCCCTCCATGCGTGCTATAAAGCACATCCCGCCCTGCACCAGGAGGTGAAGCCCGGGTCCTACTTCAGCTAGAGTGTTTTTCATTATGCTAAAGATAGCAATGACATTACGCAATGCCACACTGCACACTCAAATCACTGAGAGGGCAGAAAATACCCCTCCACCTCTTCCTCCTGAGCTGCGACAGTGTAATCACAGAGCAAAAGGTGTAGGAGCACTTTGTTTGTGTTTATAGCTCGGATCATATGTAACTTTCACTTCACACTTTGGGGGTCATTAGGATGACGGGCGGACTTTGTCCGACCGCCATCCTGCCGGTATGCGGAACCGCCCGCCATAAGGGCGGGGGTCCCGGGGGTGGTATTAGGATGTGCCCGCCGCAGTGGCGGGCACATCCTGCATGTAAAGCATTATGGTGGGCGGTGCTCTCAGCAACGCCCGCCACAATGCTTTAAAAACACTTTTACATTTGCATAATCAAAGCGGCAGGCACCGCGCGGGGCCTGCCGATTATGCAAATGCAGGGGGGTACCACAGGTACCCCCTGTGTGCACCCCCCTACTCTCCTTCACTCTGTGAAGTCCGCCTGCCTTTCCGTGGCGGCATTGCCGCCACGGAAAGACATTGCCAAAAGCACTTCATAATATGGCTGGCGGTGTCTGATAGACACCGCCACCATATTATTCCTTTTCCGCCCCGGCCGCAAGGCGACCGGGGCAGAAAAGTGGCGGGCGGTGTTTTACTCCGCTGCGGTCCCCCATTGTAATATGGCGGGGGAATTCAGGGAAGGATGTCGGGCGGATTGCCCCCGCCAGGCTGGCGGTGGCTACCGCCAGCCTGGCGGGGGCAATCCGCCCGACATCCTAATGGGCCCCTTTGTGTCTGTGTAATTTACAACACTTACACATCTTCTTCACTGCACTAGTTATCACTACTATGAAGACGTTGCAGCCTGGTATCTTCTTCTGATATTTACAATCTAACAAGTGGTCGAGAAGGCCCTTTATTGCAATCAGCCGCGGCCCGTGGAGGGAGTTGTGGTGGGGCGAAAGGCTGGGCGGGGGGAGGGGCAGGGTGGGGGATGCTAAAAACCGGAGTATGGATAATTGGAGGTAAGTAAACAAATTTCGTAGCGCACCCTGCATCGCAAAATGCGATGCAGCCCGCGCTACGAAATTCATTTTATTAATTACATTGTTTACTTACCTCCAATTATCCATACTCCGGTTTTTAACATCCCCCACCCTGCCCTTCCCCCGCCCCACCTTTCGCCCCACCGCAACTCCCCCACGGGCCGCGGCTGATTGCAATGCAATAGATTTCGCATTTGTGAGAATTTAATCTATTAGTATTGTAAATGACAATGCCTTTTATTTCTGTTTTAAAACCCAAAACATAAATAAAAGGCATTGGAATTTACAATGCCAATAGCTCAAACTCACGTGAATGCAAGAGCTATTGCATTGCAAATGTTGTTCTCTCTTCGCTTTGGGTGAAAGCCTGATGATGAAATGCTACTGAAACTGCCAGTCTGAATTACAGACCACTTCAAGTGTCATTCATTTCTAAGCACTATCATGGTTAGGCGTTCCAATTAAAAAAAAAGGCATTCATATGCCTAAATTGTGCCTAATGTGCGCAAATGGCTTGACACGCATGTATACAATCACAGTTGCGAGTTTCTGGTATTCACAAACTTTTAGGAACGTTTACGAGTGTAAAAATACCTTTACATTTGGGGAACTTAAAAATCTCAACAGAATTCCAAAATTACTCCTGTGAAACTGCGACTATTGTAGCTTCTCAATAATTCGCTTAGACCCTGTAACAGTGGTTGCAGTTTCATCTTTTATAAAATAATTAAAAAAATATATATATATATATTTTTTTTTAAGTCCAAGAAATGTGTACAGTTACTCCATGCCTGGCAATAAAACTGCAGTAGCCCAAGTGCGATTAGTATAAGCATTAAAGCCAGTTTCTCGCCTGAAATGGATACAAACAAGTAGCGTACGTATTTCCGCTTTGCGAGGTATTACAGTTCGCCACCACTAGCTGACCTTTCGCGAGGTAGTAATATCCGCAGGCGACTCCTAAGCTCTCTGCTACATCTTTAATAATGAGGAGTCTCCGGTACAACTCACCCCCGACAGACCCCGCGCGCCCCTGCCTTTCAATGTATATAATTTCTCCAGGGGTATCATTAACGGCCGTGGCCAGCTGTGAGGTCGGATTTAATAACGTAACTCCGGGCAAAACCATCCGTCATCAATTCGCTTCTGAAGCCGGCGAAGTCACTCGAGTGTCTGCGTAGAATAAACCAGGGGACGAAGGTCTGTCTAGGCCCACCCTACAGCCGGAGTCCTGCCGTCAGCTCTCCAGGCCGGGCCCGGGCGTCATCCGCAGTCAGGGCGGGAGGCGAGCCAATTAACTTTGCTTTCCAAGCGATTATGTTGGCTCATTTATGAAAGATTCCTCTTCTATTTTGGAAGACAGAGCTCTTAAGCGTCCCGTGTGAAGTGGGAGTAGCCCTCCCGGGCCTGTGGTTTTTCTTTGTATTCTGGGACTTGTGGTACTGAGTTTGTAAGGGTAGCAGCAACACGGATGCGAATCGCTGAATGAAAAAAAAACACATCAGCTGCATGGACTTGGTGACCTATTGATTTGCAGAAATAGGGAATTTGAGAGCTCTGCGAACATCACAGATGGACCATCCAACCCACAACAGGCTGAGTGGGAGAAAGGGTCAGGGCGATAGGCATATCGAGGCCTCTGTCTGCCCCCTTTTGCACCCACCCTGACAACTTAACTGCAAGGATAGGGTGATCAGATTTTTAGAAGCAAGACTGGGACACGCACATATATGTGTATGGTGACAAGGAAGCAATAAAACTACCTTTGAAAGGATTTTGAAGCGTTGCTGGGTCTGTACCTGCGCTGTGGGATCGGCGTCCAGAACCGGTTGGTGGGAGTGGTGGTGAACGGATATATATATATATATATATATATATATATATATATATATATATATATATATATATATATATATATTACCTACTGGCGGTCGCCAGTAGGTATATATAGTTAGGATTTTTTCTCTATGGGATTTTTGAAAATTCTATGTCTAATAACTTTGGCGTTTGTGGACGGAATTGGCTGGAATTTTCAGGAAAATGGAACATTTTGTTTCTGAGCAGCCCCTGACAATTTGGGGGGGTTTCATCAAGGGGGGGCCGAGAAAAAAGGGGGGTCCCAAAACGCGTTTTTCCCATGTTAATTTCCATAGGGCGGTTGGCCTCACTTTTAGCTCGAACGGCTGAATGGATTTGCACGAAACTTGGCAAAATTGTAGGGACTGTTAGCCCGATGTGCCTTTGCTAGGTCTCAATATATGTGCTCCAGTGGATTTTGAGTAATTTAGGTTCAAAAAAAGATATATATCTGGGCGGAGCCTAACCACACATCTGATCTGATTGGCTGTCAGCACTTCATCCAAGAAGTGTTGGCAGCCATCTTGGGACCAATATACATGATAGCACCTCATTAAAAAGCATTGTAGTTAATAGAGGGTTTTAGGACTTTAGTTACATTATAAATCATTTGTTGATGGTACCATACTCGTTTTAGGAATTGTGGTGGGTTCTAAGGTGATTTTACCATGTGAAAAAACCTTCTGCTGTGATATCATGAATATTGTTTGAAAGAAAACTAATATCTCATGATTTTCCCACAGTGGTTTGGAAGGGGATCTATAAGCTAAACTGAAAGCATATTTTCTGTAAATTCACATTATCTTTCTCAGTCATGTGAAAATGAAGTCTGACATTCTCAGTAAAACATGTACATCCAACAAGGACAGAGACTGTCAGTTGATTCCTTTGTGTTCTACTGCAGCCTCCTAGAGTGTTCTAAAGAACAACTAGAGCGCTAACAGTCCTACCTATTACAAAGGTATGGCACACCTGAAGCCATCTTGATTGGAATGAAGTGGTAACTCTTAAAACATTTAATTTAAAAAGAAACAACATGAGGGGGTATATTTTGCCATAGAAAGTATGATTAGTGCTGCAGAATGAAAAATTAGGGCACATTTTGAGTGACTTCTCAAATCCTTTTCTATTTCATTAAAACATTCTGACATGCAGTCTCCCAAAATGGCCACCAGAGACAAAAGAGCCCAAATGTAGCCCAAATATCACCCAGATGTAGCCCAAGTATAGCCCAATGACAGAATGTCCCAGAGTGTTCTAAAGAACAACTAGAGCGCTAACAGTCCTACTTATTACAAAGGTATAGCACACCTGGAGCCATCGTGATGGGAATAAAGTGGTAACTCTTAAAACATTTAATTTAAAAAGGAACAAAATGAGAGGGTATATTATGCAATAGAAGGTATTATTAGTGCTGCAGAAAGAAAAATTAGGGCACATTTTGAGTGACTTTTCAAATCCTCTTCTATTTCATTAAAAAATTCTGACATGCAGTCTCCCAAAATGGCCACCAGAGACAAAAGAGCCCAAATGTAGCCCAAATATCACCCAGATGTAGCCCAAGTATAGCCCAATGACAGAATGTCCCAGAGTGTTCTAAAGAACAAGTAGAGCGCTAACAGTCCTACTTATTACAAAGGTATGGCACACCTGAAGCCATCTTGATTGGAATAAAGTGGTAACTCTTAAAACATTTAATTTAAAAAGGAACAAAATGAGGGGGTATATTTTGCCATATGAATTATGATTAGTGCTGCAGAAAGAAAAATTAGGGCACATTTTGAGTGACTTCTCAAACCCTCTTCAATTTCATTAAAAAATTCTGACATACAGTCTCCCAAGATGGCCACCAGAGACAAAAGAGCCTAAATGTAGCCCAAATATCACCCAGATGTACCCCAAGTATAGCCCAATGACAGAATGTCCCAGAGTTTTCTAAAGAACAACTAGAGCGCTAACAGTCTTACTTATGACAAAAGTATGGCACACCAGAAGCCATCTTGATTGGAATGAAGTGGTAAGTCTGAAAACACTCAATTTAAAAAGGAACAACATGAGGGGGTTAATTTTGCCATAGAAAGTATGATTAGTGCTTCAGAAAGAAAAATTAGGGATCATTTTGAGTGACTTCTCAAATCCTCTTCTATTTCATTAAAAAAATTCTGACATGCAGACTGAAACATGCACTTTGAATACCAGCAGCAGACGTCCCTGGTGAGCAGTAGCTTTACTACAGTGATCTAATGTGCAACTAGAGTGCTAACATTCAGAATTTATGGCAAATGTGTGACACATCTGAATGCCTTCTTGATGGAACCAAAGTAAACAAGCATTGAAAATGCAATAGATCTCGCCCTCGTTTAAGTTAAAGCCATTCTGTTTGTAATGAGGTGGCCTTTTAGCTTTGCTTTTCTTAGTGTTTTTTCAACTTTCATGTAAACAACATGCATCTGTATGCATATAAGTATATGTATGCATGCATTCATGTTTGTATTTATATAGATATACAGATGATATATGTTTATATATGTATGTATATATATATATTCACTGAAAAAACCATAGGTTATAGACCATATATAGTTAGGAATTAGCATTTACAAAACCTTGAAAATTCACTGAAAAAACCATAGGTTATAGACCATATATAGTTAGGAATTAGCATTTACAAAACCTTGAAAATTCACTGAAAAAACCATAGGTTATAGACCATATATAGTTAGGAATTCGCATTTACAAAACCTTATTTTACTCACACAAAACCATTGAAATTCCATATATAGTTAGTTGCACTAACTATATATCGCGCACCCGCAATCCACTGCTGATGATGTCACATATTACATCATTCATGACATGGTCAGTGACATCACTGATGACATCACTGATGACATCTCAAATGACATCACTGATGACATCACTGATGACAACATCCAGTGACTGTATGTTTCTGTAAAGTTAAAATATGTCTTACATATTGAAGAATGAGTGGATGTATAAGTGTCTGGATGAAGGATTTAGTAGGTGCATGACTGACTGTATGAGTGAGTGATTAAATGTGTCTCACTGAGTGCATGGGTTAGTGACTAAACTGTCTTAATTTGTGCATCATTATGTCTGTTGTTCTGTAAACTGTTGCATGTGTTGATAAGTAGCTATATGAGTAACTATATGGGTTATTGATTGGTTGCCCAAGTATTTGTATGGGAGACTGAGTGTGTGTGTGGGTGGCTGGGAGGTGTATGACTCTGTGCATAGATGTGTGAGCAGTTGATTCACTAGATGTATGGTTTCAAAAGTGCATGTGGAAACAGCTGTATGGGCGGTTGACTGTGTGCATGAGTGTATTGGTGAGTGAATGGATATCTCAGTGCTACATGTCAAAGTAAGTACATATGTAAAACACAGTACATGTGAGAGTTGACATATATAAATAACTGTGCATAAGAGCCAGTGAATGTGTGAGTGGCTGTATGGATCATTGTGAACTTGTATCAGGGATTGTATAAGAGAGTAAATATGTGTTAGTATATGTTTGAATAAGTAAAGTTTGTATAACTGTATAGTTGAGGAAATGGAGGTGTGATTGATTCTTTGCATGACTGACTAGGTGTGTGAGTAACTCCATGGATGAGTGACAGTCTGTGAGTGTCTGTTTACACTGGTTGTATCTAAGGTTATATTAGAGTCTGAAGAGGTTCATCGTATTATCACATGAATGATATCATCAGTGATGTGATCAGTAATGTCAAATGAGATGTCATCAGTGATGTCATCAGTGATGTCATTTGAGATGTCATCAGTGATGTCATTTGAGATGTCATCAGTGATGTCATCAGTGATGTCACTGACCATGTCATGAATGATGTAATATGTGACATCATCAGCAGTGGATTGCGGGTGCGCGATATATAGTTAGTGCAACTAACTATATATGGAATTTCAATGGTTTTGTGTGAGTAAAATAAGGTTTTGTAAATGCGAATTCCTAACTATATATGGTCTATAACCTATGGTTTTTTCAGTGAATATATATATATATATATATATATATAAAAAAAATACCTTTCAGGCATAGAGTGAGGAATAAAGTATGCAAAAAAGAAGGAGAGAACTCTGGGTAGTTCTCAAGTTTAGGTGGAAAGCAGCTCCTGTAAGGAGCATTCTTAACACCGGCGACAGTCTAGATCTGCTCACCTCAAATGTCTGCTTTTCTATCAAAGTCTTTAAGCATAGGATAAGCACAGTGCCATCCTCGCCGAGATAGAGAAGGACACAGTCTATTTCCATTTCTACAGCAAAGTCTTTAAGCATAGGACTAGCCCAGTGCTGTCCTTGCCCAGCTGTAAAATGACAAAAGCCAGTTACCAGTCCAGGCACAGTATTACATCTTTGAATTGGTATATATACACACACATGTATACAGGCATACATTTCATACTTTTACAATGCTACATTTACTTAACATTATTTATGGCAGGACCTCCACTCATTGCCCACCACCCTGTCTCCCCTCTACTGACAGCTGAACTTCTCCCATGCTGTCGGACGGTAAATTAATAGATTTCCTAATATTTTTATTCTTCTGCAGAGCCCGTGTGAAAATGCTTCACAATGACCAACAGCTCCTGGCCGAATAGGTCACAACCACTGAGCATACCGTGAGTGTCTTGTGCCTAGTGGAGGAGTCATTGAGAGGGTGCCTAGAATAGGCGTGGGCGGTACACTCTGCATCGCTGGTGGAGTATGCAGAGTTTTACCACTCGCAATCCGCTAACAGTGTGGAATTCGGCAAAAAACTCAGACTGCCAGCAGAGTGGAGTTTGATGGCGTGCTCAGCTCAACCAAGCACAAGGGGTATCCTCTCCAGACTTTCTGCCACAATCATGCACAAAAGTACCACTGACTGACTTTGCCACCCATTGTTTTTCTGAGTTGCAGTGGTCCTTGCAGGCAATGTTATACATCATGGGCTGGGGGAATATTTACTTCTTTTGTAGGGGTTGGGGAGTTGAGTTTGTTCTTATTGGTTGGGCTGTACCCCCGGCTGTGTTGCCTCTGGGCCGTGGTTCTGGGAGTAAGGGACCTGGGAATGGCAAGGCCCCACAACCTGGTGGTTGTGCTCCCTGCCTTTTGATCACCCATGGCTGCATCCCTGAAGTATAAATGTATGTACTGAAATGTCAGAGGGCTAAATAACATGTCCAAGCATTACAAAGTGTATTCCTATCTCAAGAGACCTGGAGTGCATATTTCTCTATTATAGGAAACCCATTGAACTGCTGCTGAGGGACTGGCAGTCCATAAGCACTGGCGAGACAAACTTACTATACCACATTCTGAGCCTTTGCAAGGGAGGTGCTCCTATGAGTGCAACCTAGGGATCCTTTTCAGAAGACTGGGAAGCTACTGGACCCAGATGGGAAGTATGTTGCAGGTTGCAGGGAGGCCGACTGGAAAGGACGTAGCTATGGTCAATATATATGCTCCTAATATGGACCAGGAAGGTTTCCTGGATGAGTGGCCCCGGGTTCTGCCGCATTCTGTCATTCCTGGGGGAGATTTTAATAATATTGCGGAACACGCTCTTGATGAATGAAAGGCAACTTGTATAGCACACTGTTACTCGTAAGAATGTCCTGCCACTCTGCAAACTAACTATTACCGCAGAATGTATTTCAGCCAATTAACCTTGTTTAAAAAGCCACATTTTCAGTTTACTCCTGAACAGAGAGTTTGCAGTAATAGCTCGTAACTCAAGTGGAAGCTTGCTCCATGCAGATGGCCCAAATAAAGAAAAGGACCTCCCCCAGCCCTGGTACGCCAAATCCTCAGAATTCTGGCCAGGAGGGTGTTGGCTGATCGAAGGTTCCTTGAAGGGGTGTAGAAGCTAGTTCTTGCCGTAAGATAGACTCCACCTGTTTGGTGTTGAGCCCTGAGGACCAACCCAAGTGTTTTAAATAAAATTCTCTTTTTTATTGAGAGCCAGTGAAGAGCCCCCAAATGCAGGGATAGGTCTCATCCACATTTACAAGACTCCCCAGTTGTCAGACTGGCCCGGAAGTTTGCGGCCTGGCAGCTCCAGTGGGAACTTGTCTACTCATGGAGGCACACCCACCAGATTGCCAGGGATTACTATTTCTTTTCTGGTATACAAGAGTTGTATGTCTGCCTCAACACATTCCTTTGTACTCACAGTGTGCATGTGGTAGTGTAGGATGCTGAATATGTCAGGATTACGCTCCACAGGATCCGATCGTTGCTCATAGGGGTCCACCTCCAAATGTTACCAACTTTCTGACTTTAAGTAACAGGGAGTTCGAACCATTAGGCGAGGGATATAAGGGAAGGGGAAGGAACTGCTGGGATAATAGGCTCTGAAATGACATAAACATAAAGACACAGTTATACAACATACAACCAAGATAAAAGCAACTCTCATATATTCTCACTAAGATGAGGAATACCTGAAGGATAATAGAAGCACACTTCCTTCAGAAGAAACCACACATGGTGGTAATTCTTGAAACGTAACTGAAATAGTCAGGCCAAATTCTCACTCCAAAATCAAATAAGAAAACAAAGCTTTCGATACTGGTTGAAAACTCCCATCACCATCCAAAGAATTATAGAGATTAGTACCACCTCTTTGCATCTCTATATATATGTCCCATATCGCAGTATTAACTCCAGGAGTATTGCACTTTCATATTCCTATAGAGTGTTGAATCATTAGCTAATCCATTAGCCCATACTCTTTTGTACACACGGTAGAACGTAGTTGCTACTACTGAACTCCGCTGTACTTTACACAGGAAGAGAATAAAAACAAACACGGCAGCCAAAGGCCAACAGACACACTTAGCTCCGCAAATGAAGCATCCAGAAACCTCTGGTAACGGCAACGCGTGGCAGGAAACACACCGCGCTCCGCTACTTAATTAGGGACTGCTCTTACACTACGGTAACATGTAGCTCTCACCACAATACTCCGCAGGGCAACAATAATGCAGGCTCGAGTTCTGCATGGTAACGCGTGGTCGGCCGACACACAGCGTTCCGTTCTACACAAATGCACAGCCGCGCAGATTCGACTCACTGCTCAGGGGAATGACGAGCAGGACCAATGGAAATCTTCGCACCGCCGTATCCAGGGCTTGAGGGGACAACAAGAGACAAGGTACTCCAAGACGCCAAATCAGGAACACAAGAAACAGAATTACGCGCATCCGCTTCTGCGCGACTTATCGTTAAATACCTCCCACTTTTCAAGGCTCATGGGAGATGTAGTCTTTAGACGCCAGGTAGGCGCACAAGTTCACGGATCCAGACAGAATATCTGTGCAGAAACTTTCCGATCACAACCCGTTCTTGATCTCCTTGAATTGGGAGATGCATGCTCCTGTACCCCTCCTTGGCGTTTAAAGGTTGAGGCACGAGAGGATCTGGTGTGCCAACATTTGATTGGGGAGGAAATACAGCTTAATTTTGGTATTAACACAGCTACGGCGTGCACACTGCAGCTTGAGTGGAACACTTTTAAAGTGGTGGTCTGGCGGCATTGTATTGAGGAGGCGGTAGGAGTGCAGCGGATGTTGCTGCAGGAAATTGAGGCCCAAGAGGTGGTACTGCATGATGTGGAGAGACCGAGACCAGGGAACTCTGCTTTGCAGAAGGTGCTCCTGGGAGCAAAGGAGACCCTGTCGGAACGCATTGAAAATCTTCAGTGTTTTGACTACTGGGAGTATATGGTCTGGGCACATATTGAGAGGGACAAATCTGGATCCTTACTGGCGTGGCGGGCTAACCCTACCGAGAAAAGTTTCATGATCCTGGTACGGGGGAGAGGATTTATGGGCAACATGACATAAATGACAGGTTTTGGAGTATTAACATCTCTATATGTGGGTGCCCTGAACAAATGCTGTGAAGGATTGATTTTTTTCTGGACCCGATGACCCTCCCGGTCATTGCCAGAGGATGCCTAATTCCTTGTTCTGGTTTTAATCTAGCACTACATTAGGCTTCACTTGGGTAACCAATGCATGCATGCAGTATTCAACATCTTTAGTTCTGTTATCTTGTTTTTCACAGTTAGAAGCAAAGTCTGCACCTATAACTCAATGTCAGTAAACTGAGTGACTGAGCTCTTGAAAATGCGGACACAGGCGATAAACATGTGCAGTCCATTTACCATATGTTTACTGTGGGCGAGACACAAGTAGTGAGACTCACCCACATTATGAAGTCCAAAAACCAGGTGGCCAAAAAGCGCAAATCTGAGTGGACTAAAAAGGGTTGAAGGACTGGGTTTTTCTAAGACCCAGCGGTGCCAGGGGACAACACCTGAAACCTTCGTTGGTTACCTGTTCCGGCGTACAAATGACAGAGACACGGGACACTTCCTTCGGCGTCAAAGATCAAGGTTTATTACTGCAGGGAACACAGAAGTCACAAGAAGTACAACGCATGTAGGTTCTAGGAGACTGCTTCAAATTGCATCTGTGGATCGCTCCTTTTATACAGCTTTTCGTCATAGGACAACATGGCAAACAAAAGGTCACAACCCAGTTCCCACAGTAATTTTCATAGGGGGTCGCTTTCATGTATTCGAGGTCCCGGAACATAATTACAGTAGCATCGCCGGTTCCCAACTGTAAAAGTACATCTTCCCACCATTAGTGCATTCCATTCCGGCTGTAAACTAGTTAAGGAAGAGTCAGAAACAGGTGCAAAGGAAGACAAAGATAGTCAACAGATTGAAAAGAGTGTAAGGGGGTGATATCGGAAACACGATTGCAGGGATCAAAGGAGACGCGCCTAATGAATGCCCGGCTGCAACAATAGACCGGCACGGCAAGATGAGCCTCGAGCGGGGCCATCTGCCTTTGCAGCGTCATCCCCCTCGTCATAAAGACACCCTCAAAGGGACACGTGTTTTCCACAAGAGTTTGGGAATCCCAGGGTCACGAAACGGACAGTGTCCGTTCGCTGGCTACTTGAGGGCAAGAGACAAAATGGATGCCGTATCTAAAATGGAACCCGTGGGTTCAGATGAAGAAACCCACGAAACAGACGAACGGTTTAGGTCAGCATAGCGAAACCGCGTACACCCACTAAACTCGTCATTTGCGGTTCATAGATACCAAACTCGTCCATATTTGAGCGAGTCGGAAACACCACTTACAATTGTCACAGAACCTCAGACGCTCCTTTTGCCCTCATGTAGGCAAGCACTAGTTGATATCAGAATCGATCTCGATATTCATCAGACCATCCAGATGTTGCTGCAACATTATTCTATCCATCAGTGCTTCCTTGGTAACAGGTAGTCGTCTTATACACGTTGTGGCGCAGAGGCCACATAAGGCAGGACCACACTGTACACAAAGACAACACGTGAACAGAAATGCTACAACAACCCCAGTGATCATCAGAATTTTCCAACCCCACGTCGACATCAGGCCCCAAAACCACCCTAGTAGCGTCCAATCACCTATGTCCACGTGTATGGACTCGGAGATCTTATGCAACTTCGAGATGGCTTGATAGACAGTTGGAGCGTTATCAGGAATGAAAATGCAGCAACTCGAATGGATCACCTTACATACTCCACCTCTATCTGCAAGGACAACGTCTAAAACCATACGGTTTTGTAACGTCATAAGCCTGTCCGCCTGAAGCTCTGCTGTAATGTTACCAAGGGCACTTGCAGTGATATTAGCAGTCGATTCCACCACTCGAGTCAACTGTCTCAGGTTCCTACTATTGATCATAGGTCCCCAAAACGGCAAGAAACCCTTAAAGAAGTCTCCTGCTTCTTGACCGGCAGTGTCCTCTTCGCTAATCACGCCTCTCACAATTCTGGTCTTGTGATAATCCGACCCAACAGTAAAGGTCGGCGGCAACAGATTCGCAATATAACAGGTGCCTGAGAAGTCACGAGGCAACCATGTATATGCACGGTCGTAACAAACAAAGTATGTACCCTTGGCAGTCAGAAGAACAGGGGAAGAGGCCGTCGGTAAAACATACGTTTCAGTACAGGCACTCCTCCCGAGCTGAGCTCGCGGGCTTCGGCCAAGACCTTTCAGACAGAAATTACAGAGATTGGGTACGATCCAGATCGGAGACGAGCTCTTAAGCTGACGATCACCCACTGACATGCTATACTCAGCCTCACTCAGATCTCTGTATGCTCGCACCTCTTCCTCTGGGATAAGCGATGCGTCGAAGATATCCCTATCTAAATCGGCAATCGCTCTTGCCAAAGGCTTGTGGTACGGGCCAGGACCATGATCTGCAGTGCGTGGCTCTCGATGGGGGTAGGAATCTAGTGCGCTACGAAACATTGTTTGGAATGCTCGAGCTGAACCCTGGGAACTGTAAGGAAGAACCAAGTACGGAATTCCCCTATCTGTGGTATGTGGCATTAACCCACACACCCAACAGTTGGTAGTATTCATCACCAACTGATGTTGATGAAGGAGCTGAACGAAGGAGTTATTCATGAATTCCGCACGTCTAACCTGCTCGTGTTGGGGTAAGAGGTGAAAAGAATGAGGAGAAACAGTGGAAGTAGGTTTTGGTTCAGAGGAAAGGGTAGGTGAAGCAGAAGGCAATAACGATTGTATTCCATAGTATACCCCACCCACCAGTAGCATGGAAACAGTTAGGAACAGTAGGAACACCTGAAACAGAAAGCTTTTGGTACGTACAACCCTATTCAATATGGATCTTTGCGCTTGAGTCTTCTCCACTTCCGACAACTTTGAGAATGCCATCCTCTAAAACCGTCCGCAACGTTCTTGACGCACTTCGTTCTGTGTAGCAATTGTCAATCCCCAGGAGTTCCCAGGAGTCGACGGCCTCCGACCTAGTGTCAGGACCTTCTAAACAGAAGGAAGTACCCGCATGGCCCTACGGTCAACCCGGATGTAAGGTTCTTTTAATCAAACAATATATACAAAATCTCCTAGCTGTGGAAAAGCACACATGTGGAAAAGAACTAAAAAAATTAATAGAAACCACAATTGTTCAAAAATGTTCAAAATGATAATGGGGGTAACGTGGATTTCAAAAAGGAAAAAAAGCAAAAATAATTTATTAGTCTCTGGTATTGGAACGAAGAAAATATCTGCTTCTTCCAGGACGAGTCTGCTCTTCAAATAATTGATCGGATTGTGGAACAGAGTCCTGTCGGTCAGACGATAGTTCAGGTCTTGAGTTCTCCAATGTCAAAGGTTCAACAAAGTTATCTGGCTGCACTGAAGTATCTCCCACAGGCTGAGCGTCACTGAACGGCACAAAGTTCGGCAGAGTTCCTGTCTCTGATGCTGCGATGCCAGTCCTCACCCACAAATCCGCTGGTAAAGGTATTGATACCTTTTTAGTGTGGGCGCCATGCACCCAATGCTTGCGGCCTTCCAAACGAACAGCAGTTCTCGTGGCGAGTAGCACCTGGAAGGGTCCCACAAACCTCGGCTCGAGGTTTCGCTTCCGGCCAAAATTTCTGGTCACCACCCAGTCTCCCGGTTGGAGCCGGTGGCCAGGACCCTCCGTCTGTGCCGGCAGTGCTTCAAAGACCTGTTGATGAATTAACCTCAGTTTAGCAGTCAGTTCATAAAGGTAATCAATTAGCATTGGATATTCAAGATTTGCGAAAGACCTGGGTCTAGGAACCCCCCAAATATTTGCAGGGCGGCCGAACACAATCTCATATGGGCTAAGCCCTACTCGAGAGTGTACAGTCGCCCTAGTTGACAGAAGAGCCAGAGGCAAAGCATCGGGCCACGAGAGACCAGTCGTAGCCTAAATCTTTGCGAGTTTTAGTTTTTAGAGTACCATTGTACCCTTCAACCAAACCTGCTGACTGGGGATGATTGGCGCTGTAGAATTTTTGTGTAAATCCAAGGCCCTTACACACACTCTTCGTCACACTCCTCACAAACTCACTTCCGTTATCAGACCATACAATCCGTGGCGTTCCATACCGAGGAAAGCATTCCTTCAGTAGGACTTTCGCTGTAGACAGGGCAGTATTGTCTTTGAGAGGATAGGCTTCGATCCATCGGGAAAATGCGCAAACCACAACTAAAACGTACTCCAGGTTATTACATCGCTCCATATGGATAAAGTCCAGCTGGATTACCTCAAAGGGACATGTAGGAGGAGCAAAATGGCCAGGGGGTGTAGGAGTGCCCTTGCCAGGATTGTACATCATAACTACCATGCAATTCTTGACCAATCTCTCAGCACACTTAGCGATACCATCATTCTTCCATACAGGGGACAACAACTTGCAGATACCTTTCGCGCTGATATGTGACAAGCCGTGCGCCATAGTCACAACAGCTAGCACATATGCATCCTGCAACATCCATCTTCGATTCTCCGACAAATCAATCCAACATCCATTCGCATCCAACTTTCCTGTGCTCTCCTTCCACTTAGTCTTTTCAGTTTCGGTGGCCTCATTCTGAATCGCTTTCACACTTTCAACAGTATCCTCACACATACCAGTTTCTGCAGGCCACCTTACCGAACTCGTCACATACATTCTAGTTGCAAGATTTCTAGCAGTCTCTTTAGCAATCTCATCAGCAAACGCATTGCCACGACCAACATCATCCGCCACTTTACGTTGAGCACTGCATTTAAAAATCGCCACCTGCTTGGGCAATGTGAGTGCGTCTAAAAGGTCATTCACAAGCTGTCCGTGTTGCATCTTCGTACCATGCGATGTCATAAAACCTCTCTCTCGCCACAATCGACCAAAACTATGTGCGACGCCAAAAGCATATTGGCTGTCGGTAAACACATTCACCCGCTTTCCTTTCGACAAAAGACACGCTCTCGTCAATGCAATTAGTTCTGCCGCCTGTGCAGAATTCTGATTTAATCTCGCAGTTTCCACAACCGTACTCAACGTTACCACAGCATACGCAGTCGTCACATCACCATTCGACAACTTAAAACACGAACCGTCCACATACAAAGTACCATTGGGATCTTCCAATGGAGTGTTTTTTAGGTCTACACGACCCTTCGTTTCCTCCTCAGTTCGCAAATAACAATCATGTGGTGGTACATCGTCTGATTCCATATTAGTTGGCAACAAAGTCGCCGGATTTAGGACATTGCAGCGCTTTATTTGAATGTGACTTGCCAAAAGCGTCAACTCGTAACCAGACAACCTTGCGCTCGTCAAATGTTGGGTTTTCGTACGATTCAAGAGAGTGTCAACTGCATGTGGAACCATCACCGTAAGCATATTATCCATGACCAATCCTGCAGATTGTCGGATGGACACCGCAGCCGCCGCTGTCGCTCTTAGGCAACTCGGCAAAGCTCTAGCTACTGGGTCCAAGGTCGAGGAAAAATATGCACATTAACGCTGCTTACCGCCAAATTGCTGCGTCAAAACACTCAACGCACAACCTTCCCTCTCGTGAACGTATAGTGTAAACGGCTTGCTGTAGTCAGGAGTACCTAACACAGGGGCCGAACACAACGCATCACGCAGTTCAGAAAAACTTTTCTGACATTCTTCCGTCCATGGCAAAGGGGTCGGAACATCCTTGCACGTGAGGGCTACCAATGGTTTCGCTAGTAATGAAAAATTTGGAATCCATTGCCTGCAGTATGACGTGATACCTAGAAAGGCACGCACATCTCTCTGAGTTGTTGGCACAGTCATTCGAGCGATCGCTGCAATTCTCTCTGGGGTCAGCCTTCTTCCCTCCTTTGACAATAAGTGACCTAGATAGGTTACTTCTTGGCAACAATATTGCAGTTTAGAAGGTGACACCTTGTGATGTAAGTCACAAAGATGCTGTAACAGAGACACCGTAGCAGTCTTGCAAATCTCTTGTGTGTCTGCAGCCACCAATAAGTCATCAACATATTGGATCAAGGCCGCACCAGCCGGTAACACAAACGCGTCAAGTTGACTCTTCAGGGCTTGGCTGTATATCGATGGACTCTCACAGTAGCCCTGAGGAGCGCGTTTAAACCTAAAGCTGCGGCCACCTAAAGAGAAATCGAATAGGTCCCTGCTTTCCTCAGCAATCGGAATGCTAAAGAAAGCATTCTTCAAACCGATCACTGAGAACCAAGAAGCAGATGCTGGAATCAGAGTCAGTAAAGCCATAATGTCAGGCACCACAGGGAATTGAGGAATCACAATTTTGTTCACCTCCCGCAAATCAATGACAAAACGGTAAACAGGAGCCTTAGATAGATCAGTGCGTTTTAGAATAGGTAACACAGGACTATTACACACGTTTCCCCGAGTCTCCTCGATAACATCTTTCTCGATCAAGTCATAGATGATCGCTAACAACGCTCGCTCACCATCAAGGGAGATACGATACTGGGGAATACGTGGTAATCGCACATTCGATTTCAAATGAACGACATAAGGGGAGATGTCAAGCAGGCCCACGTCATTGGGACCTGTTGCCCACAAAGATGCAGGAAGAGAACTCAATTTCGGTGGGAGCTTATCAGATGACAAATACATGGGAGAGATCACTCTCTGACCCAACGTAAGCTCCACTCCCGCAGGAGAACAATACAAAGTCGCATATAAACGTTTCAGCAAATCCAGGCCCAACAGATTCTCACCACAACCAGTAGTCAAAATCAAAGGAGCTTTCAGCTCACAAGGCCCAATTGTAAGGGGCAAAGGGCGAGAGACCGGATTGCTAACAGGGGCGCCAGAGAATCCAACAGAAACATTTGTTAAGCCAGACAAAGGTGCGCCAGGGAGTTTCGAATGCATGATGGAACTTTTCGCTGCACCAGTGTCCAACAGAAAAGGCTCAACTACGCCAGATGTGGCAACTGCGACGTAAGGCCCTCTCTGATCAACCGGAACTGATACTACTCCCTCTCCTTGTCTATGGCTGTCCTAGTAATTACCGTCATCGGTACCCTGGTCGACATAAAAATCGTCCACGTGGTACTGCGCGGATCTACCGGATGATGAACCACGCTGATCAAAACAATTATTGGAATCAGATGAATTGTTAGAACGCTAATTTCGATTCTGAGTAACACCACGACCTCTACCTTGAGAAGCCTGTTGAGGACCACTACGACCTCCTCTAGACGAATTACCATTATTTCGATCGAGCAAAACCGGACAATCAAATTTCAAATGACCCTCACCTCTACAATAGGCACATTGATTGTACCCAAGCATAGATCTCTGCGAAGAAGAGTCATTCCGCGACTGTGACCTAGCGGATTGCGATTGTGATCTATTCCGCTGTTGACAATCATTTTGATTTGAGCGCGGAGGATACGCTTGCTGTAACAGAACTTTTGTTTTGAGATCTTTCGTCTTTTTATCCGCACGATCATTTTCCTCCTTCTTTCTATTTTCATAGTATTGAGCCGTGGCCAATATCTGAGCAGCGGTCGAAACAGCCCACGCACTTTCTGAATTTTTTAATTTGTTGCTAAGTTCAGGCAACAAATTCAATACAAATTTATCCACAAACAATCTCTGACCTCCCTCAGTGCTCATATCTTGACCACTGTGATCGATGAAAGCCTCCTCAAATCTCGTAAAGAAATCGGAGACACTCTCGTCCTTCTTTTGCTTGCAGGCAGACAATTTATCCCAGTTAACTTTCATTGCTGGCATAAGTGTCTTCATCAATGTAATAATTCTCTGAGGCAAAGCCGTAATTAACTGCTCAGGCTTAGCCCCACCAACCTGCAAACCGTCAGCCGCTGTAAGCGCAGCCCAATCACCACCTAATTCAGCTGCATGATCTTCTTGACATATCTTCGCCCGTACCGGTTGAGGTACGACATTGCCAATCAACATGTCAATGTCGGCAAGGTTCATTGTCGTAGCATCCACTAGTTGAGACAATTCTTTATAGTACCCTGCAGGATTTTTGCGAGGGTCAGGCAAAGTTTGCTTAACCTGCAAAACTTCCGTTCGTTTCCATGGAAGGTGTATCCACACTCTCTGGAAATGTGGCAAAATAGCAGGATTAACAGTCGCATCACCTGGCATCCACACTGGGGGGACTTCTCGCATGGGATACTGACCAGGCGTTGCCATCCATTCTTCAGGTTCATCTTCAAACAACGCTCGGGGCATCACAGTAGGACGGAAAGATAGAAGATGCTCGACTGCATGTCGAACATTGCTACCCACAATCATACCACTCGAAAACTGAAGCTGAAGTTCAGTTACCACGACCAGTACCTCGTTTACCGCATCATGTGATATCTCGTCACGTGAGAATTTGCACATTTCTTCAAACACAAATCTCTGTGTTGGCTCATTGAATTGAGAGAAAGTCTCAACAACTATGCCCGGGGAATTTTTAAGGGGATACCTAATCCAATTTCGCGCCATTTTATTAGCGTATCACGTTCCCTACCGCCAGGAAGCTGACTTCGTCGTTGAGGAACATCAGAATCATTAGACCCAAGAAGCTGTCCAAAAGGAGAATAGAGATTAGCGACAACATTAGGAATACGTCTTCGAACAGACGGAGAAGAGGAGAGAAGTACAGGAGCGACAACATGAGAGCTGAATACAGGAGCAGCAGGAGCAATAGGAGTAGCCATAAGAGTGGAAGTAGCGGGAACAATAGCTTGAGAAGGTATAGACGGTGGAGCAGTAGGGATAGTAGCAGGTAGAGGAATAGGAACAGAAGTATTCGCAAAGACAGGACCAGCGACAGGCTGATTAACAGCTGCCGGAACAACAGGTTGAGGAACAGGGGGGACCACAGGGGCCGTGGTATCCTGTGCATATGGAGGTGGCGACTGCAGTTGATAGGACAACAAAGGGTCCTCTACGGCTTCCTCTCCCTTCTTATCAGTACCCGTCGGTAAAGTGGGATAACATTTATCCACAGTCATACGTTGTAATCTATCAAAAATTTCCTTTTCCTTCTCTTCTTTATCTCGCTGAAACTGCTCTGCATTTCTCATCGTTGTAACGATACCTTCTCTCTTATTACGTTTAAGCTGTTTGATTTCTTTCTGCTTGGCTTCTTTACGCCATAACCAAAAGGAATCAAACATGGCCGGTCTTGCTTTCTTTTGAAACAATTTGGCTTCAAGATTATCTAAAAAAACTACCATGAGATGGCAAACTAAGGACACCGTCATCTTTAGTATAACGAACCCAGCAATCATTAAATGTGATAGGACCCACACCATGGCGACTATATAATTCATAGATTGGAGTTCCAACTGGAGGTATCGGACATGAGTCCTCCAATCGGGAATCGGCACCACAACCTCTAAAGCAACTAAGCAAAGTACTACGGCCAGGCATCGTGCACACTAACCGAGTTTCACAAACGTCAAAGGTTATTGGACTACAATGTCCCCGCAAAAATGCAAAAACCCTCGGTTTTTGGTGACTGCAGTCGTCAAATAGAACAACTAAGAACAAAATACGGAGAACCACAAATGCAATGGAACCATGCAACAACTAAGCACCCACAACAACTAAGGATTCTGGGAGCGACCCACAAATACTTAACTCAAAGAACAATGGCGTCACCAGGAAGGCCCGTCAATCGTCTCGCTGTACCAAGGTCTACGCCAGGCGCCAAAACAGGTCGACAGTCAGGGCATCAGTCCGTCGCAGCCGTCAGGAGGCGGGGATCTTCGCGGGAAAAGTCTTCGGGCCACTTATTTCGACAACAGGATCGATGAAGCGGGGTGCACCTTCCCCCGGAGATTTCACACGAAGTTCCTCACGATCGTCGGGCTTTGGACCGGTACCGCTGATGCCGCCCCACGTTGGGCACCAACTGAAGGACTGGGTTTTTCTAAGACCCAGCGATGCCAGGGGACAACACCTGAAACCTTTGTGGGTTACCTGTTCCGGCGTACAAATGACAGAGACACGGGACACTTCCTTCGGCGTCAAAGAGCAAGGTTTATTACTGCAGGGAACACAGAAGTCACAAGAAGTACAACGCATGTAGGTTCTAGGAGACTGCTTCAAATTGCATCTGTGGATCGCTCCTTTTATACAGTTTTTCATCATAGGACAACATGGCAAACAAAAGGTCACAACCCAGTTCCCACAGTAATTTTCATAGGGGGTCGCTTTCATGTATTCGAGGTCCCGGAACATAATTACAGTAGCATCGCCGGTTCCCAACTGTAAAAGTACATCTTCCCACCATTAGTGCATTCCATTCCGGCTGTAAACTAGTTAAGGAAGAGTCAGAAACAGGTGCAAAGGAAGACAAAGATAGTCAACAGATTGAAAAGAGTGTAAGGGGGTGATATCGGAAACACGATTGCAGGGATCAAAGGAGACGCGCCTAATGAATGCACGGCTGCAACAATAGACCGGCACGGCAAGATGAGCCTCGAGCGGGGCCATCTGCCTTTGCAGCGTCATCCCCCTCGTCATAAAGACACCCTCAAAGGGACACGTGTCTTCCGCAAGAGTTTGGGAATCCAAGGGTCACGAAACGGACAGTGTCCGTTCGCTGGCTACTTGAGGGCAAGAGACAAAATGGATGCCGTATCTAAAATGGAACCCGTTGGTTCAGATGAAGAAACCCACGAAACAGACGAACGGTTTAGGTCAGCATAGCGAAACCGCGTACACCCACTAAACTCGTCATTTGCGGTTCATAGATACCAAACTTGTCCATATTTGAGCGAGTCGGAAACACCACTTACAATTGTCACAGAACCTCAGGGTGGAACCCATTTGCAAATAGACTATGTTCTCCGAAACGTGTAACTGGTATTAAATCGAAGTTCATCAACTGATCCCCTGAGTGAGCGTTTTACTTCGTTGTCTGTTAAAAAAAATGTTATTGCGATTCTTCATCATAAAAGACAATCTAAAACAGTAATACAAAATCCATGCAGGATAACATTCATTGTATACAAAATCTTTCTAAAAACCAGTAATACACAGGTACTTAAATATTTTTAAAAAAGAGATGCTAAAATAGAATTAAATGTACAGTAGGCAATAGACTTAGACATAGCTAAAATATCTCTAATTCAGAAACTCGATATATATATAATATATATATATATATATATATATATATATATATATATATATATATATATATATATATATATATATATATATATATATATATATATATATATATATATCTACTAATAATCCACATTCAGTGATATATTAACCAATTGCAACAAGAACTTAAAATTACAAAAATGAATCCACACAACTGAATCACATTTATGATTGCACTACTGACAAAACTCCTGATCCAAACTATGAGGCTAAAGAACACTGGGGCATATTATCAAGCCTGTGCGCTAAAATTATTTATCGGCCGAAAACGGCCGATAAAGCGGCGATAATGAGCTTGATAATATGCTCTATGGAATTCCAATCGAAGCACATGTTAGATGTGAAGACATCTAACATGGGCTTCGATTGGAATTCCACAGAGCATATTATCAAGCCCATTATCGCCGCTTTATCGGCCGTTTTCGGCCGATAAAGCGGCGATAATTTTAGCGCACAGGCTTGATAATATGCCCCACTATTTCCTGTTATATATGAAAGGTCTTAGCTTTTTTTGGTCTGGTTGGATCTGGTCTTAAGATTATTTTATCAGGAAAAAAACTAAAAAAGAGGTCCTAATATACCAGGACTCCAATTTCCCCCATCCTATTGCCTGCGGTTATTTCTATCAAAGGAAATAAATCCCTAGACAGGTATTTTGAGAAAACTGTTACTAGTGGTTCAAATTACAAGGCAGATAGACCAGTGTTTACCAAACTTTTTATAACCACGTCTCAATTTTTAGAATGACAAACGTTTGCAGCCCTCCTAACCTTAATGGACATGAGGTAGGCGATTTTTAAAATGTAACTATAGCATAGTGGAGTATACAAATAAGTGATGGATAGAGTGCTTGAATTAATCTCAGCCACTAGTAATAACTCACACCGCATCCCAATTCATCATTATTTTACATACTGTGCCACATCAATGTGGGCCCAGCCATATGCATATCAGCCTTGACACTGCTTCAATGGGAACAGCACAGCTAGAACTGCCTTGCCAGGCCTTGGGCTGCTTGTGTTCTAGTTCGGGTAACATCACTTTTTTGTATGCTAAACCTCGCGTGACAGCACACTATCATTTACAGTCTGCATATTTTCCATTGTAATGAACAGTAAATGTGCACATGTATACAGTTTTCCTTATACAATTATATTGCACACAAATGATAATGTGTGGAAATCGGGTTTTGTAAATATTTATCATTTGTGCATCACCAAGGAAAGTGTCTTGATTTGTTTTGGTTCTATCAAAATCTTTCCATCACACTTCGGGATTAAAAAAAATGTGGTTCATTTTTGCTGTGCTAACTGCTGATTGTCACTCTATAGGAGATGCACTGGAAAAGGTTGAGACCTTCACTTTCTTGGGCAGTGTCATGGACAAGCAGGGTGGCACAGACGCTGACATCAAGGCATTAATTGGCAAAGCAGGGGCTGCGTTCGTTCAGCTAAAGAAGATCTGGACCTCCAAGGACCTAATGCTCAAACCAAGATCAGACTTTTTAACACCAAAGTAAAATCAGCCCTTCTGTATGGAGCAGAAACTTGGAGGACAACTGTGACCACCACAAACAAAAGCCTGACCTTCATCAACACCTGTCTGAGGTGAATCCTCCAAATCCGCTGGCCAAACACCATCAGCAACAATGACCTATGGCAGCAGATTTTACAACTCCCTACTCACGAAGAAATCAGGAAAAGACGCTGGGGCTGGACAGGTTACACCCTCTGCAAGCATGCATCAAACACCATCAGGCTTGCCCTGGCTTGGAACCCTCAAGGGAAAAGGAAAAGAGGAAGGCCAAGAAACACCTGCCGCCGAGGCCTCAGGGCTGACTGCAAGGAGATGAGTTACACCTGGAGTCAGGATGAAAGAAAAGCCCAAGACAGAGATGGCTCAAGAGTCCTATACCGCAAGAGGGATGTGGGCATAAGTAAGTAAGTAACTGTTGAATGTGTATAATTCACTCACAGGTATTTACATTTTGTTGTAGAGAGTGGAGTGCTGTGCATAAATGAATAATACCCAGTTCCTCCAAAAATTCCTTCATCTCCGCCGAAACTAATTGGACACCATTATCTGTAAAAATCTGTTTAGGGATCCTGTATGAGGCAAAAACATTTCTTTAAAACTTCAAAACAGTTCTTTTTGTCACTGTGCTCATGCAACATGCTGCCACCCACTTCAATGTATAATCAATCAACACCAGGCAGATCTTTTTCCTGGTGACAACAGCCCAAAAGGCCCAACATTATCAAGTCCTAAGTTGATCCAAGTCTTTATTCCACCAACAGAATGACAAAGTCTTATGCTTTCTTCTGCTCAACAGCTGTCTCAACTCTCCCCCCAACATTCCCTTTCCATTGCCTAAGTGTCCTGGAGGATCACTGGTGGAACACCCTACCAGCAACATCCCAAAGCCAAACCACAACAATGACCCACCAAAAATCACAACGCAACCCACCAGTGGGGTACGACCCACAGTTTGGGAAATACTGCTGTAGACAGTTTAGTAATAATGGTAAATTCCGAGTTGGGTTTGACAAATGGACCACCGAGGTTTCCATGGTAGACTCTTTAACAGCTTAAATACATTGGTTTCTAACGGGAACATATATTGATCTATGAAAGCCTTAAAAACTGCTCACTGGCTACACAGGGTTGACTCAGTTTACTCAAATTCAAAACCTTCGGTGAGGAAATCACCCCTTTAGCATTACTATAATTCTAAAAACGCCTCCAATGTCTTTCTTGTAGTTTAAATGTAGCCAATCTCCTAGACTGTTGGATTATCTTCTCCTCCTCAACCTTCCATAGTAGCCTGGAAACAACGAGAATTGCAGGAAATGCATACAGAAAACCTTTGGGCTACATCATATTCTGACCCCAAGCCCTGAGAGAAGGATTCAGAGAACAGAGCTGGGGGAGTAATGCATTGTCATCTGCTGCAAATACATCCTACCAGTGGAGGCCATAAATTTCCCCTATCTTCTTGAAGTGAGCACAGACAGATGATCGCCAAGGAGGGAAATGTCCTACTCAGATGATCCCCACATCCATTCCTCTTCCCTGGAAGATGAGTCACATCTGACAGCACCCTGGTACTTACACTGCAATCTTTTAGTAAAGCTGTTAAATATGTTTCCCCATTGGTTGTATGGACCGTTGTTGGTTGACTTGAAGTTTTGTAAGGGATAAGACATCAGCAAAGCATTTCTGACTTGTAAAGCTGATTTGACTCCACAATAAGGACCAGGATTCACCAAATATAGTTAAATGGATTTTATTTTATGATACTAATCAATCCAGTATACAGGCACAATAACAATTATTTCAAGAGAAACAACAATACAGCAGGTAAGCTGATTTATGTCAGTAGGTTAAGCCATAGTAAGATGAGATACAGAACAATGACAGCCACAACAATGCAAAAACAAATTATAGAAACTTCCGTTCTCTCTTCTAAACATAGATCGATTATCATTTAATAAAGGTTTTTTATTTAGGGAGCTTAGAACGTGTCAGCATAATATAGACTTCTGTAGAAGTCTTGGAAAAAAAAAGAAATATGTGTTAAGCCTAAAGCTTAATGATCAGGTTATTGTATCTCCGTGCACTCTGTAGTATAGATATGGGTTAAAGACAATTTTTGGGCGCGTTTCCTTGTCGCACTGTGCCTGTTAGTGCCTTATGTTGTAAATACAAAATGTGATTAGGAAATCACTGAAAGGCGCGCTAATTTTCCATGAAACCAGCAGGTTTCTCCATAAATTTTGTGATGTTTTAATTATCTTTTCAATGAAACAATCACATCATTCTTCAGATTCACATGTGTGTTTATTCATTTCCAAAAGGATATTCCTTTTCAGATAAGTAGAAATTCATTTCATTCTCATGAATATTTCATTGCATTACTTCATGCCCGCCCAATGCATTTCGGGTTAAACACGGTAACCCTTCGTCAGGGGCCTAGAAAATGAAAGCATACAGGACCTTAGCATTCAGCAAACGAACCTTATGTGTAAACATAACTAATTACTATTTACATTCAGTATATTACATGCCAGGTCTAGGAACATTAATCAACCACATAAAAATAATACTAGGCTATCATTCAGGTGGGAAGTAGCACAAAGAGCTAGCAGTTTACAAGCATATGTGTGTGAAAAGAAATTGTGAACAAGTGAAGGTCCAATAAATGGGCAGTCGAAAAAATAAGTCTAAGGACTTCTGATTATGCGCTTTAAACAATCTAAGTGGTGTAGTGACAGGCATGCAGGTCCGGAGGCCAAAGTGAAAGAGACCGAGTGAAGGGGAATCGCAATGGACTTACCGGGAAGGTAACGTACGGTGCTCGTGGAGTTCCGAACGCGGAACCAGTCGCATTGACTATAGACCAATCAGGTGGCTTGTTATAGGTCTGTGATGTAGTCACATGATATCACGGAAAATTATAAACGTACGAGGTTCATAGATAACGAACGGGAAAGTAGTATCTAATATATTTAAAGTATTTGGAAGTCAGATTGCGGTAATCCATATAAAAATATATAATAATAAAAATATAAAAATAAAAATAAGACGAAGGATACCTTCGTCTTATTTTTATATGGATTACCACAATCTGACTTCCAAATACTTTAAATATATTAGATACGACTTTCCCGTTCGTTATCTATGAACCTCCTACGTTTATAATTTTCCGTGATATCACGTGACTACATCACAGACCTATAACAAGCCACCTGATTGGTCTATAGTCAATGCGACTGGTTCCGCGTTCGGAACTCCACGAGCACCGTGCGTTACCTTCCCGGTAAGTCAGTTGCGATTCCTCTTCACTCGGTCTCTTTCACTTTGGCCTCCTGACCATATGCTTGTAAACTGCTAGCTCTTTGTGCTACTTCCCACCTGAATGACAGCCTAGTATTATTTTTATGTGGTTGATTAATGTTCCTAGACCTGGCATGTAATATACTGAATGTAAATAGTAATTAGTTATGTTTACACATAAGGTTCGTTTGCTGAACAATAAGGTCCTGTATGCTTTCATTTTCTAGGCCCCTGACGAAGGGTTACCGTGTTTAACCCGAAATGCATTGGGCGGGCATGAAGTAATGCAATGAAATATTCATGAATGAAATGAATTTCTACTTATCTGAAAAGGAATATCCATTTGGAAATGAATAAACACACATGATGATCTGAAGAATGATGTGATTGTTTCATTGAAAAGATAATTAAAACATCACAAAATTTATGGAGAAACCTACTGGTTTCATGTAAAATTAGCACGCCTTTCAGTGATTTCCTAATCACATTTTGTATTTAAGCCTAAAGCTTCACACGCAGAAAAGCATAGAGGACATTTCCTCTCCAAGTCAAGAAAGAATCTGACCAACTAATTGTGGGAACACCTTGAACATCCAGTCGTCTTGGTACATGATAAACATAAGGCCTCTTCTGACGATTTGTTTTCCACGTTCACTGCCAAGTTCCTCTCTTCAGGCCTCACTAGTGGCAGTCTGATACAGACAATAAGCCTTCCTCTAGCTAACGAGAGCATGATAATGTACCTGCAAAAAGAAAGAAAGAACATAAACCAAGCATATTTCAATTGAAGCCTGTCGTCAGGCTAAGCTAACCTAGCAGTCAACATGAACTTTGAATACCCAATTATACATACACACATATATCTTTAAGAATAAATGTAAAATGTGAGTAAGAGAAGACATGATTACATGTTTCAACTGAACAATAGTGCACTCATGTATAAATCTTTACAATGATTACATGTATTTATTTATTTTTTGGGAGTTTTATATAGCACCAACTCAACCCGACGGTATCAGAGAGCTTTACATGAGCACCAGCTGTGTTACAGATGCATTCATTTTATGAGGCAAACGGAGATTAAGTGATTTGCCCAGAATCAAAGGATGTTGAGCGTCCCTTCCGAGACCTGGCCATTAGGCCACTTCTCATTAGTACATGTAATTTAATTACATTTATTATTATTATCATTTCATTAGTTCATTTAAATGCTTCACACATGTTAAGGAAATTAAGACACACACTGAGTATACTGTCATATATGGGTATATAATTGAACAAGTGAGACGAATAAAGGCCTACATTTTTCTACTCCAGTCTCTCCTCTGATGCTGATGTTAGCCATCACAATAATCCATGAACCTTATCTCATGAGATCAGCTCAAAACCTTGATGTTTTCGTGTTTCATCATATAATAAAATCTACACTGACTCTCTAGTTCCAATTCCTTTCCCTTTTTTGTATTCCCCTTGCAGGCTGCTCTTTCCTTTTTGCTTTTATACACGTATACCCCTTAAAGATTATGGCACACATGGCAATGATTACAAGGGGTCTTAGAGCCCAATATTCCACTTCCTACATTTTCAAACCCCTTGCCCACTGCAGCAAACCCATTCCCAAGCATCTGTAGCTTCCAACTCCTCCAAGGCTACCTTTAAATCAGTAATGTTCATAATGTATTTGTTCACCTCCTCACTCTTATCAGGAATATAAGTACAATATTGTTGGACTTTCAGTATTCTGTAGACTCTGCCCTCCTTTGCGAGAAGGATATCTAGCACAAGGCAGTTTGTTGTACTGATAGCTAACTTATCAGCTATAGTGGATAGATTCCTAATTTTGAGATCATTCAAAACCACTCCAACAGAAGGAATCACTGAACCAAAAATATATCTTCTACTATTTCAGAAGCACTGCTGCTCCATTTGGTTCTAACTTGTGATCCCTACACTGGATCATTCAGATGTTCTAGATGCTAAATCTTCAGGAACACTATAGCCAAATAACATTTGCCATACCACCCTCCAGGCAATGTAAAATATGCGTACTCCCCACAAACATAGTCGACCCAGGAATAACAGGGTCCTTACCTCCCATAAATAAAGGCCAATTTCTTTCATATTTAAAAATGTAATCACAGTCACTCCTTCTCATCAATATAGTGTGAACTACAGATTTACTTCTATGCACATATAGTTTCCCCTTGTGTTTCACATCTAAAGTTAGTGCAGGCTTAACCCCTGACTCTTGATGTTCGAATTCCTCTCTAGTCCACTTATTCTTATACTTTTGATGCTCCCGTGTTCTCCATTGTGCATCCATCGCCCTTCTTCTGTCCGCCACCAAATCTAGACATTTGTTTTCAACTTTAGTTAAAGAACAAGTCAAATAATGCCTATGAGCATAAACAGTATCTAACGTTGCAATAGGTTTAAAGAAACACTCAGCTGTATCCATCTTTGTAGCATTGGGGTGGCGAGTCAATTATTTAACCATAGGGACTTCACAAAGATCTTAATCATACTTAAAGAAATAATTCTAAAAATAACCTGGTCCATATAAAAGACTCAATTAAAATCCACAAGTAATACTATACATAAGTGGAATATTGTGATAGGTAATCCCTTTGGCAGTTAAAGTAGGTAACTGAGTACACACATAACAGTCCTTAGCGTCCGAGGTGTCAATATATTCATAAAGTAACTCAAAACAATTAGTTCTACAACAATAACTCCTAATCCACCAGCTAATATAAACCTTTGTCTATTATGATTACTAGTCTCCTTGACCTCACTACAATCTGACCGTATAGTGTCAGAAAATAATGGCAAACGGATTTCTTTCATATGTTTCTACTAGTGCAAATGGCAAAACCAAGTTCATGGATAGTTTGATAACATTATTAACAAAGTCTTTTTCAAAATGACACCCTTATGCTTCTTCTGCAGATTCAGGCCTAGGGAATCATCTTAATAATTTTTAAACAAAGTTCATTTAATTATTTTTAATGAAAATATCAGTCCTTTCAATTTTATGTTCAGTGACAAACTCAGATTCACAAAGGTTCAACTGGTATCTCACTACTATCGCCCACACCACAAGATACCCTACAGCTGTAATTTCCTACAAAGTATTTCCACACAGGGGTTGAGTGCCTCCAACAAGGTGCTCTGGCTCCATTTGATCTCCTTAGCATAGATTGTTATTCTTCTCTGCCACTCAGATCAGAATCCTCAGTATCTTCTGGGACAGTATGCAGTACACGTTCTGCAGGCATACTTAGGGGTATATGTACAAGGACCTAACGCCACCAGAACGTCACTTTTTAAGACTTTCCGGTGGCGTTAAGTCCATCGCCTTATTTACAAGGCGGGGTTAGGCCACTTAATGTGGCTTAATGCTGCCTAGAAATAAGGGGCGGGCAATGGGTGTTGCGGTGTTCCGCCACAACACCAATTGATTTTGATGCTGCCCCCTATTTACAAGGGTGACGTAAATATGAGGCAGCACCATAATGAAGACCATATAAAACCTGGTCTTAACATGGTGAAGCAAGGAGAAATGATTAATGTTTCTGTGATCACCTAGTTATACAAAGCGCGGAGACAGGAGTGAGGATTAGTGGGTATTTTATGGAACCGTCTCTATGTGCCAAGGCACAGGTCATATGGGGTCAAAACAAGGGAATAAAGTCACCACAAAAAAATGTCAATGTCAGTCCAGCCACGGTATCATGGGGAGGGTTGTCTATTCCAACTTCTCCAGGGAAGAGAGTTTGATGGTCTTTGGTCAGCTTCTCCTCCTGGTCAGGACACCAGAAGAGGGGAGCATGGTCCGTACCCTCAAAGAGAAAAATAACAATGTTCAGGTACAATGGGTTTGGGTCAGTTTGTCTATCGCCACTTTCACCCACAACCAGGATTGTGCATCTAAAAGGGAGGGGGTGTAAGTGATGAGGGAAAGGGTCTCAGTGAGTTTCAGCAAGACGGGCTTCTCACTTCCCCGTCCTCCACCAGCCCGCAGCGAAGTAATTTAGAAAAGTTACTTGCCTATGGCCACGACCCTCCTAGGTCATGGCTGGGGGAGTCATGCCTCCTCCTCCTCTCCGGGTCGGCTGGACTCTTGAGCGTTGCCTCTGGGCGGTTCCTCTGATGGTGGATTTTCTGTCTTCTCTCTATCTTCCTCTTCGTGCCGAGGGGGTTCTTGCCAGCCTCTGAAGTCGTGGTCTTCCGGAACGCAGAAGAACGAACATATGATGTCCTCAGCATTTTTTCTTCCCAATTATTTGTTCCTCTTATTGCCGGGTCGGCCCTTCCGTGTGTGGGAGGACTAGACCCCCTCGTTCCTGTTCTGGGCGTCTGACCGCGGGCACCATCTTGAAATTCCCACCGCAAAGGGTCCGGGACTACATTCTCCTTGTTTTTGCAGTTTCTATGTGTGCTGCATTGTGCAGCCCACATAGAAACAGCAAATTGCCATGAATGATTGTTTATGTGCAGGAAGGTGCCCCTTCCTGCACATAAACAATTAATAAAATATGACGAATTGCAACTTTTATGTGTGCTGCACAGTGCGGTTTCTGTCATGGAATGTAAATAGATTAATAATGAAGTACAGGAGGGAAGCAATCCTACAATATCTAAAAGATGCTCCAGAACAGGTTCCTATACTACAGGAAATGCTTCTTATAGATACGGAAATGAGAAACCTAGTTAAATTTAGAAGCTGGGTTCAGGATCTTATTTGTACCACACAACAGATAACTACAAAATGAGTGGCAATTTTTATTAAAAGAAATCCATACATTATTGTAGAAAACAGCAGAGGGGAAAAATGGGTAGATGGGCCATAGTTAAGATTAAATGCTATTCTCATAAATTTACTGTGGCAGGATATTATGAGCTAAATATAGATGACCTTGGCCCCTTTAGAGGCCTGCTTATAGAACTACAACATTTCCAGACCCTATAATCCTTGCAGGAGACTTCAAGGTGGTTTTAAATCTGGATGTGGATTGCTCATTAAAAAGTAGAGTAACATCAAACTGTAAGATGAGATCAATAATAAAGACTTCTATGAAGCAGTCAGGATGGGTGGATATTCGGAGAGCTAAAATGGGAAATAGAAGGGGATGTACATAAATCAAGATTGATTTTCTTTTTAGTTAACCAAGATCTGAAAAGATGGGTAAAGCTGCAAAGCATTTGGGGGCACATCTTTCGGATATTCAGCAATAACATTAGAATTAGATTTGCCAGTCAGAACAATAAATAGGAGATGGACTTTAGATCGTGCTATTTTATTAGAAGAAGAAGTGACCAAGAAGCTGAGTGCAGGAGCACAAGAGTTCTTTGCAATAAACTTAGACAGCGCTCCAAAAAGAATTGTTTGGGATGCTTACAAAGCCTATTTAAGAGGCTACATAACGTCGCTTCAGATATTCAATCAAAAGAAATATAGAGGTGAAGTGGGGGAAATTGAATGCAACATCCAGCAGTTGGAACAACAGCTACTAACTGAGGGGAGCAGTCAGGAGACAGAAGGCACTCAAGCAACTCTTCAATCTCAACAGAGATTAAAGAAACAGTGGCAAGCTAGCAAGTTAGCCCACTTCGAATATGGGGAAGGCTGCAGAAAACTCTTGGCCTGGAAAACCAAACATGACCAGGCAAGAGGCTTGATAAAAGAAATAAGGTGCGAAACATTGGGAGACCTGCTTAGTAGCGGAGTAGAGATAGAAGAGACTTTTCATAATCACTTCGAAAAGGTTTATCAGGAGAATGTATCCATTATGGAGGAAGATATTAAGGTTTGGTTGGGCCAAGTTGTACTGAATAGAATTAATGAGAAAGCTTTTAATATTCTCAACAGCCCAATTATAGAAAATGAGGTGAAGAAGGCAATAATGGCAGGGAAGTCCAGGAAAGCGGCTGGCCCTGATGGGATACCAGCGGAACTATATAAGTGTCTAATGGAAGTCCTCAGCCCTATAATGGAGAAGCTATTTTCTCAAATTTTTGAAGAGGGTAGGAATATGCCACTATCATGGAATGAAGCTACAGTGGCTTTGATCCTTAAACCATCAAAACCACCAAATTCCTTCGATTCATATAGTCTCATCTCCCTGCTAAACGCCAACTATAAAATATTCCCTAAGATTTTAGCAGAGAGATTAAATGGGGTGGCCGGGGGCCTTTTAGATGAGGATCAAAAGGGTTTTGTCAGTGGAAGAAGAACTCAGGACCTGACCTATAATTTAATACGAACAATAGATCTAGCTACACTCCATAAAACACCTTTGGCCATTATCACTTTAGATGCAACAAAAGCATTCAATAGGGTTAATTGGCCCTATCCCCATCAGGCTGTGTAATTTGGGAGAAAACTTCTGTAGGACTGTGAGCCTGATATACCAATTCCCCATGGCTAAAGTATTAGTGAATGGGAATATGTCTGCCCCTTTTAAGATTCAGATGGGAACTAGACAGGGGTGGCCGTTATCTCCTCTACTTTTTAACTTGTATATTGAGCCCCTAGCTGTTAAGATCAGACAGCATGGTGGAATATCTCCCTTTAAATATAGAAATTGGGAGAAAAAGGTGGCCCTATATGCTGATGACCTAATGGTATATTCCTCAGATCTAACCACAGAGGTCCCAATATTATATAACCTGGCACCACAGTTCGGCCCCGTCTCTGGCTATGAGGTAAATGCGTCAAAAACGGAGTGTATGGCATGGAATATGGATGCGCAACAATATGCAATGAAAAAGGAGATAAGAGTCTTGGGCATTATGATCTCACAAAGCATTGAGAAAATTCCGGAAATAAACTTTAACAAAGTTAGCAAAGAGATATGTGATTCTCTAATAAGTTGGGCACACTTATCACTGATTCTAACAGTACATTTAATTAAAATGATGATTCTTCCAAAGCTCATTTTTTTATTCTAAAATATCCCCTTAGTTTTCAGAGACAAGTGATTGAAGAAACTTCAATCTAAAATAAGTAGTTTTATTTGGGCATCTAGAGGCATACAAATTGCTTGGAAAAAACTCAGAAAGAAAAAAACACAAGGGAGGTTTGTGTTTTCCAGATTTCGTATTTTACGCATGGATTTTTCTTATGAAAGCTGGGAAAATGCTATTGAATGAACCGGATGGTTCTGATATTGGGAAAATGTTGAAGGTGATGCTGATAGATCTGAAGGGAGGGGACCAAGGTTTTCTGTACAAATTTGGAGATCCCAGATATTTTAAAAAGGTGTGCCTGAAGACTTTGCATGGATTAGCCTCCACGTTGCATGAAATCAGGAAGATATTAAAAAGCAGCCACTATAGTGCATTGGCACCTATCTGGGACGCCCCCGCCTTCCCGGAATGGACTAAAGACTCTCTGGCAGCACCTTTGAAAAAAGCCGGAATATTACTTTGAGAGCAACTTGTTAAAGAGGGTTCTCTGCTTTCTTGGGATGATTTGTGGAGCATTACAAGTAACAAACTGTCTAGATATAAATATCTGCAAATGAAAAGCTGGTATCAAGCAGTTGGAATAACCATTGGCATCCCCAATGAACTGGAGGTTGTTTTAAGGAGGAAAGTCGAAAGGAAAAAAGAAGTGGCAAATCTATATTGGCTTCTGATCGATCTAGCAGAGGGTGATTTTGATCTTCCACTAGAAATGTGGGGAAAGAGTTTGCCCAGAATCCATCATGAAGAATTATGGCAAGTATCAGCGTAATGCTGATATTTTTTGGGGTTATGGTAAATCATGAATCCATATCCTTTGAAAAAAATAAACTACTGTTTTATTTGATCTTACTTGCACGGAGGGAAATCTGTAAATACTGGATTAAAAATGTACCTCCAACTACTATAGATTGGATACATTCTGTGAAATATGCAATGAAGCTAGATAGGGCATCAAACAAATGGATCGCCGCTGCAGTAGAGTCTAATGCTCCAGGAAGAGTCACTAACTCTATGAGAAAATCGGCCTCCGCCCCATGGTTCTCAAAGTCGCTCAGGACAATGAAAAGCAGGTGCAATTGCCTGGAACGACAGTGGAGGGTGGACTATGATACTACTGCTAAAATGATATATAAGAAATCCTTGAAAGAAATGCATAAATTGATGAAGGAGGCTAGGAGGGCCCACATAGCTAAGTGTATTGATAACGCCTATAAACCTGGTAAGGTAATTTTCAAGGTTGTCAATTCCTTCCTCAAACCTTGTTAACTGGTGATTGACGCCCAGCCCTCTGTGGCACTGTGTGAAAGAGTTTAGGACTTCTTTGATAATAAAATTCTCAAGGTCAACAATGCCTTTTCAGCAGTAGTTGAAACAGCCAAATTATATGTGATGGAAAGGAGAGTACCTGTGCCTCTCTTTTCTGATTTTGCTTCTATCTCCAAGAAGGAGACACCGGCTGTGATCCAGGGATGCAAGTCAGGTTCGCTGGATGACAAGTGCCCCCGTAAATTGTGGAAAGAGTTGGTACATTCTACCATACATGTGTTGTCCAAAATATGGAACACCTCCCTTACCTCCGGTATCTTCCCTGATTTATGGAAGCATGCCACTCTCCTTCCCCCTAAGAAGAAACCTAATGTTGATTCAGGGGAATTGAATAATTACAAACCTATTTCTCTGCTGTCAGCACCAGCAAAAATGCTAGAAAAGGTAGTGCAGCGACAATTGGCCAATTGTATCGAGAGCCACAGCATCATGCATGACATCCAATCTGGTTTCCGTGCTGGCTGTAGCACTGAGACGGCGTTACTAGAGGTGGCGGATTCAGTAAGGATGGCGCTGGATTCAGGTGCATCAGCTATGCTGGTTCTCCTGGATCTTTCAGCAGCATTTGACACAGTAGATCACTCAATACTGGTTCAACATCTTTTGGACATTGGTACTGCGGGTACAGCCCTGGCTTGGCTGAAGTAATTCCTCCATAAGCGTACACAAAGGGTGGCTTTACAACCATATCAGTCCAGCCACAAGCACTTATGGTGTGGGGTGCTGCAGGGGTTGTCCCTAAGCCGGTTGTTGTTCAATATCTATTTGGCCCCATTATTTTCACTGATAGCCAACTGGGGTGTGAAGGTGATTTCCTACGCCGAAATGTAAGGCCTTAACCCTAGCTTTTTCGGTCAATCCATGGAACTTGCCCCAGCTATCTGAAACTATAGCTAGACATCCAGGAAAGAGAACAGTAAGAAGAAAGATTTTTGTCTACCCTGCTTAAATTGGTTGGAAATTGGGGCGAACAGAGTCCGATGATTATGCCTCTACACCAAGATACGTCACCACTCCGGTTGTTCTTTGGGTAACTCAGATAGAGGGTCAAAATGGATCAACTACGAAAGGGGAGGCTCTGTGTAAAGTGCATCTATTACAGAGCTCTCTGGTTGGTGCCAATCTAGTGAGGGGCCACAGAGAAATCCAAAAGAACTATGTTTATATGCCAGGTGAATGAGGACGATTTACAAAAGGGGGTGGTGATGAACAGAGTGTCTGAGTTAAACAGACCACTCTTACCCAGTCCAAAGATCAGGGCTTGATCCATCACCGTTATTTATCTCACTGCCCCATCCCAGCTCAGAACCTGGCTATATGCAAATCAGTCTGTCCCTGGCCCAGTGCATCATGGGAACAGGGCAGACTAAACTACCAAGCCAATTCTTCACCAGAAAGGAGACAAGCTACCGGGGACCGGTTTCTGGCATTTCAGCCTTCTTCGGCCTGGCTTGCTTGAATCCTGATGGAGCAGTGAGAAAGGGACTCATGTCTGAGTATACCCTGCCACACCTATAGTGGCCAAAAACGATTTACAAAAGGGGGTGGTGATGAACAGAGTGTCTGAGTTAAACAGACCACTCTTACCCAGTCCAAAGATCAGGGCTTGATCCATCACCGTTATTTATCTCACTGCCCCATCCCAGCTCAGAACCTGGCTATATGCAAATCAGTCTGTCCCTGGCCCAGTGCATCTTGGGAACAGGGCAGACTAAACTACCAAGCCAATTCTTCACCAGAAAGGAGACAAGCTACCGGGGACCGGTTTCTGGCATTTCAGCCTTCTTCGGCCCGGCTTGCTTGAATCCTGATGGAGCAGTGAGAAAGGGACTCATGTCTGAGTATACCCTGCCACACCTATAGTGGCCAAAAACGATTTACAAAAGGGGGTGGTGATGAACAGAGTGTCTGAGTTAAACAGACCACTCTTACCCAGTCCAAAGATCAGGGCTTGATCCATCACCGTTATTTATCTCACTGCCCCATCCCAGCTCAGAATGAGGACAACAACAAAAAAGAAAGGGACACCTTCCTGCACATACCCAATCATTCCCACCACACAGTGCCTACGTTGGCTCTAGGCAGCTTCATTTAGCGCCAGCACTAGGGGAACACAGGGGCAGATCATACCATTGTAAATACAGCACATCAATGTGTTTGGAGCGCGACATTAGCAATTTTGGAGGTAACTCGCGCTCTGCTAGTTCATTGTACATATGCCCCTTAGCCCCTTTTATGATCAATAAGAAGATTCTTTTAAGAGCTTTAAGGGCTATCTAAAAGATATCGTCCATTGAATGAACAACAACAAACTTAAACTTAATGCCGAAAAAACGCAAGTGATGTTTTTTGGTAAAAACCAGCCCCCTGCTGCAGACCTTTGGTGGCCGGTGGAAATGTGTTCACCACCCACTCAAGTAGGCTCTGCCAAACATTTGAGAGTTAAGTGGGAGGTTGACTTATCCTGTTCTGCCCAAATGCAGCAGTATCACAGCTGCCTGCTTCGGCAGACTGAGAAATTTGCGAAAATGTGTACATCTGCTGCCAGAGAATTGGCATCTGGTCGTAGTCCATGCCACAGTGACTTCTCGGCTGGACTACGCAAATGACCTTCACTTGGGCCTACCGGCCTACCTTGTTGAGAAACTTCAAATGGTTCAAAATGCGGCTGCAAGATTGATTAGACAGGTTCTACTACGGCATCATATCTCTCTGCATATCAAGGAACTACATTGGCTGCTGGTAGCCAAAACAATCAAATGTATCGCCTTAATCCTAGCTTTTCCGTCAATCCATGGAACTTGCCTCAGTTATCTGAAACTATGGCTAGGCAATTACAAGCATACTCGCTCTCTGAGGTCTAATTCTCAGAACCTGCTCTGCACCTCACGAGTTAGGAAACCTCGGATGGGTGGCAGATCGTTTATGCTCGGGAGACCATGTAATGGAACTCCCTGCCTAATGTTTTGCATCAAATTGTCTCTGAACCACAATTCAGGAAAGCAGCTAAACATGGCTTTTTGGCCTAGATTAACTTTCGTTGTGCCTTGGATGTTGCATGACTCTTGCCTCCCACCTGTTGCTATAACGACGGGACACCTCTACGGGAGGTAGCTGTTCGCGCTCTACAAATGGCTGTATTATTATTATTATTGTTATAGGGCATCCAGGAAAGAGAACAGTAAGAAGAAAGATTTTTGTCTACCCTGCGTAAATTGGTTGAAAATTGGGGCAAACACAGTCCGTTGATTATGCCTCTACACCAAGATATGTCACCACTCCGGTTGTTCTTTGGGTAACTCAGAGAAAGGATCAAAATGGATCAACCACGAAAGGAGAGGTTCTGTGTAAAGTGCATCTATTACAGAGCTCTCTGGTTGGTGCCAATCAAGTGAGGGTCCACAGAGGAATGTCTGACAAAATATCGAAATCCACAATATCGATGTACAAAAATATCGGAACAAATATATCGAAATCAAAAATATCGGGTTCCTATACTTAACTAGATATATACACAAATATTGATTTTTAAATATCGATATACAAAAACATCGTTTACTGTGATATCGACTACATTAATATCGGAATACAAAAATATCGCTTTCTACAAAATATAATGACATTAACAAAAATATCGACTTCAAATATATCGTGCACATAAATATCGGATTATAAACTATATCGACTTTTTATAAGCATTTCTGAACATAATTAATTAACGCTTTATAGGTTTTCACATCAAAATAAACATACAATACTTTCATTTCTACTATAGGCACACTATAAATTCATCAAATATTTCCTATTGGTATAATTATATCACCTACACATATAAAAATATTCTATGCTAGTTTGTATACTTTTATAATTATTTTTGGTTTCTCAATTCTAATACAAAGTAATCACAACAGAAATTCAAATATACTAACTAACCAATCACAACCCTAATTTTTTAAATGAACCAATAGCAAAGTAATTACTACTGACACTCCCCTATATAAGCAATGAAAATGTAAGCACAAACTACTTGCCAAAAGTCACTGAAGGAGATTCATCTCTAACCGAATTACTGCACAACAACTAGAAGAACAAGACTATCAACCTACTATTACATCTTCTAAGTAAGTAAATAAAATAGAAACAGCATTATTTGCTAATACTACTTACTTACCTGCTAAATACCCAGTGCCCCTTTGCTATTCATACTACTTAACATGCTAAATAATGATATAAAATATTTTTTTAGATACTACCACTACTGATTATTCTACTCAAAATAAGTGTGAACAAAGCATAGGAATACCGATTCTAAAAACTATGTAAGTAATTTCACATTGTTTCATTATGTGCACATTAATCTAAATACACAGAAATAATGACTTTTGCACACCATCTTTCTATTTATCTGTAGATTCTACTACTGAAAACTGCACTACTACTGAACTAAGGAGATCAGTACTATTTCTACAAGACTTTTTACTAAGTAAGTAAAAAAAATAGCAACTGCATTCTTTGCTACTACTACTTAATTACCTGCTAAATACCCAGTACACCTTTGCAATTCATTGTAGTTAACATGCTAAATAATTATATACAACTATTTTTTTAAGATACTACAACTACTGAATATTCTACTCAACATAACTGTGAACAAAGCATAGGAATACAGCTTAAAAAAACGATGTAAGTAATTTCACATTGTTTCATTATGTGCACATAAATCTAAACACACAGAAATAATCATTTGTGCCCCACATATTTCTTTTTTTCTATAGATTCTACTACTAAAAACTGCACTACTACTGAACTAAGGACATCATTACTATTTCTACAATACTTTTTGCTAAGTAAGTACATAAAATAGAAATGCATAATTTGCTACTACTAATTATTTACCTGCTAAATACCCAGTGCCCCTTTGCTATTCATACAACTTAACATGCTAAATAATTATATAATACTATTTTTTAGATACTACGACTACTGAATATTCTACTCAAACTAACTGTGAACAAAGCATAGGAATACAGATTCGAATAACTATGTAAGTAATGTCACATTGTTTCATTATGTGCACAAAAATCTAAACACACAGAAATAATCAGTTGTGCTCCACATATTTTTATTTTTCTGTAGATTCGACTACTGAAAACTGCACTACTAATGAACTAAGGACATCATTACTATTTCTAGAATACATTTTACTAAGTAAGTATTATGCAACTGAAATAAATGTGGAAAAACCATACAAACATTTATAACTGTTCTAATTATTTTCTATTATATATTGTTTATTTACAGAACAAACACGGCGAATAGATATACAGACATCATACAGAACTTCACATTCTAAATAATACTGATACAAATCACAAAGTAAGTATATTAATGAACATATTTAGCAGATAATGTTTTAAATAACCTACCAACATGGTGATTAAGCTAACACATATGTTCCTTATTTTTTTAAGATAACGCTACAAACTACTCTCCAGAAGCTGAAGAAACAATTATACTGCCAAATACCAACCTTAAAAAATATGTAAGTATCCTCACAATGTGAATCATGAAGATACACTTTTGTAGTAGAAATGAGCTCTAACATTGCAAATATACCTAAACATTAATTAATAATATACTACTTTCATGTTTCTCATAACAGCTACAACAACATCACAACAATTTATCCCCAACTAAAGAAGCAAGAAACTCCTAAGTTTTGCTGTACATTCTAAAACACGTAAGTATAAACATTCCTACTTATCACTAACATAGATTATTTATCAAATTTAATTTGACATTAACTATTATATATATATGTTTTATAGATATACAAAGTACAAAATGACCGAAGGAGCGAATTTGTGACCAGCCAAAAAGGAAAACTATTACTATGCTACATGGGTTACACGTACACACAAGAAAAGCAATATGGCATGAAAGTTAATTGGAAATGTTATAAATATTATTCGAACAAGTGCTATGGAAGAGCAACAACTAGAGAAGCTACAGTACTATATACTAGGGAACACAATCATCCACCTAATATTACTGAAATAGAAGTTAGAACAGCTTTGGAAAATATAAAAGAAGCTAGTACAGGTTCCCAAAAGCAAACAAATGTCATTTTAAAAGAAGCCATTCCTAAAATCCCAAAAACAGCCACAACCCAAATGCCAAATATCCTGTCCTTAAAAAGAACTATAGCACGAACTAAAAAAGCTACAACTGCTACAATACCATCTCCCAGAACATATCAGGATATAAATTTAACTGCAAACCAAATAATAACTTTAAATAAACAACCATTTATAGTTTATGACAACGAAAACAATGAAAAAAGGCTTATAATTTCTGGTACCAATATGAATTTAGTTAAACTGCAGCAAAGCCAATATTGGATGATGGATGGAACATTTAACATCTGTCCCAAACCATTTTTCCAATTATACACAATACATGGCCTCTACCACAACTGCAACATCCCTTTGCCAAACAAAAACAATTCAACATATATGGAGTTATTAAATATCATAAAACAAAAAACGAATGATTTTTATCCAGAAAAAATCATTCTTGATTTTGAGCATGCAATGCTCTCAACTATTCTAAGAATCCACCCCCATACCTGCATCCAAGGCTGCTATTATCATTTCAACCAGTGTTTATGGAGACACCTTCAAAAAACTACCCTAAGTGTCAAATATGCTACAAATTCATCATTTGCTTTTCAAATCAAAAAACTCATTGCACTTGCCTATGTCCCTGCAACAGATGTAGCTGAACATTACAACATTATTATAGACAGTCCATTCTACAAACAAAATGAAGCTAGATTAAGTCCTTTTCTCGATTACTTTGAAGACACCTGGGTAGGCAGACTCCACAGATCTGGCCACAGACGAAATCCGAAATTCCTCATACCCTGGTGGAACGTGTACAATAGTACCCTTAACGGAGAATCAAAAACTAACAATGCTGTGGAAGGTTGGCACAATGCATTTGTACAATCAACTGGCAGAACCAAACCTACTCTAGAAAAATTCATTACATGCCTACAGAAAGAACAGAGCTATCAAGAATTTAGAATGGACCAATCTGTAACAGAACTTGTCCCAAAAACATCCAAGCAAAATAAACAAATGCACAAGTACCTGGAAGAACAAGTTAAACTTTACCCTAATTCCAAAGGCATAGAATACCTAAACATCATAGCCAAAACACAACTGTAAATAATTCTCTAACTGTTATAAAAGTATCATCTAAGTATGCATAAATATGTAACGTGAGCTTCTAAAGTATTTAATGTATGCAATATATAAAGATATTATTATAATATATGCACACATTAAAACTAAATAACAAGTTAAAAACAATTCCATAATAAATATGACATTACCCACCCAAACAAAAATAGAAAACAATGACTTACCAATTATGTTGTCACACCAATAACGTCCTTCTCCACCAAAGTAATCCAGGTAGTGCAAAAGTAACCCAAAAAAAAATGTAAAAATACAACTGTTCCAAAATTAAGAAATCCACGTGGTCCTTAGCCATCGAATAACCATAAAAAACCAGAAAAAGTAGAAAAATAGAAAGAATCGTTCCTGGAAACCCGAAAAATGTAAAGAAGTGTTTGTAAATCAGTGTTAAATGAAACAAACAAACACTTCCTTAAAAAAAAAACGGAACTTCCGATGTAGCGTACACCTATGACAAAAACATAGAAAACAGACATTCCCACCCACATTAATTAGATACCACATATTAACATTGATGATCTAATTTTAGATATACCCTAAAAGAGTAAAATTCACTCTATAAATAAATAGTTAACTAACTAACACGACGTGTATATACCATACGTAAATATCTGTTTTCAAAATCTAAAACATAACTCCCTCACATTCAACAACACTAAATATAAGGTCACTAGTCTAAAAACATCATAAAAATACACATAAAACATATAAAATCAACCTTACCTGAAGCGACGTGAAGTGTCTCCCAACCGCGATCAGCCCTTCTTCCAAATAACCCAAAACGACCTAACCCGGTTACAAAATAAAGCACCCAAATGCAATAAAATAGTCCCAAGTTTAAAAATATCTATACTGAACCAAATATGTTAAAAACAATATATTATTTTATGTTATTGGAAAAAAATATTTTCTTTAATCCTACAATGATTTCATTAACAAAAATGTACATGAATGTAATAATTAAAGATTATGAAAACAATAATGTTTATGTTAACAATGTCTAGAAATATAAGCACATTGTCACAAAATTAAATAATGTAAAAAATTGTAAAAAAAGTGTAAAAATGTGTCTTATATTATAAAAATTTGATCTTCACAAATGAAGCAGAAAAAAGTTTAATTTAAAAATACTTGTGATATTTATAATTTTTTTCTGACATAACAATATGTACAACAGATAATAAAGAATGTTAATTTCTGTTTAAAAAATTACTAAATAATAATGCTTCTGTATACTTATTTTTGATTGTGTTTATAAAAATTTTTTTAAAAGGAAATGTAAATTAAAAAATTGTTGTATGAAAAAAGATTTTATTTTTGAAACATAAATAAAATAAATGTTTCTACAATCATGTTGAACAATTTGTATCATTATCTTACTAGAAAGTATCAATCTTATTAATAATTTTTTACTGTATATTAAATGTGAGTATATGTTGGACTCTAATAATATAATGATTCATATACCAAATCCAGTGTACATTAAATTAGAGTAGATGCTGCACACTAATGACATAATAATTAATATTCCTACTGCATTCTACATTAAATTTAAATATGTGCAAGAGACTAATTAATTATAAAAGAATATTCCAACTGCAGTCTACAGTAAATTAGAGTTGGTGTAATGTTATATATTTCAAATTTCCTTTAATTGATTGAATGTAAAATAATTTTATTTTTACCCTGTACAACTGTACACCAAAAACACAAAACTGACCCTGAACCCTACAAATACCCCTTGGCCCAAAAACAGAAAACTGACCCTGAACCCAAGAAATACTCCTTTACCCAAAAACTGAAAACTAACCCAGAACCCAAAAAAAAACCTTTTACCTAAAAACTGAAAACTGACCCTGAACCCAAAAAATAGCCCTTTACCCAAAAACTGAAAACTGACCCTGAACCCAACAAATACCCCTGTACCCAAAAACTGAAAACTGACCCTGAACCCAAAAAATAGCCCTTTACCCAAAAACTGAAAACTGACCCTGAACGCAACAAATACCCCTGTATCCAAAAACTGAAAACTGGCCCAGAACCCTAAAAAAAACCCTTTACCCAAATACTGAAAACTGACCCTGAACCCAACAAATACCCCTTTATCCAAAAACTGAAAACTGACCCAGAACCCTAAAAATACCCCTTTATCCAAAAACTGAAAACTGACCCAGAACCCAACAAATACCCCTTTACCCAAAAACTAAAAACTGACCCTGAACCCAACTAATACCCCTTTACCCAAAAACTAAAAACTGACACTGAACCCAACAAATACCCCTTTACCCAAAAACTAAAAACTGACCCTGAAACCAACAAATACCCCTTTACCCAAAAACTGAAAACTGACCCTGAACCCAACAAATACCCCTTTACCCAAAAACTAAAAACTGACCCTGAACCCAACAAATACCCCTTTACCCAAAAATGAAAACTGACCCTAAATCCAACTAATACCCCTTTACCCAAAAACTGAAAACTGACCCTGAACCCAACAAATACCCCTTTACCCAAAAACTAAAAACTGACCCAGAACCCAACAAATACCCCTTTACCCAAAAACAGAAAACTGACCATGAACCCAACAAATACCCCTTTACCCAAAAACAAAAACTGACCCTGAACCCAACAAATACCCCTTTACCCAAAAACTGAAAACTGACCCTGAACCCAACAAATACCCCTTTACCCACAAACTGAAAACTAACCCTGAACCCAAAGAATACCCCTTTACCCAAAAACTGAAAACTGACCCTGAACCCAACAAAGACCCCAATAACTCTCTCTACCCAATATGAATTATTATTATTAAATTAACAATTAATAATTAATTAACAATAATGTACATATATGAACTCATTAGCTGTAATAAAAGAATTTAAATAATAATGATACGTTTTCTAATTTTAATTAACACAAAAATAAATTTTATAATTGTAAATAATTCACATAATTAATATAATTAAGTAATTATAATTAATTAATTACCAATAAATTAGTAATTAATAATATGTACTATATGATCTTAAATAATTAACTAATTAATTTACATTAATTACCAATTACGTATAAATTAGAAATATAGAATAACATATAATTATTAATTAATTATTATTATATTACTTCCCACCCTTATCTCCTATAAACCCAATAACCCGCTCCTGAACCTAGATATGTTTTATATAAAAATTTGTTTTATAAAATGTAAATTAACACAAATAACAATAATATATGTTAAAATAATTAACGTCATTAATATAATTAACTAATTATTATTAATTAATTCCCAATTAATTAGTAAAGAATAATATGGACTATATGATCTTAATTAATTAACTAATTAATTAAAATTAATTACCAATTAGGTATAATTTAGGAATATTGATTAATATATATGAATTAAATAATTATTATAAAATTACTTCCCACCCTCATCCCCTATAAACCCAATAACCCGCTCCTAAACCTAGAAATGTTTTTAAAAAAAATATTATTTGTAACATTTAAATTACCACAAAATAAATATTATATATGTTAAAATAATTAACCTCATTAATATAAATAATTAATTATTAGTAATTAATTACCAATTAATTACTCATTAATATTATGGACTGTATGATCTTAATTAATTAACTAAATAATTAACAATAATTAACAATTAGGTATAATTTAGGAACATTGAATAACATATTTTAATTAATTAACTATTATTAAATTACTTCCCACCCTTATCCCCTATAAACCCAATAACCCGCTCCTAAACCTAGATATGTTTTTTAAAAAATATAATTAATAAAAAATTATTTTTTTAAGGATACTCCTTTTTTACTACATTTTATGTACAATTATTTTACTTTTTCCTATACTATTGATTATTTCCATTAGTACACGATATTTTGTATTGTCGATATTTTGTCAAACGATATTATTGTTTTCGATATTTTTTTAAACTTACCTATTCCGATATTTTTGTATCCAATATTTTTGCTTCCCTATATTTGTGACCTTCGATATTTTTACTTCGATATTTTGTCTTTCCGATATTTTTTTTTCGATATTTTGTCTGATTACCCCACAGGGAAATCCAAAAGAACTATGTTTATATACAAGGTGAATGAGGGCAAAAAAAAAGAAAGGGACACCTTCCTGCACATAACTAATCATTCCTACCAAACAGTGCCTACGTTGGTGCTAGGAAGCTTAATTTAGCGCCAGCACTAGGGGAACACAGGGCGCATGATATCATTGTAAATACAGCACATCAACGTGTTTGGAGCGAGACGTTAGCAATTTTGGAGGCCCCTTAGTCTCCTCCTCTAGTCTTCTCAGCCTTTCGTCTCCAGTTTCCACTCGGTTTGACCCACCACTAGGTCCTTCACCTGGGTCTGACTGTATCTCAATCAGCACCACAGGCCAAGAAGCTCTTTTTACTTCAACTCAAGACAACAAAATATTAAGACCCCCCTCAGGTCAAGGGTGTGCTGTTGCAGGTTCTCTGATCACTATTGCTCTCTGAGGTTCTTGTTGTTTTTCCATACCTAGTTCAACCTCTCCCGCTCCCTTCAGTTGAGGTCTGCAATTCTTGGAGAGGTACCGTCCCATCATAAAGGGGACACTCCTTTCTACGAGTGTCGGCAGGATATATCCTATTGGGTGTCCTCCACATTTAGCTGTAGGTTTGTCACAATGATCACCTGGAAGGGAACCCTCCATCAAGGTTCCAGACACATCTTCCAAATGTGTTTCTTCACCAAGACCCATTCCCCAGGGCTGAGGACATGGCACTGAAGTGGAAGGGCGGTAGTAGCTTCAACCAACCTTGTGGACACAGAATGCACCACATTAGCTTGGACCATCCGATAATCAAGAATAATGTCATCTGTAATGTTTACAAGTGCATTTGCAGGCACTGCAGGCAGTCTCATTGCTTGACCCATGATGATTTTATGTTGAGACAGTCCTGTCCTCTGATCAGGAATGCTGTAAAGACTCATTAACTCAAGAGACAAACCATCAGGCCACTTCAGAGACATTGATGCACACACCTTGGTCAACCTGGATTTCAACATGCCATTCACCTGTTCCACAATGCCTGAAGCCTCAGGTCAATAACTGCAATGTAGTCTTTGCAGCACTATTAGTGCTGCACTCAACATTTTCAGGACCTCATTATTAAAATGAATTCTTCGGTTTGACTTCAGTGAGGTTGGGAAACTGAACCTGAGGATCAGTTCCCTCAACAACAACTTACCTATTGTGAGGCTATAATTTTTCCTGGTCTGGTATGCTTCAACTCAACGTGAGAAAATATACACGATCATCAGGACATATCTCAGCCCGTTGAACACAGGCATTTCAATAAAGTCCAGCTGCATCCCGTTGAATAGCCCTCCTAATCTCCCTATGTAGCTTAATGTCACTGAGGTCCTTTTCCCTACATTCATCTGCTGACACACAACACATCTGTGACACAATCCTTCAGCCATCAATCTGAATTGGGGGTTAACTCAATTATGTCTAAACAATCTAACTGTGTTATCCCTCCTAACATGTGCAGAACCATGAAAATGTCTAGCCATTGGGGACAGCAAGCTATTCAGCAATACATGTTTCCATCTGCAGAAACCCAGATTGCATCCTCTCTTTTAACATAATCTGCTTTGACCCAACCCTGCTGGTCTGAGTCTGGTAATTCCTCCTGCAACCCTTTTACTTTTTCTCAAGTATCGGCTATTGCTAACAAAAGGTTGTAATTGGTTAAATCTTCAGATTCATTTACATATTCTCCATTGAATGTTCGGGACCCATGAGCACAATATTGTGCAACCTCATCTGCATATCGGTTGCAGACTGTCATCTCCGCTTCTTTGTGCCGAACACTATACAAGTGCAATTTTGGCAGCCAACTGCCTTGCCTCCAGCAATCTCATGACATGTTCCTCATTACGGATCGGGGATCCTGACAACGTCAAAAATCCCTACTGTGAACATAACTGTCCAAACTCATGAACCATACCAAAGCCATACTGACTATCAGTAAAAATAGTCACTCAGCTATTCAGAAACACAATAAGCTCAAGTAAGAGCGACCACTTTAGCCACTTCTGCAGAAGACACCCCTCCCAAGTATAATCTGCTCATATTTAGTTATTCAGCTGTTGGTCAGCTGAACATGTCAGCAACATTTCCACTTAATGGGGCACCAAGACATTAAGAGGGTGTCCCATGACGACACTCTCATGTCCTGCAGTGCTGACACCTACTGCTGCCAAAGCCATTAGACATCTGGGTAGTCCTGTGGCTACAGGATCAAGGGTAGCATAAAAATAAGCCACGGTCTCCAAGTGTCCTCATGCATCTGTGTAAGCACTAAGAGAGTGCAGCCCTCCCTCTCACTGTAGAAAAGCTTAAAAGCTTTGATATAATCAGGCATTCCCAGCCCAAGGCACAACAGAGACTTTCAGCTCTAGGAAGGCAATCAAACAATCGTTATCTCATGTTACCAGATCCAACATATCCTGTGTGTCAACCTCTGTAAGGCTGGGCCACGGGGGAAAAATTGGATATCCACTCTGGACAGTAGCCCACCATTCCCAAGAATTTCCTGACTTCTCTTTGGGTGGTTGGTGGAATCATTTTTAGAATTGTCAGGATTCTTTCCTGTAACGCCTTTGTTACTCCCTTTTAAATGTGATGTCTGGGTATATGATGCTACTAGCAGGTCGTCACTGTACTGTACCAACACAGAATTACAGATCATTACCAGAGACTGAAGGTATTTTTTAAGGATTTATTTAAAGATCGAAGGACCCTCAGTAAACTCCTGTGGGACTCAACACCATGCAGAAACACGGTTCTGGAAACGGAAGGCAAAAGGGTACTGCATGTCTTCAAACAGACATGTCAAATACGGATACGGGCCCCTTTAACTGGAACCCACTAATGGAAGGCCCTGCCCCTTCTGCTGACGTCGTCGACTGGCGCCCAATAAGGAGCCACGGAAGTCGGAACTTGGTGTGCGTGGAAACCGGAGATCGGGATGAGTGGAAGGAGACCGGAGAATCGAGGAGCAGAGGTTGTGAAGAAGAACCAAGACACCCGGAGAAGTCATCCAGCCCGGGAGGAGAGGAAGAATGTCGAGAGTGGAAGGAGAAGCCAGGAGGCCACCGGGAACACGCTTCGTCGAGCCACGCTCCAGGAGGAGCGTGGCTGACACAGGTATGGGAGCGGTTCACTGGCTGGGTCGGGAGGCGGGAGAAGCCCAAGGGTTGATAACATCGCCGCTCACTGCCTTAGTGTTAATAGTGTAAATATCCCCTCCCCTCACTGCCACTCCTCACCGCCTCCCATTTGTTTTTTTCAATCACTAGTGCACCAGAGTGTTTCCTCAACCCCTTCCCTCTCTATATAAAAAAAGAAGAACGTGATATTGATTCCTACTGATCTCTGATACTTTTATTTTGGGGACTCCGAAGCACATTCTTCTACCCTGCCTGAAGACTAAGGGAGGACGGCTGACCTATCATAGAGAACGACTTCAAACTTCAAAGGCCGAAGACTCGGAGGACTTTTCCTTGTTTCCCCATTTTTCTAATCTTCAGTTTATGCTCAAACTGGCAGACCGCCGAAAGCGGGACTATCTAAAAATAAAACCTTCTTTGCCTCGACGTAGTCTCTTGCGCATTCCTTCTGACCCCGTCACAGGTTCTTAGCCTGCATCTACATAAACCCTGAATTTCGAACCTGGTTTTCACTCATTCCCTGTTCTGGTTAAGACAGCACTCCTGCTTCCAGTGCCCCAATTTGTTACAATAATGACATGGATTAGATTTCTTCAATGTTGCCACATCAGTCCCAGTACTTGGGACAATTGGGACACGCCAACCTCTACCCTGGGGGTAACCATTTCCACCCTGCATCACATCACCTCCCTGTTGATACACACTACCTTGCATAGCACCAACATTCCCTACATATGATTGATTTTGACTTCCTCTCTGTGCTGCTTTCATCTGAACTAGCATGAACTTTTCCTTCAACCGCTTCTGTTTCATGTCCAATTCATATCTACATTATTTTGCATACTTCAAGATCTCATCAATTGACTCATTTTGCCAACAAATTAAATGCTGTTAAATCATCAAACTAATCTCAGGTCTCAATCCTGTTCCAAAACGAGAGGCAAAACTTCCCATGTCTTTGGTTTCGGGATTTTCCATCCCACTATGCTGTCTAAGCACTTGCTGTGTCAGAAACAAAGAAGGAGTGAGCGGATGCGCTGGATCCGTCCTCCGAATAAGAGTCATAACACAAAACAAGAACCCAGCTATTCTGAGGAGTCTAACCCTCCCTACAAAAAAAAAAAAAAAAAGAGACAGATTTACAAGAAACTGATGCATCTGTAGAGATGCGTCAGTTTACCTGCGCCAGCCTGCGATACCTGTCAGAAGCAGTACCTGAATTATCTTGATTCCGTGGGAGCGAATGACCAAGGCTTCAATGCTGAATATTTTCCAAAATTCCCAAACACCCCTGCACCCGGATTTCTCCAAGCCCAGGAATGGAAGGGAAAGGGGAAGTGGATAACAAACAACAAAGAGAGACTTCCACACTGGTGCCTTCTTCACTACCTCTTGTATTCGAGAAGCTGGTGAACACCTGAAACAATTAACAGATAATTACTATCGTTCAAACAACACTTGGAAATTCTACTCTCTCTCTGCTCCACCTCTCTATACCTGTTACTATGTGGATTTTGCCTCTCTCTTGTGGAAGAGTACTGCTACAAATTAAGTCTTTTCTTGCAGAATTGTAGGACTCAAGTTGTAGATAGTGTCTGGTTTGAAAGTAGCTTCTAGTAGAGGTGGTAAATAACAGTATAACCATATGCATATAATTAATACTCCTATTTACTTGAAGTAGTTCGTAGATATCTTGCCTTGAAGAATATATTGAAAAAGATTCCAGCAGCACACAGTACTCTAGGAACTGCAGTTTAATCACTGGAGAGTCACTTGACTATAATACGATTGAAAACTGCTTTTCATTCACTGCTTGACTGAATTGACATAACTGATTGAGTCTATATAGAATTGCGCTGACTCTACCAGAAAATGATAGTCTCTGCCACTCTGTAGATATAATTCTAGAATAGCGCTGGACAGCACAAAGCGCTGCAATGAAGTTTTAATTGAAGAATAGAAACTTCTTACCGCTCAAGTTCTGAATCGGAGCGGATGAATTACTTGCCAAAAGGAAATGTTCGCTGAAGAATTACTGCCGCTGAAATTCCAACCGACTCCACAGAACACTCGAAAATGCGGAGCTGAGGCAGGAAATGGAACTGAGCAAATATCGGACTTGGGACTACTCAATTTCCCACAAGAGCCCAAAATAAGAATTGGAGAACTATTTGACGGTAAAGGGACTATAACTAGACTGAACAAGGAGACTATGACAGGAGCCAAAAGCGGGACGTCTGACTGCCGGGGAAGGACAGTTGAAGTGCGCCACATAGAACGTGCAGGAATGGGAAATGGCGGACCACAAGAGGAACACTAGAACGCTAACCTAACACCCTAGTGGAGCAATCAGGAAGCGTGAACCAACCCTCCATCTGACTGCGAACATGAACCTGTTTCTGGATGGAACCCCAGATTGGAAACTGCAGTAAGGAGTTACCTTGAACCTTGAAAATTGGGACTTAAGGGAGCCGAGTGACGGAACCTGGCATGGACCTGACAATACCCTTGCACCAACATGGATGGGCTGTATTTACAATACGGTGCACCATGACGCAAGGATTGACAAATACGTCAGAAATTCTGACGCATCTGTTGGCCCAAAAGCCACGCATTGCTGGAGTCGTGTCGGAAGCACAACGCAACTCCAGCAATGCATGTTGAGGCCTATACTTACTGTACTGCGTCACTCCTTATGCCTGCTTCAAGCAGGTTAAAGGTTTTGACATAGTGGCGTCCAAGAAGTGGCGCAGTGAAATCTTGTAGATTTCACTGCATCACTTTTATGAGGCTTTCCTGCAAGGGAACGCCCACCCTGCACACTTTATTCCTGACGCAGGTATAATGTGATACAGGGCTTTACAACGTGACGCATCTCCCTAGATGCTTCACGTTGTAAATTGGCCGCATTGTTTACGCCACCTCTGCACCACAAAAGTGATGCAATGGCAGCACAAAAGTGTCACAAGGGGCTTGTAAATCAGCCCCTTTGTTTTTTTTTGAAAAACACAAAGTTTTTTGTAAAACCCTCACCCACTATGGTTACCCCTTGGTGGCATAGTTCATCATTGGGTCCATATCATTCCGCTACGAAACGGGGCATGCTTTGACCTACAGGTTACGTGGGAGTACTTTGAATGACTATACCATGACAAAAAAAGATAATCTGGGAGGGAGGAGTGGGTGTGTTGTGTTGCTAGCTGGAGTTATGTTCTCTAAAAATACATGGCTAGTGGGTTTTTTTCTTTTTATTCTGACCCTTGTCGGTATGATTAAAAGCAGGTTTTTTTTTGAAAAAAGGGTGGTGGGGTAATGTTCCAAATTCCTAAATGATCTACAGGTTTCTAGCCATACCCCTATTGGCTATTCTTCAGGACCTAGGGAAATCACTACTGTTTTAATATCAGCTCCCTGGTACAACCCCTATTGTATCACACTGGACAATTATTTTGATACATGCTAATAAGTTGTGTATATACCACCTGCCTGGCGATCATTTACTGTGTTATTAATCCTTTTCAGCTATTGCTTCATGGTTCCTCCGGAGGAGAGTGAAGTCTGTGGCCGCACTCTTGTTAAGGCTTCTACTCTGCTAGGTTACCTATTTGGGAACACCACCGTGGACCGCATATACATGATAGGCGGTCGCCGGTGGTGTTCCTAAATAGGTAACCCAGCAGCGTAGAACCTTGACCAGAGTGTGACTTTTTGTGTTTTTTTGTAGGGAGGCTTGGACTCCTCAAAATAGCTGGGTTTTTGTCTAAACACTTGCAACATCTTTCATAAAAAGTATGCACTATCTCTTTAGGCTCCTGAGTCATCATAATAATCTTAATCCAACCAGTATCCTTGGGTAGCACCTTCCCTTTCAAAAAAGTTAATCACCTGTTGATACTCTTTCATCACCAAAGGCGACGGGCCACAAGATATTGGATTTCTCTGAGGCTTCTTCTCTTGTCACTGTATAGCCACTTTACACTTTGCACATAAGTCACTCGGTACCACTGTGTCAAAAGGGGTATTAATATCCACCCAGAGTACCTGAGAAACCTTCACATATCGATCTATCTGGGTATACCACTCCACTGGTTTCTCTCTCAATTCAGGGAAATCCATCATGAATGAAGCAAGATCACCTCTACTCGATAGTACATGAATGTAACCTCCACTAAGCACCTCTCTCACCTCTCTCAGCTGGAAATGTAAAGCCCCTTCTCCATCTATTGAAGAAATAGGTGGCTCCCCCTGCTCTCTGTGGCAGATACCACCTTCAGTTTCTTCTGGTCTTTCTTCTTGACCTACCTGCCTTCCCACTTATCCAAATGACTCCCTTTCCAGGTGCTACCAATTAACTCCCATTGTACTAAATGCTGTGAATGCTTTGGATTTTGGATGCAATTTGATTTGGTGATAAGCCAACTTCAAAGCCAGTCTTGTAAAGAATTTTGCATTATTCAGCATCAACATAATTTCTGAAATATTCAATAGCGGAAATCTATCCATCACAATGCATTGCTTCAAAGAGCTCAAATCTATAAAAAAAAATCTCAGATTGCCATCCACTTTTTCCATAATAACCACTGGATACAACCATTCTGATGCCTCCACTGGTTCAATGACACGCTCTCTTTGCATGTCTTTCAACATCTTTTTGACTTCCCTACATACCGCTAGGGGAATTATTCTGACTGCATGTCTAACTGGTTTCGCTCCCTCTTCCACTTTTATTTCGTGCACATACTCCTTCAGCATGCCTAACTCATCCCTGAACACATAAAATGTCTTCAAAATGACTTGTAAACTTTCATGAGTTTGAATGGCCAAGACTTGTTCATTTGATCTAGGATCTAACACAATATGTAAATCATACTGCTGCACCCAGCCTAAGATAGGTGGGCCGCCTTGTGATACGTACACTCTAAAACACCCCTTCCTACCCTTGAATTCAAATTTAGACTCCATATATCCCTCAATGTGAATGCTCTCTCCGCTATAGCCTTTTGGATAAATATCACTCTGTGGTAGTTCCACACCCGGCCACTTCTCCTCAAAAATCTCTCTAGGTGCAATTGTGTATATAGACCCAGGATCAACCATCATAACTATCTGAACATAATTCACCATAAATACTGCCCACGGGCAATGCATTTTCATCCCTTCATTACCCTCAATACACAGAACAATATCTTGTGTACCATCATCCTCTGCAACACAGGCCACCCTGTTCCTGTAAACATCCTTACATACTCTCGCCAAATGAACCTTTCTCCCGCACTTCCAACACTCCTTGTCCCGGGCAAATCAACCTTTAAAATTAACAGTATCTCCATTGCTTCCACACTTGTAACATCCTCTAAATCCTAACCTCATGTTACTATTTACTTTCTCCTTTGGATTATCAACAAATTGTTTGCTTTCTCTAACTTCCACAGCTTGTCTACCTTTAACATCACCCTTTGTAAAGTTTTCCTTCTTATTTACTACATTAATACCTTCTTCCCGTTTAGATTCCAACTGTTGCATTTCCTTCATGCAAATGTCAGATTCCTGCACTATTTTTGTAATTGATGTTGCTTCCTGTAACGTTGGATTCCTCGGAGCCCAGTCTCTCTTGCATTCTTTTGTACACTGTACTGTCAGGTGGTCTCTAATCATCTGATCAGTCATTGTTCCAAAATCACCTTTTACAGCCAATTCTCTCAATCTTGTCACCAACTGGTCTACCGATTTCTGAGGTGAATAAAATTTATGACGCTGCATCACTATATTCACTTGTTTACCATAATATTTTTCTAATCTTCGTTTTGCCTCCATGTAAGTGTTTTCCATCGGCTTTCCGTCAGCACCCATCATTTTTGGCAAAAGCTTTAAAACATGTTGACCCCCCCTTACCTAAAGCATTCAGTAACAAAGCTTTTTTTCAGGATGCTGAAAATCTTAAACTATCAACAGCATCCAAATAGTTTTCAAAAATTCCGATCCATTCTTCCCACTCTTTTACAGGTGGCCCTGCTTGCGATAAAAACATTGGAGGGGCAGCTACCATTTGGTTGCCTGCCATGGTCATTATTATGCACGGAAAGCCACTTGCCACTTAAAATGCAATACACAAAAAAATTTGCAGGGCTGGATTCTCTCTGTTTACTGAGTCTTTTTTTAGCTCTCGCCTATTCTATCCCGTAGGGATTGAATAGGCGAGATTATAGTAAGCGGTCCGAAAAGTCTACCTACCTGCGGATCGCGTACAGTTCATGTGAGCCAGGCGTGTGCACATCATCGCCATCCACATCCCAAACCATGCCTCGGCATCAGGACTTCAAAGTAAGCCGCTCGCACACCACCATTTGTCTGAGTCTCTGCATCAGACTTCAAAGGAATCCCCTGCCAAGCCACTCCCACACCCCCCCATCCTCCTTCAGCCCCACCCCTGGGCCCAGACCTCCTCCACCACCCCAGCCACTCCATCGCACCCTCTCCCTAGCCAGCTACCCCCCTGTCTTACCACCTGCCCCCATACCCCGTTCTTCCATCACCTCTGCAGTCCATAGGCATCTGCCTCGCGCTCTTTCCATTTCCTGAAACACTTCCCTCCAGCACCACTTTTCTACATTTTTGCCACCCTACCACCCGGGCCGGACATATATCGCCGTCTTCTCCTCCTCTCCCCAACCCTCAAACCGCACCCCATGGCACTCTCTCGCCCCTTCTCTAACCACAGGCAACGAGACCTTTACAAATGGGCTGCCCAAATGCACAAAATGTAATATATCATGACATAAGCGTGACATAACGTAGCAGAACATACCATATCATAGAGTAACGTAGTGCACCGCAACATAGCATACCAAACACAGCATAGCGTGACGACACAGCACACCACAACACAACACAACACAACAAAGCACAGCATAGCATAGCGTAACATAAAGCATAACTTTTAGAACCCTACTTATTCTCCTTCAAGTTCAGCCCTTTCTCACCCTCCTATGCTGCCTGTTGCCAGGCGGTGCGTCTTCCAAAGCCCCCCCATCCCCCAGCTGATTATCGGGTTTGGAATCTGCGGTGTATGAAAACCTCTGTTGTCTCTTCTTCACGCCCCTCCTTGTGGCCCCGGGGACGAGGGGTCCTAGACGCTGAGAGATTAGACAGCTCACCCCAAACGCCCCCGGCACCTCCATAAACACAATTCTGCTACCTCTTGTTTCTGGGGCACTGCCTCAGCACAGGTGCCATTCTGACAACAGGGTACCTCTTCCAGCAGGTGTGGGGGTTACGACCTGCCTTTTAAACTAACGCAGCCCTCACAGAGAGCTCCACGTCCTGCAGGCGGAGATTGCTGTGCCTTGCTGCGCACCCAGCAAACGCGAATCTCCGGTTTCTCCTCGCCTTCACTTCAACCCCCTCCTTGTTGCCCCTTTGTTTTTCGCTGTCTCCCTCGCCCGAGCACCCTTTTCTCTCTCGCTTTCCTGCCGACTCTGTGGTTATGTTCTTTCTATGCCCTTTTAATATTCTGCTTGCATTATTTCCCATTTTTCAATTCATCGCCTTTCCTTTTTTTCTTTTTCCCTCTCTAACCGTGTCTCCGCTTTCTTTTCCGATGCCCTTCCTCTTTCACTCCATCTCGTGCTCAGCATTCTGTTTTTCTTCTCCTTTCTCTTTCTGTAACTTCCCCTTGCATCACCCCTTCTCTACTTCTCTCAATTCACATCTTACACGTTCTGATTTCTCTTCCTTTCACCGTTATAGTCCATCTCTTTCTCTTCTCGACTTTATCTTCATATTACTTTCCCTCACACTCGTACCATTCTTTGCATTCTGTTGACTATACCTTATATTAAAGTTAATCCCCACTTTCCCGTGTCTTAGCCCCTCTCATTCCTTTCACTCTTCTCTCGCCAGTTTCACCTATTCTTTTCTTTTACCCGTCTCTTCCCCTCGCTTTCGACTTTCTTTCCCTCTCTTTTGCCTTTTCCCTTTTTGTGAATTTCCCTATTCTTTTCATATCATCATTTCCTGTCCTGTCTTTGTCTCTCTTCATTTTATCCCTATATCATTATCCTGCACTTTTTCCACTTTCACATTTCTCTATCACATTTGACTGAATTTAACCACTTCTTTCCTTTTCGACATCCATCTTTTCACACTTCTTCGTACTTTTCCATTCACTTTTCCTTTAGTCTCTTTCCTATTTTGTCATTTATTCCCCTCTCTCTTCCTCTGACTCCCCTTCACATCTCTAACTTCGTTGTACTTTCTGACATTCTCTCGCAGCACCTTTCCTCCTTGTCTCATTTTGAGACCTTTTCGCCTCGTTTCCCTTTTCAGCTCCTACTTATCCCCCTATCTCTTCCTTCTGCTCTTGGTGTCTTGTCTTTCACGCTACATTTTCCGGTTACCCCTCAGTGACTCACTTCTCTTCCCTTATATTTTCGCATTTTATCTGCTCTTCTCATTTTCTTATTTCTCGTGACTTCAAATCTAATCTTCCTGTCATTTATCATTTTGTTTCGCTTTCTTTCTCTTTAGGTCTCGCTGAGATAACGCGCATGCGTTCTCAGCGAGTTGTAAAAGGGCATTCAAAAATGCTACCAAGCAGGCGGATTGCCTACAGTGCATGTGTGAAGGCGCATGCACATCAAACGGCAGCCTGTGAGCCTCTCTCCACACTCACACTTCAAAGGAATTCTCACACTTCAAAGGAATTCCCTCCCCCGCCCCCGCGCAATGCCAAGAGCTTGTTGTTTACACACAACACCCAGCTGCTTTTGATCGAGAATAAACGTAAAATCTGTAGTGTGAGCGAACAGGCCACTGATCTGTTTACACTTTGTTGCAAGCACATACTCTAAGACGTTTCAATGTATGGTAATGTGAAGATATATTCTCGCATTTTCTTGGTGAATTAAGGAAGTGTAATGAATAAGTCAAGTTAGATAAAGGACCTCCTTAACTCTCTCTACACGTCTCTCTCTACACCCTCCTCTCTCTACACCCCCTCTCTCTACACCCCTCTCTCTCTACAACCCCCTCTCTCTACACCCCTCTCTCTCTACACCCTTCTCTCTCTACACCCCTCTCTCTACCTCTCTCTCTACACTTCCATCTATCTATCGCCCTCACTCTATCTATCTATCTATCTATCTATCTATCTATCTATCTATCTATCTATCTATCTATCTATCTATCTATCTATCTATCTATCTATCTATCTATCTATCTATCTATCTATCTATCTATCTATCTATCTATCATCCTCACTCTATCTATCTATCGCCCTCACTCTATGTATCGTCCTCTCTCTATTTATCGCCCTCATTCTATCTATCTATCGCCCTCACTCTATCTATCTATCTGTCTATCTATCACCCTCACTCTGTCTATCTATCGCACTCACTGTATCGCCATCAGTCTATCTATCTATCGATCGGCCTCACTCTATCTATCGCCCTCTATCTGTCTCTCTATCTATCGCCTTCACTCTATCCATCGCCCTCCCTCAGTCTATCTATCGCCCTCCCTCACTCTATCGCCCTCCCTCACTCTATCGATCACCCTCCCTATATCTATCTATCACCCTCCCTCTATCTATTGCCCTCCCTCTATCTATCTATCACCTTCACTATATCTATCGCATCACCACAGCATCACTCAGCACCACCACAACATCACTATGCACTACCACAGAATCACTGAACGCCACAGCATCACTCGTCGCCACCACAACATCACTCAGTGCCACCACAGCATCAATCTGTGCAACCATTCAACAACAACTGGTTCAAATATGTTATCTCAATGTTTCAAGCTTTATTACAAATGTCACAAAAAGATGTTAATATTTCACTTCTGTTCTTGGATTTTCGTCACAATAAAATACACTGAACATAATCTTCACAAAAGTAATTTACAAAAGTTTAAGCTATTGCCATTATAAATTACAATAACTTTCATTTAAGTATTAATTATTTAAAAAATTAAAAGCCATTGTTATTTGTAATATCAATACATCTAAGTCACGTAAATACAACACATATTGCATTACAAATGCTATAGGTGTCACATTTGCAAAAGTTAAAACTATTGGCATTGTCAATGACAAAGCTATTAATTTCGCTATTTTCAAAACCAACACATTAATAAAAAATTGCCATTTACAATACCAATAGCTCAAACTTTCCTAATGCAAGACCTATTGCATTGCAAATGCATGTTTCCTATGTTCTTCTTCAGTGTACTTAGCTGCTAAGGATTTCAAAGGAAACACATCGATTAGTCCTTCCTCTGTGTCTGCACTTCAGACTCCTCCATGCTTCACACATGTTAAGACAACCAAGACATATAGTGATTATAATGCCATATATGAGTATATAATTGCATAATTGTGACAAATAAAGTGTGATGCCTAAATTACGCTGCTTCACATCCAAAGAGAGAAGGTTGCTCCTCCCCATGCTCCCATTTCCTGAGCTAACAATGATAGAGTGAGAATATGAGAACCGAAACATCTGACAAAAGTCATGTTGCACGTGATCTGGCAACCAGTGAAAAAAATCTTTAGGATGTGCAGATGTTAAAAATATATGGTTGTGGTTTGTTACATACAGCCCAGCGCTCACACCTGCAACCAAAAGACATGTACCCTAAACAGGCATTCCGCCTTCCTTACTTTCTAATTTTCCCAGATTCATTGTGTTACATTTATCACCTGTGGGAACCACGTACACATAGGAAAAAACACATGCCTGGTACTCCCACGCTCAGGAGAACCAGAGGAACATGGATTGGCATCAACCCTTGGCAGGGATAAGTTCCCGTCAGAGCGAGAGTGGAGGAAACGACCTTGTTTTTTTAACAAATGCTAAAAATCTGAGAACTGCAATATTCAGCATGCTCTACTGCCCAGGCAGAAAGGGCAACCGAGGTCTCATAGGATGCCATGGCCCAGAATTATTGAGTCTGAAAACTCCAGACCCGATATTTCTGGGTCTGAAGACACTGGGCATGTAAGACTTGGTGCAGCGCAAAACCAAATGGGGTGATGGACGGAGTGTTGAACATTGCAAGCACTCACCCCCAGTCAACTGATCTGGGAGCTAGTTAAGTATTAGCCCTCAGAAAGCCAACAGTGCTTCAGTATAGCAACATGTTTTTGAGGAGGACAAGAAAGGAAACAACACTTACAACGCAACTTTTACAACGCACTACCTTTACAACGAAACTTTTACAACGCAACATCCATTACAACGCATGCCATTACAACGCAACCATTACAACGCATGTCACTACAACGCATACCTTTACAACGCAGTCATTACAACGCATACCATTACAATGTATACCTACACTATCCAACACTTACCCTACTGTTGCACCCCCTGGAGTTAGAATAGTAATTTTTACCCCTACACTATCCAATACTTACCCTACTGTTGCACCCCCTGGAGTTAGAATAGTAATTTTTACCCCTACACTATCCAACACTTACCCTACTGTTGTACCCCCTGGAGTTAGAATAGTAATTTTTACCCCTACATTATCCAATACTTACCATACATGCAATGTAATGGTATGCGTTGTAATGGTATGCGTTGTAAATGTAGTATACGTTGTAGTGGAATGCGTTGTAAAGGTAGTTTCAAAGATTTCGTTGTAATGGCATACGTTGTAATGGAATGCGTTGTAATGGATGCGTTGTAACGACATACATCCGGACAAGAAGGCTCCTTTTTCCATGAAGGAGCAAACACCAACCAGCAAACTTAAGAGTGGCTGTTTCAATGCAGCTATTACGAACCCACATTGATAGTTGGCTAGCAGATATTTATTTGTTGATAAAGGAAATTAAGTTGCAGGCGACACATCTTTGAATTGTTGTGACAAACATGGTACAATGGAGACAGGTCTGAAGTTGGATGGTAGGGTTTGGGCAGTGTCTGTTTTTTCCAGAAAGGGTGTTTTTTGGCTAGGTTCTTGCAAATCTGAAATGGTTGCTTGATTTAGTAAGAGCTATTGGTCATTTTGAACCAGGCATATTGAAATAGGAGTGAGCTAGGTTTTATCATTTTGGCTCGTGGGGTATCAAAGTAATGGTTGGTGGGCTTGAAAAGTCTTATGGAGAGTACATTTTCCCTTACTGAAGAAAAGGAATCCCACCAGCAAAGATGTTGCAAGGAATTATTGAAGGAAACCCCAAATGCATCACCGTTCTTTCCTTCCTCTCCAAACAAACATCTTCTGGTGGCTGTCTGCATGCACAAGCGTCATGCAAAGGGACAATGGAAAGAATGTCTTCTTAAGCCCAGATGTTGATAAAAAAGGGCAAATCTGGCAATTCTGGGGCCGTATTATGGGGTAGGCTCATTTTCATTGTTTGTTCCGTGTGCACTTTAAAATGGTGTACCAGGTTCAAACAATGAAAATGCGAACTATCACTATGAATGTGCTGCCCCCGGGGCAGACGGGAACATGTGGTACCCTGGGGGCAGCGCATTCACATGAAATATGGAGCGGCTGCTTTGAATACGCTTCTTGTTTCATAGTGCAGGCGGCAACCCGGCTGCACTTTTAAAGGAGATTAGAGGCCCCCTTGCAGGCGGGTGCTGTCAGTGACTGCACATGCCTTCAAGGGGATGTCAAGGGGGCCCAAAGGACCCCCTTTACCCCCTGCAGAGGGCTGCTTTCAGGAGGCGAACTGACAGTGTGCCACCTTTTAATTGGTGCACTGTTAGTGCACCTCCTGAGGGCTTCTTTGTCTCTGCGCCTGCGTCGGTAATACGGTGCAAGTGCAGAGGCAAAGGGATTCCCTCATTTGCATGGGGCATGCCCCCATGCAAATGAGAAAACGCCCCCTTGAAGATAGTGCTTCCTCTTCATGTGTGCCAGCGCTATCGGTATTACAGAGGGGGGGCCGCAAAAGTGTCTGGGGCTCCTTCTGTAATACCTAAGTGCCCTGGCTCGGGGTGCGCAAAGCGGGTGCAAATGCCCGTTGTGCCCCCGGGGCACTTTATGTAATACAGCCCTTGGTGAAAGAGTAAGGTGGAGTGGTGTGGCTCACTGGTAGAGGCGGCAGACCCGGAAGCAGAGGACGGCCCGGGACCAGGGTTCAATTCCCGACGCGGCAGGGTCGTGGACCAGGGTCAGTGGACTTGATAATTCTCGCCTGGGTGCCAACTCTAACCAGGGATCACACTTGGCAACTCTGGGCATTAGCTTGCCTCATCTCCACAACGGCCCCCCACATACGCCGTGGATGCCTGGTTTCACCTTGGAGATACAAAGTAAGGACCATCTCACAGGGAAAGCCAGGACGGGTTCCCCAGCGGTCTACAGCGCGGAGATACCCCATGTGGGGTGATTCATGTGCTTTACAAGACATCATTACATATTACATTACAAGGTATTTGGGTACTGCTACCATTAGCATAACTGTAAATTGCTTCTGTCATGGTATTCTGCTTATACTACCTAAACTCCAAAAGGAAGTGCCTGTCACTGACATTTTAAGTCTCTTTATCTTATCTTGACTCCCGAGACGAAAATGCATTGATAAGCACACTCAACCGAAATCCTTATATGCCTTTTGTAATCTGGTTATATTCTTCCTTTCCTGTGGCCTCTGTCTTCTGACACCTGTATCCTCCCTGTGTGCTATTCTCTCAAGTGCTGCCCATTCAGACCATTTGTATAATTATCAATATGTGTTTTACCTTTTCTTGTTGAGCATGTCCCATCACAGTTTGCTGCGGGACATCCTTACCAATCGAATCAGTGACTATCAGACTATTCATTTTTATTTTGTTATTATGCCCTTTCAGATTTTGATTGGTGTGTGAGTGGGTTTTCCTTAGCAGACCCACACAATGATAGAAATCAGTAAACATTCTATGATTCATGCTTCTGCGTTCAGTTTAGGTACACAGACCCTGCAGATGTACTTTGCACACCTAGGCCCACCCAATAAAACGGGTGCAAAAAGTGACCCGGCGTGAGTGCGCGCCTTCTGTTAACAGCCAAGCTTTACTCTATATTGGTGAGGAAGGATTCGAAGCCCACAAGTTCCTTAGAATTTCCAGCCCTCGTCTTCTTATATACTGTTGAACCTAAACATTTTCATATGTCTTATTTCATTTCCGACTTTTTAAATAAGATCACGTGATAATAAATGGCAGCCTAGATTACTTTTCAAAGATTACGAATTTAATATCTGCACATTTACATATGCATTTTAGATCTGGCCTAGGGACAGCTTTAGCTATCTATTGCCAAAAGCCTATTTACATTAAAATAAATACATATTTTGGGCTTTGGGTCAGCCTCCGGCTCTTGATTGGATAGTTTTCTGGTCTATCCAATTTCCTAGCATTTTATTTGATAGCTTTCCTCCTTTGTCCTTTATTTTTTACACTATTGGAGGACAGCGTATTAACTCCATCCACGTCCATTCACGTATTACTTTCAAGGAACTACGGGGGATATTACCAACAACTAGCGATAATTATCGCTATGTTGGTTTAGCGGGGATATTTTTATCGCCGAGCTGTGGCGATTTTTATCGCTTAGGAACCTTGCTATTGTCAAGGTTTATCTCCTAAGCGATAAAAATCGGCCGAAATGCATGAATATCGCTGAAAAGTCCGCGATATTCATGCATTACCGAGCTAATGCGCTTAGCCATGTTATCCACCTACCATTGGATAACATGGCTAAGAACTGCTCAGGGGCAGGTGTTAGCTTTTGGAGATATTCGCGCTTAGCGCGAATATCTCCAAAAGTTGGTAATAGGAGATAGCGATGTTAGCGACTGTTTCCAGTCGCTAACATCTTGGCATGCCCACTTTGCATGTCATTAGTGATAAATATCACTGACATGCAAAGTGGGGCCCAAGATGGCCGCTATCTCCTACTAGCTGTCGCAAACTGGTGTTAGTGACAGCTAGCTAATAGGGAGATCATTTTATCCCTGCTTTCTTGGCTTTGAAAGCCAAAAAAGCAGAGATAAACCCCCTTGATAATATGCCCCTACTTTTTTTCTTTAACTATCAGCACTTCAGGAGAGTGCATTTCTTTTCTCGCTCGCTCCCTCGTGTGTGCTGATTCCCCCTCAAATTCTTGCACATGTGCGCTCTATGTTGCTCCCTCCTCCCTTGTCCATGCTCATGTCAGTAGTGTAGCTTGATGTACTTCTACCTGGGACGGCCCCTAAGTTTTCCACCCGGGTGCAGGTAAGAGCGGGGATGGCAGTGGCCGACGGACGGCTTGTTCCGGGGAAGGAGGGGGGTGGACAAGCCGACGGACGACTTGTTCTCAGGGCTGGGGAGTTGGTGGTAGTCGACAGACACGACTCCCACCACCCCCCAAAAAACAGTGCCACCCAGGGGTGGCCCGCTGCCCGCCCCCAAGCTATGCCACTGGCTGCTGTGTTGCTTCACCACTCCCTGTTCGGGTTTTTTTCTCCACTTCAAGCTTCTACCTTCATCCCCTGCCCCTTCCACAAACTCCTATCCACATTGATTTCTACCCCACCCTTGCTCCATGCTCCCATGCCCTCCTGTTGCTGGGTTTGTATTCCTTAAAAAAACATTTATTTTTGGCAGGCCTGACAGTGGTAAATAGTTGCCAGGTCATTGCTTTCTCAAAACATGTTTGCTCGCACATTTACATTTTTTTATTTACCACTCTGAGATTTGAGTCTGACATTTTGGAATAGTAAATAAATAAAAAAATGGCTGCTTGGTCGTGCCTTATGTGCTCACGAGTGGTGTATACAACGTCATAGCGGAACACCATAGTGTCAGAGAAAGGTGTGCATGCCTGATGACACAGGCACACAAAAACATCGTTGTGCCTTTTATTTATATACCGATGCTCCACAGTATCGTAATTTTATTTTCTGTTTTTGCCACAGCTGAATTGTGTGAGCAAAAAGCATCGCCAGTGCCATTGTCCTGCACTGTCAGACAATAAGCGAGACCTGTTGGCTTTGCCAGTGCTTGTTTGTGCTTGTTTACAGGGCAGAGAGTAAAAGACAAAACCTCCGCAGCATCTCGCCTCATGATTCCCGCTATCTGTTGTCTAGGAAACAAAATGCTCCCTGGATAATCAATCTGAAGAAAGGGTAATTAGGAACACCTCTTTCGGGACAGGTCACTGCTAAGAGATTCTCTTCCCCAGAACAATGAAATCCAGTCCGCCCTTGCAGGCAGGAATCCATTTCAGCCGGCCCCTCCTTGAGCCATGCAATTGTAACGAGTTCGTCGCCAAAGCTATAGCCTTTTTAATTAAAGCTGGAGTTCCCCAGAGTGCGAGGTGGTGCCAGGCACCAGGTTATGAGATGGCAAGCAAGGAACAAGCCATTACAGGGCAATCAGAGAGAGAGAAGGCGCGGAGGCATCCGTGATGAACTCTCGAGAACGATGGACACGTGTCAAAGAGAAGATTGCTTTCTCTTCATCGCTCTGGAACAACTATCCCTCCACTGTCCTTCTCAATCCAAATAATCTGACTAACATATCCACCACTCAAATTACTTTACTAATTCACCACTAATCCTTTATGGGTTCGGAAGTAGCGTGCTACTCGACGAAAAAGCGTTTCAACACGCCATCAAGGCCATCAAGCGCTATATAAATGCAAACCTATTTCCCTCTTCTATCCCTCCAATATCCTTCTCAATCCAAATAACTGACTAACATATCCACCACTCAAATTACTTTCATATTTTCACTATACTAATTCACCACAAATCCTTTATGGGTTCCGAAGTAGCATGCTACTCGCAGAAAAAGACCTTCGATGCCTCGTCAGGGGTAGTAAGCGCTATATAAATGCAATTACAATACATTACAATACAATATGTGCAATTTGGAATACAACTACACTAAACAGGAGATTCATTCAGAAAATACTCAGACGCCACCTTCTCCCCTAAGTTCATCACCCCTTTGACCTACCTGAATTTGTTCCTTTCTGACCTGCCTTCCACATGTCATTAGCAATCCCACCTGTCTGACTGAGTCCCTGACCTCCAGCAGCTCTCCTCCCAGTCCTCTGCCAACTTTTCTAACTTTTCTCTCTTCAGGACAGGCTGGTTCTCCTTCTCTTCCAACTTCCCATCTCCTATATCTTCTGGTCCATCTTACCATCTCCTGCATGTCCTCCCATCCTAGCATGTGGTCTCCTTGAACTACTGATCCCCTTCCACTCATGCAGCGGCTGGTCTTGTTCCATCTCCTGGGTCTGTGAACTTCTTCCTTTCCTAGACCCACCGGCTCTGCTTTGCCATCGTGGTAGCCTTCCTAATCTTTTCAAACTTCCTATCCTCTCAAAACCCACTGACTGGTGGCTCTTCCTATAACCAAGACTGGTCCATGTTATCCTCTTGAAACATGTAGTGTTAGTATATTAGAGCGAGACACGTGGGAGGGAGCCAACCGAGGTGCTACAATTGTAAAGTAATCTCTCAAGCAGTTCAGTGCAAGCACTCGAGTGGAGATGGAAGGATATCCTCAAACAGCCAATAGTATTAGCTCAGAGGTAAATAGGCAATTCTGCTGATTGGCAACGAATGGTTGCAGGAGGCGAGGTGAAGAAAGCCAATGTGCTAAAGGGGCGGATCCAAATCCCACTCTAAGTTATATTGTTCGCAATAGTTTGGCAACTTCACTGTCAAAACCCAGACATAAAAGGGCGGTGAGGATACTTTATTATGTTGCTACCACGATGTGCTAACTTAGTTTAATAACAATCTGTTCAACATCTGCTAACAGGACTTTGTTAAAACTGGCCTCAATGTGCCAACTGGGCATAATGGAAAGGAATCTTGCCATGGCTTGGAATGTAGGCAATATGGAACTTAGTTATAATTTAACTGGGCTTGATTGAAGCTGGTCATGATGTTCTAATTGACATACTGGCAACAAGTCATGATATGCTAATTAGGCATGCAACGCAGGTGATATGTATTGCTCCAAAACTCAGAACAATCATATTTGAGAGATCTAATTGTCATTGAATATTTCTCTATTAGAACATTGGAATGTTGGGCGATCCATTGAAAACAATGGAGTACTCAGGGTTTCTTATGGCCGGTACAAGCCCGGCGCTCCAAAATTACAATTTTTGTTCAAAGCTGTTGCTGTGAACAAAGGTCCCACAGAGCCTGAGGGGATTTCAGTCCGTCGTGCTCCATGAGGCCTTTGTTTGACTATTTAGAAAATTCTACGCTTGAGGGACGGAATGTTCTAATAGCCTTAGAGCCCTCTATAGCGGACTCTACTATAGCCTTATAGCCCGCTGTAGCAGGCTATACCGGCTATTAAAGGCCCACTTCTGCGTTAAAGGCCCGAGCCGAAGGCAAGGGACTTTAACAAGGGACCGGGACTTTAATAGCAGGTATAGCCCTGCTATGAAGGGCTATAAGAACATTCTGCCACTAGAGGGCAGAATGTTCTAACAAATAAAACAACGGCTTCTCGAAGATCGAGGGGATTTAAATCCCCTCAAGCTCTGAGAGGCCTTTGTAAGACATTGTAATGTTGCTCTGCGGGCCTTTACCGGCCCGTAGAAGCAGGGAGCACTCCATTGTCTTCAATGGAGCTCCCAACATTCCAATGTTCTAATGGCCATTAAAGACCCACTCTCTTGTTAAAGGCCCTCGCCTTCGGCTTGGCCCTTTAACACTGGAGCGGACCTTTAATGGCCAGTAGAGCCCGCTATGGGGGGCTCTAATGCTATATTCAAACCTTTGCGAATGGATAATGAACTGTCTGATTTAGAGCATGGTTTACAGAAAATTTGCCTCAAAAAGCTGTAATATCATCTGTGCCTCCGGTGCACATTAGACCCATTGACAATGAGGCTGGAGAAGTGGCATAGCGGGGGGCGGTCCGCCCCGGGCGGCAGGAGTGTAACACCCTGCCCTGCTCCTACCGGCTGTCTAGGGCAACAATCCCTCCCCACCTCCCTTTAATGCGGGTGCCACTGGGTGACAAATGCAGTGACAGCCACAGGCGAACAAAGAGCTAGCTATGCCTCTGGGCAGGTGACTAACCATCAGCCCCACTACTATGCAGTGGTACCTGCCAGAAATTATGGTTGTTCAACTGCCCCATTTAGAGTGGCAGAATAACCACATACCTGCTGCAGTCACCCCCAATAAGTTACAGAAGGGTAGTAAGCTGTCACTGGTAACAGTGGCAGTTTTGGGACACTTGATATGAGGTTCTTACAATAAAACCCCACTTCGTTTGGTAGAATTCCTGGCATTAGAGGCATGCATTGGCTCCTCCCACTATAGACAAAGTCACTTAAGTGGAGAAAACTCCACTGCCTGAAAAGAGTATTCCAATCCAATTTTGACTGATGTTTTCTCTACCACGTGGGCCAAGGAGAGAAATGAGACAATATCAAATGGAAAGCCAGCCAGAAAATCCCAATTATCAAGTTGGCTGATAGAATGAGGTGGTAATAATGGGTTCCGATTTACCAGTTCCAGTTTGTAACATCACCACATTTACAGGGCATTACAAGTTGGAGACCTGAAAGAAGGAAAAACATATGGGTCTTGGTATTACCAAACCTTTCTAGCATTTTTTCTCCCAAATTTGAGGCCCTTTTCCACCGTCTTTTACCATCTGGAAAATGTAAACAGAGTTTTAGGCACAGGTCAGAATAGACCAACTGAGTGGTGCGCCCAGAATCACACAATATGGGGCCTAGCGCCGTGATTAGGACTGAAAACTTGAGCCGTTAAGCCACACCTCGTTCTCGTTGCTATGTAAACGATTTCTCGGGTACCACGAAAATGAGATTAGAGTTTCTCATCAGCAGTCTTCTAGCAAAACACAATTCGCGCAGAGCCAGGGGAACATAATTAAGTGCGCCTCTCCATGCGTGCTCGGTTAGTAGAAGCGCTTGGTCGGGGACCTCGCGCCACTACCAGCTGCAGATCTGCTCACTATCCTGTTTCCTGGGTCCTCCCGTCCCAAAGCACCTTTGCTTTTCTCGCCCTTTTTCAATTTCTGCCTAATGATAAGCATTTCAAGTAATCCCATTGCCTCCCTGTTTCTGATTAGTCGGCAGAGTGAACCGCCGGGAAAATGTGCTTACTGGCGCCAACATGGAGCAATTCTGAGACCCCTAGGATTGACACACACAATTTATTGGGCAAAATATCAGGCATCGTGTAACAGACGAGCATGCGCTGAATGTTAAGGTGTGCTCCATTTTTTCACGGAGAAAGCTAATGACTTCATTCTCCCACCACCCACTCAGTAACTGCTTAATTTGTACAAAACATGAGTACAGGGGTCCCACGCTTTCCCAGGAACTTATCCCGGCCCTGCCCGATGCCAGGCTGCCAAACACCAATGCCACCCAGTCTTGGGTCCATTGTATATCTCTATCTTCCCACCACCCTACATTTCCTCTCTAATTATCTCACACTGACTGGTTGTTTTTACACCCCTGCATTCTCCTTTTATCACCATTTTCCTGGTTGTCTCTTCTTCCATGGTTTTCCCTTTCCTGCTTTTCTCTCTTGTGATCTGGGTTAAAGTCTGATGATAAAAAGTAAATACTGGTCCACAAGAATGAATGCCAGTGTCCACCACCTGCACCCACCGGCTCAAATTAAATCATGATCAGTATCATTTTCTAGCATTTTGAAGAGTCTTTCTCACTCTGACCACCACATTTGATCTAGTGCACTCTGGAGCAACCTTCCCAATGCATGCTGTGTGTCAGTGATACTCAAAGTACGGCCCTCGTGACCTACACATGCAAAGACCGCACTGGGCTGCTAAGAGCACTAACATGCATGGAGACGGACAAGCGTTTAATTACACTAACTGAAATTAAAGAAAAGAAGCAAGTATGGGGGCATATTTACAATCGGTTATCCCCACCAGAAAGTCACCTTTCTGACATTCTGGTTGCGATAATTCCTCCGCCTTGTAAATAATGCACCTTTCACGCAGCACTTAGTGTGAAAGGGGCGGGCAGTGGGTGTTGCAGTAGGCGTTCCGCCACAACACCCATTGCTTTTTGAAACTGACCCTTATTTACAAGGCTGACGTAGATGTGGGGCAGTGCCAAAAATAAGACCAGGGAAAATCTGATCTTAAACTGGCGCAACAAGGAGACTCATTTTTGCTGTTTCTATGGGTGCTGCATTCTGCAGCACACATAGAAAGAGCAAATTGCCATTAGTGATTGATCATGTGCAGGAAGGTGTTCCTTCCTGCACGTAAACTATCATTCGAAAATGACGAGTTGTAACTTCTATATCTGCTGCTTTCTGCAGCACACACAGAAGTTACAAATCACCAATAATGACTGATTATGTGGAGGAAGGGACACCTTCCTGCTCGTGAACAATCATTCCCTGCAATGCAGGCACCCTTGTATTATGGTGCAATGGTGACTGCGTTGGCGCTAGGAAGGTAAATTTAGCCCCAGATGTAGTTGAAATGCAGGAGCGCGCCACATTATTGTAAATAATGCTCATCCCTGAGTTTTCACAATGTCGGAGCGAGGCGCTACCAATTGTGGCGTAACACCATTTCTCTGCCATTCTGTTGTAAATATACTTCCAAGTGTCCTGCACCATTTAACGTTAGGAACACAAACTTTTAATACATCTTCCAACAAACATGTACAAAATAAGTATTTTCCAAATTTAAAAAGTGTATTTCATTATCATGCATTTAACCTTGGTACATCAGATTATATCAGAGCTTGAGGTGTATTTTTTAAAAGCAACAGTTTTCAAAATGAACATAGAAACAGCCATGCCTCATCCCAACGATTGCCAATACTGAACTGAGGCAAGTCAGTTATCGCGAGGCTCCCTCTGGGTAGTCTGGGTTGTTACTACAGATGGACAACATTATATTTTAAGAAATCAAACACTAGAGAAAGTTTTATACAGCATATATCTTGCCCACATGTATTTTCAAGGTGCTCTTTTATGTCAAAGAGAAGAAAAATGAGGCAGTTTGAAATTAGACAATTGCCTCGGATCACACAATTTGGTCAATCCATGATTAATTCCAGGTTTTATTGTTTCACACTGTGCAGGTACATTTAATTATAATTCAATAATTAAGTTACCTCCATTTTACACTTGACTTTCCCAAGGTAGTGACGGCAAGCAGAGAAGGACTACCCCAAGGTGTGGGAGAGGGATTGCGACTTGTTCAGCGTAACAAAAAGCCCCACTGCCTTGTGCTGGCATCAGTGTGGCCCGCAGGCACACCACAGCCTAATTTGTGGCCCCTGGGAAAATGTTTGAGTACCCATGCAGTATGTCATACAAAGCCCATCACATACATGCATATATTTCATAATTTAGTAAGGGTTACTGTTACATTTGCTGTTGTTGCCTTGTTGCTTTGTAAAATATTTTTGAGGCATCACTGTAGAAACTCAATGCTACTTCATCAGCGGCAAGATCAAAGGAGAGGCACCTAGGGGAGTTTACACTGATTACCCCATTTTCACTTTGTGCTCTCAACAGATGATGGAGAATTTCACATCAAAATCAAAGATGCAGAAATTACTGCTGATAAACACAAGACTAACCCCCAGATGCATCAAGAACCCATTTTGCTATTCCTTAATAGTGAAAAATAACGATTCGCTATTAAGGAATAGCAAAATGAATGCATGAAGAAATCACAAAAAAATTGCGATTTCTTAAAATTCCTTAATTGCGACTCGCAAATTGCGAGTTGCAATTAAGGAATACCTCCCCATTCATTCCTATGGGCCTAGAGGCCCATAGGAATGAATGGGAAGACATTCTCAATTTGCAAATCGCAATTAGCGAATCGCAAATTGAGAATGCGATTTCAAGGGTGCAGGGGTGTCCAAAGGACACCCTGTTGCACCCCTGAAATTTATCTGTGCACATATGTTGCGCACACACATGCCCTTAGGGCGTGTGTGCGCAACATGAAACTTTGAAAAATGCACTTTAGTGCATTTTTCACAGTTTTTGTAAATTACCATGAAGTTCAACTTCATGGTAATTTGCGAGCCCTATTAGCAAAATAGCTATTTTTTAAACTTTAATGAATTGCATTTAAGGAATCTCTATTTGAGATTCCTTAAATGCAAGTAATCGCAATTTTGCAATTTCTTAATTTGCGATTTCTGCATTTGGGATGATGCATCCCAAATGCAAAAATACCGGTCTCAAAGGGGCAGATTCTGAGAATCTGCCCCTTTGCGAGCGGATTTCAGCTTGATGCATCTGGGCCTAAATGTACAAAAGCGTTTTGTGGTCACAAACCCTGGGATTTGCAAAATCATAGGGTTTGCTAAAGCAAAATGCTGTCTTCAAATGTGTCAAACTCCTTTAACGAAAACTTTCCAAACCATAAAATGTGTTCTAGGCCTCATTCCAATTTAACAGAGGGTATGAAATGGCATCCCTATCTAACTGCGATTTGCAAGGAGATGAATGCAGAGGGCCAGATGTATCAAGAAACCGTTGTGCGAATCCTAAATAGCGATTTTTTGCGAATCGCTATTTAGAATTCGCAAAACGGTATGTATGTACAAAATCGCAATTTTTTTGCGATTCCTTATTATTCTTTATTTGCGAATTCGCATTTTGCGAATTCGCAAATAAAGAATAATTTCCAATGCATTCCTATGGGCCAGGAGGCCCATAGGAATGGTAGTGCAATAATTCTCAAATTGCGAATTCGCAATTTGCTAATCGCAATTTGAGAATTATTTCAAGGGTGCAGGGGTGTCTCAAAGACACCCTGCTGCACCCCTCAAATCTACATGTGTGTGCATGTGGCACACATACATGCCCTATGGGCATGTATGAGTGTCACATGCCACCCTTACAAATGCCAATTAGGGCATTTTTAAAAGAAATCACAAATTACCACCAACTACAAGTTGGTGGTAAATTGCGATTTCTTAACACAAATTCGCAAACCAAAAATGTGTCATACATATCATTTAAGGAATCGCAAAATTTGCGATTCCTTAAATGTTATGGCAAAATAAGGAATCGCAAATAATTGCGATTCCTTAAATTGCGATTTTTTGATACATATCAAAAATCGCAAAACGGCCGTTTGCGAGTCGCAAAAGCCTTGATACATCTGGCCCATAGTTTGTAATGTCATGTGTGGTTGCAAACTCCTGAAAAGTTACCAATACCTCTAAAGTAGAGGTAACTCATTTGTAAAGGGGAAGCTACCCCTCCTGGATGGCATCACCTGTGGGGATTGTGCCAGGTGACCTCAGGGGTAGCTCTGCGGACCACTGCCTAGTCCCACAGTGTTTTTCCAAACGGGAAACTTTTTCAGTAGCATACTTCCCTGTAAGCAACAAGACTGCTTTAAAAATAAAATCCCACTTGGGAATGAGAACGCAGGGAGGGTGGTCAGCTGTTCTGTGCAGGCCACTATGCGATGTATTCATAGCCAATCGCCGGAATTGCAAATAGTGTTTTGCCCAATTAATACTCAGTAGACACATCGCTCTGAGAACCCCTGCAACTGGACATTTGTGATGTGACCTATTAGTTCATAAGTTGCATTGCAAAATGATACAAGGGTCACAAAATGTCGGTGCACAATTTGCACCATTTATTTGCGGGCTTTCTATTAATAAAATGGGCCCATAGTTCTTTTTTCGGTTGCAGCTTTTGTAAGCGCCCAGTTTTTTGGTTTTTTACCTAATTTCAGGCAATTTCTTCCAACAATGTCAACAGTATCACCAATGACTGCAACTCGCCCCCCTGGACCTTAGATGAAGGAACTGCTGGTCAGGTGCAGTGAAGCAGAGAATTGAATCACCGGACTTCGAATCCCCTGTGTCCGCTGGTGAGCGAGCCCAGCCCATTGTGCTCATTGGTTGACATTAGGCTCCACCCCTTGGCAGCCTTGTGTATTCCCCCGTACTGTGACCCAGCACCTGGAACTTTATATGAAGGAAAGGCTGGCCTAGCTGTTGTCAAGTTGATAACAGAATCACTAGACTTGGAATCATCTGTTTTCACGACTGAGTGTAGCACAGAAACAAACCAATCAATAGGGGAAACATTCTTTACCACAAAACTTTTACAACGCGGTACCATTACCACGCAGGTTTTACAACGAAAGTCGTTACAACGACTTTCGCTGGAGGGCGCTCTAGGATAGGGAATAGTTTAATTTCCTATCCAACACCTTGCCTACTATCCACGGGGACTAGAGTTGGAATAGTAAATTAAACTATTCACTATCCAGCGCCCCCCAACACAAGTAGTTGTAACGACTTGCATTGTAAAACCTGCGTCATAACGGTACGCTTTGTAAAAGCACGCGTTGTACCATCATACATCCATCAATAGTGCAGCAGGTGCAGTGGCACCGTGGTACAGAGGTCTTGGGGACCCTCTGCACCTCAGAAAGGGGTGTATTACTGTCCTTGATATGGGTATGAGGGACCCATCTTGCTTGCTTTGGCCTGAATTAAGCAGCAAGCTGCACAGAGTGGACCTGTCTTACTTACATGCCATGATGTTAACTGTTTTAGGCTCCTCCATTGATGATCCATCCATTTTGCTGCAGTATGCTATAAGAACTGTTCAGTCAGGGCAGCAGCTCTCTGAATTAATTGATGTACAGAAATGTTTAATTTATTCTGGCGGATCCACCTCTGCCAAATTAGGGCTGGTGAATGTATCTAACTGGGAAGGAAAGGCAAAGGCAAATGCAAGGGAAAAAATGTCGTCTGATCCTGGCATCTCATTCACTGAATGCTCGGTAAATGGATTAGGTGTGATTTCATGGCCAATTAAACTGAAATATATTGTAACGCTTGGGGAATTAAACCAAATGGAAGATCACATTCAGTTTGTCGAATTAAAATCATTTTTGGGCTACCACTGTGTAAAGTCTCATGAAACACTTGTGTTGTGGTTTACAAGGGATTTAGGGCCCGATGTTCGAATAACCGGTCACAAAATACTGGTCACAACTTTCAGGCAGGGCAAACCTTGCAGGCAATTTGCAATCAGTAAAGATTTTTAAGAACTGACCCATCTACTAATAGTTTGGTTCTTGAAGACTCGAATCGTAGCGGGTTGCAATTTGACTTACTTCATGAATATTAGCGAGGTTTGTCCCCCACTATGACTCACTCCGATTGGAGACCATCTATCTCAAGATATCCTTCAAATAACTCTGCCCCCTTTTTTTTTTACTGAGGATTGGAATTCCAACGCCAGGAAGTTCTCAGCACAGGGTAATTACCGGGCGTAATAAACATTAAACCCTTCCAATTTTTTATTTAGGCAGGTCAAACCTTACTCAGGAAAAACATGCCCGGTAATAAGTGGGGCATGCAGAATTCTGTGTGGGAGGAACTGACTTGCACATATTAAAACACTGAATAGGTATTGTTTACCGAACATGGTACATACCTCATCCCACATTGTCTGTAATTGTCAAGTTCCTACCTATATGGCCGGGATACCCGTCACCCCCTCCCAACACAATCCCCAAGAATGGGAAGACGGAAACGGTTCTTGAACTTTTGGAAGGCGGGAGGGAGTTACCCTCCCGGCCGTATTTATTAAAAATATGAAACAAAATTAAAACATTAAAATAACAGTTTCATATCAATGTACAATTTTACTTACACATTACGATGTTTATTGGCTAACCTTAACATATCTCTAATACAAAGGTTCTCCTAGCCCATTCTAAAACATCCTGTAAATGCATTTCTCAAAATTCAAATTGTACATCCTAACATTACGGGCCAACGGCAAGGTCGTAACCGGTGTCAGATCCCTAATACCAGAACTCCCCCCCTTACTTGTGAGGGGCGGGCGCACAGAGGACTGTACCTCTGTGCCAACTTCCAATTTCCCTTGTCTTAGCGGGGGCCCCATATTTACTCGACGCCATCTTGGTGGTCGTCCGAGGACTCGTGTGAGGTGTCTAGAAGGTAGCGTAGACCCCCCTCCCACCCCACACTGCTTACCACATCCGCCGTCGCGGATGTCCTGGCCCCGGGAAATTCCCAGGAGGGGCCCGTAGCCCCTCCTCCCCAGGGAGGGGCCTATGACCGCCTTCCCTTTCGGCGGCCCCATCCTTAGAGGGTACCGCCTCCCCGTCTGAGGGGCCAATGGCCGCCTCCCCCCGGGCGCTCCCATTCATAATGGGTGGCGCCCCACCTCTAGGGATCTTCCAATTACTGCTCACCGATCATGACCTTACCGCCCGACCAAAAATAAATACGACATTTTTTAACCTAATGAGGACGGAATAAACAGTTATACTGGGCATTTCAAAGTATAAACTTCTAACTATGCAATAACACCTCTTTCAACTCAGCTGCGATACTTCGCCTAAAAAGATCAACCATTTTATTGTCACATCAAACAATCCCAACTTTATTAGAAACAACCTGGAAAAGAGATAATATCCTCGTTAATTGACTTTATTGCAATACAAATCGCTGCCATCAGGGGCTGGTGGGTGGATCAAAATTGGCTCCTTGTTCCGTCTCGGGCTCACGTGCAACGAGGAGGTGCAGCTTCCAAGCACAGGAACAAGAGGATGCTTCCTTGGGTTGTTGCTCCTTTTATTCTTACTCGGGAGGGCGTGGACCCTCCTCCAACCGCCTACGGGGCGTGTCCAATCGGTGTAGGTGTCTAGGACAACCCCTCTTGGGCGGGAAAAGGCGCGCCCCGGCTACGCCACTTCGGGCATACCAGCCGAGACACGCCTCCCGCCCAAAATGGTTTCCCGGGGGGATCGGGGCACCCAACCATACGTTCGGGGGGACCGAGTGGTCGCCCCTTTCCATATGGCCGGGATACCCGTCACCCCCTCCCAACACAATCCCCAAGAATGGGAAGACGGAAACGGTTCTTGAACTTTTGGAAGGCGGGAGGGAGTTACCCTCCCGGCCGTATTTATTAAAAATATGAAACAAAATTAAAACATTAAAATAACAGTTTCATATCAATGTACAATTTTATTTACACATTACGATGTTTATTGGCTAACCTTAACATATCTCTAATACAAAGGTTCTCCTAGCCGGTTCTAAAACATCCTGTAAATGCATTTCTCAAAATTCAAATTGTACATCCTAACATTACGGGCCAACGGCAAGGTCGTAATCGGGGTCAGATCCCTAATACCAGAACTCCCCCCTTACTTGTGAGGGGCGGGCGCACAGAGGACTGTACCTCTGTGCCAACTTCCAATTTCCCTTGTCTTAGCGGGGGCCCCATATTTACTCGACGCCATCTTGGTGGTCGTCCGAGGACTCGTGTGAGGTGTCTAGAAGGTAGCGTAGACCCCCCTCCCACCCCACACTGCTTACCACATCCGCCGTCCCGGATGTCCTGGCCCCGGGAAATTCCCTGGAGGGGCCCGTAGCCCATCCTCCCCAGGGAGGGGCCTATGACCGCCTTCCCTTTCGGCGGCCCCATCCTTAGAGGGTACCGCCTCCCCGTGTGAGGGCCCAATGGCCGCCTCCCCCCGGGCGCTCCCATCCATAATGGGTGGCGCCCCACCTCTAGGGATCTTCCAATTACTGCTCACCGATCATGACCTTACCGGCACAGGCCGGATAGTTGACCGGCTATCCGGACCCCCCACAAAACTCCTACTAAAGGTCATGGCTACACAAACTCTTTAACCAAGCTATGAAGTCTCCTATGAGTAAGACATTTCCCTCCCGGGACAAATGGACCCCATCCTCCAGATACATATGGTCCCCCCGGATACATCCATGTGGAAAACAATGCAATTTTCCTGTACGAAACAACCTACCCAGTTTGTTATTAACCTTCTTTACCGACTGATTCAAGGCTGACACAGAGAGGGCCCCCCGCCACACCTTCCGAGGAATCATGTGTGACCATGCAATCGTGCACCCCGGAACCCTTCTCGCCAACCAACTTACTGCAGATAAAATTAACTCGAGAAGTACTCGTCGACCAATGGTCACCAAATCATTGCCCCCAAGATGCACTATGATTACAGATGGCGGTGACCTCGTCCGCCCTAACAGTCCCTCCATAAAACTTTGAAACTGGTCAATACAGAGCCCGCCCCTTCCGTGGAAGGTCACCCTGTACCCATATTCCCCAGCCACGTGAACCATGTCACCTGTTTCGAATACGTCTGCGGCGCGCCTCACTTATGAGTGGCCAACAACCCACACCACTCTTCCCTCAGCCGGTGATCTTTGACCGCTGGTCCCCAGGTGTCGGGTCAACTGCACAGTCCGCCCCGCAAAGCCTGCTCGCGAAACTGTAAACCAAACAGAAAACAAGAAGCGTGAGTGCATGACATTAGCTTCACAACATGTGCAACCGCACATACCTTTTATAACAATTCGAGGACCAACGCTCCAACTGTTTCACCTTTTCAACACTCAGACCCCTGGCTGTAGCCTCTGTAGCAGCCCCTATCCGGAAAATCGCTCGGGTTCAAGCCCGCTACCGCGATTGCCATTGTTAACACCCGCTGAAACTGAAACCTAGTCAGTGGGGTGGCGTCGGTGTGCCTTAGCAAGCTTCCCCCCCATGATGCCGCCCTCTGCGCTAAATACTCCTCCACGCATTTTACCGGGCACATGGGAGACCCCGGAATCCGCTGGACTACCACACTGTCCCCGATCGCTCCCTGATCGGTCTTGGACCTGGCTATTGAGACTACCATTGTCTCACCCTTAATTTGAATGTGTTCTCGACACAGACCTCCCCCCGTATCCTGCTTATTCCTCGCTACCAGCTCGCTTACCCGCATAGCCCCATGGAATGCTAATGCGAAAGCGGCCCGGAACAGCACCGTCTCTGATTGAGATGAACATGTCGCAGGGAGTACGGACATTAACAGGGACAACCTTGCTAGACCTATCGGGTGCCTCTCATCCACTCTACGACCCTCAAGGCGTTGCCACCCACGCAGTGCCTTCCTTACGAGAAAGGACGATGTGGGGTCCTGAATGCCATGAGCCTGCGCCATGAAGGCAATGGCGGCCCTGTGCCTATTGGCTGTTGCCAGTGATCGGCCTGCCTGATGTAGTGATACCAGAAACTTCAGGACATACTCCTCCTGCCCCCAATGCTCCCCCCTAGCTGAACCCAAAAATGACCAATAGGAACGGAACGCTCCTTCATATGCCTTCCTTGTCCTGGGTGCTAGACTCTCTCCCACGAGGTTTTGTAATCCGGGGCACCGAGAGACCAGAGAGCTTCGGGAAATGGTGCCGCCACCAAGTCCGCTGAGGGCAGAAAACCCCGGAAGGCCTGCATATGGGAACGAGAGAGTGCATCAGCTGCCTGGTTCAGTACCCCCGGCACGTGTCTTGCCCTAAAGTGGACGTTTAGTCTCATACATAGCAGGACAATTTCTTTCAGCAATCTCAAAATCCATTTGCAGCGTGCTGCCTGATTATTGATACATTCAACGACGGTCATATTATCAGACCAGAACACCACAGAGCGATCACGAAACCCCTCTGGCCATGTTTTCAAGGCCACCAGAATGGGGAACAGCTCAAGAAACCCAATGTTACCTGTGAGCCCACTATCGTGCCACCACGCCGGCCATGTTCGTGCCGACCATTGATTACCAAAGATGGCGCCAGAACCCACACTCCCTGCCGAGTCGGTCCACAACCCCAGCTCCTCGGAGGAAGCTGGCGGCTTGTTCCACACGACGCGACCGTTGAAATCCGCCAGAAATGCCAGCCATATGCGCATATCCTGGCGAACCTCTGCTGACAGTCTTGTGCGGTGGTGCCCTTCCTTGATGCCAACCATGGCTTGTGCGATAGAGCGGGAAAAGGGGCGAGCCATCGGTATCACTCTAAGGGCAAAGTTAAGCTGACCCACAGCTTGTTGCAACTGATGGAGAGTTACTTTTCTCTTGCCGAGGCACATTTCAAGCGAGGCCTTAAATTTCATTACCTTCTCCTTGGGCAAACGGAAGCACCCCTCCACAGAATCGAGCTCAATTCCCAGAAACTCGAGTGAAGTAGATGGCCCCACTGTCTTGCCTGGTGCCAGTGGCACGCCAAATCTTTTCATGAGATTACAGAATTCCCTCAAAGCCTGTGCACATTCCGTGTCCCCGGCTGCACCCAGAAACAGAAAATCATCAAGGTAATGCATAACCTGCGTGAAGCCCGTGGCTCTGGTGAACGCCCATTGCAAAAAAGTACTGAACTTCTCAAAATACGCACAAGAAATGGAGCAACCCATCGGCATACATTTATCCATGTAGTAGCGTCCTTGAAACACAAAACCTAAGAGACGCTGATCCTGTGGGTGTACCGGGAGCAACCGGAACGCTGACTCGATATCTGATTTAGCCATCAGCGCTCCGGGCCCCAGGCGATTCAACATGGCGACGGCCTCATCAAAGGATGCATACCGCACCGAACAAACTCCCGGGTCAATCGCATCATTCACCGAAAGACCCCTAGGAGCGGACAAATTATGGATTAACCGAAACTCACCTGGATCCTTCTTGGGGACCACTCCCAACGGTGAACAAACAAAGTTAACAACTGGCGGGTTCCCATATGGTCCCGCAACCCGACCTCGGGCCACCTCCTTTGCAATCTTTGCCTGTACCACCGCCGTGTTTTGTTGAACCGATAGTTGGTTTTTACACTGTGCTTCCCCCCGAAAATCCCCCGCCGGGATGTGGAAACCATATGAGAAACCGTCTCGCAACACCCCGGCGGAGACATGATCAGGGTATTCGTTCAGCCAAGGGATCAATGCCATGATGTCAACGGGAGTAGGTAACGGTGCCCCTCGGTCGATATTAGACCTGTTTGGCCCCTCCTCTACCTCCTGTATCACCATTCTTGGCTCTGCACAAACTCTCGGGGTGTGAAGACTGTCCGCACCCTGCACACTCATGCCTGAACTTGCATGTCCCTTGTGGCCTAGTACACTTGCCTCTGTTAAAGCTCCAACAGACCCCTTTTCTACCCGAGTTCCCATTATTCTTTGTGTGCTGATCACCCTTGGCGCCCGCCCGAAAGGGCGCCGCCAAATAATGGCGGGAAGGCTCCGCCCCATTCCCGCCAAGAGAAGACGACTTCGTCGTGTTCGGCATAACCTGCTTCTGCCAGGAAATGGAGTCGAAACAATCCCACATCAGGGATGAGTCGTGCTCCTTGGCCTTACGAAATTTGTTATCATAACCCATCCATTGATTGCCTTCATAGGTTTCATAAAATTCCATAATACGTGTCTGGTAACAAGCTAATTCCGACAATACTTCAGGCCTACGTTCCCCCATGATTGCAGTGAACATTCCAAACGCCCTGGCCCAATTAGCGATCGTTTCATCTACTCTGAAACCCGCCATTTTGGCACGCCATACACTCGGATGCAACAACTCCTTCTGATTTTTAACGTGCTCTATCTCATAGTGATCGGTCAACAGTGAAAACATGTTCACATATTTATCCGCCCAAATCCTTTCTTTCACATCCATCGGGATATGTTGGACCACCTTTTCCCTCCTTGAGGGTAACGATCCCTCCCCCGCCATTGGCAACGGCTGCTTACCCGAACCAGTAGCTGGATCTGCTGTCGCTGCTGTTCCAACGCTTGACGCCGGTTTTTCCGAGGGAACCTGCGGGGAAACAAGAGGACAAGGTGCCTTCGCAGCATCTCTCGATTGCCGCAACTGCGTCATTATTAACCTGGCATCCTCGGCCGTGTCTCCCGGTGCCACAGCACCCTCGTTGTTCTTGCCTAACCACGCCGCCAACTGGGCGGCCAGCTCGGGAGGCATATCCCCCTCGTTAACAGGTGTAACTACCACAGGGATCGGCTGTCCCGCGTTCGGGATCGGAACTGGGGCCTCCACCGGACTGACCGGGCTCGCCGGAGGTGACTCGGGAACCGGGGCCTCCCCTCCGCCCGCCCTATTCCTGGCCCTTTTACCTCTCCCGGCAGGGACTACTCCCGGCAATGCTGGTCCGATGACTTTCTTCGGTCTACCCGTACCATTCATTGCCGCCATCTGCTTCTTCATGTTCGCCATGTCCTTCACCAGCATGCGAAGCATTTGTTCGGTCCCAACCTTCTTTCCGACCTTCTTGCCAGGCATCGTTCACGGATATTCGACTCGAGGTCCTGGATCCAAAGCTTCGGAATCACTGAAAGGAGAAACACAAAATTACAAGTTCTCAAAATTGGCTCCTTGTTCCGTCTCGGGCTCACGTGCAACGAGGAGGTGCAGCTTCCAAGCACAGGAACAAGAGGATGCTTCCTTGGATTGTTGCTCCTTTTATTTTTCCTCGGGAGGGCGTGGACCCTCCTCCAACCGCCTACGGGGCGTGTCCAATCGGTGTAGGTGTCTAGGACAACCCCTCTTGGGCGGGAAAAGGCGCGCCCCGGCTACGCCACTTCGGGCATACCAGCCGAGACACGCCTCCCGCCCAAAATGGTTTCCCGGGGGGATCGGGGCACCCAACCATACGTTCGGGGGGACCGAGTGGTCGTCCCTTTCCAATAAGTAGTGTCGGTACTCAAATATTCAAATAATGTCTATCAGTAGCTGTCCATATACAACATTTTTGAACTGTTTTAAATGATTTACCAGCGAGGGCAATACAAATTAAGACAATCTTTGAAATTTATCGTGATAAATGTAAAACATTCTGCAATTTGTGTGACAAATAATACCATGTCTAAATCAAGTTGTGAGCTTATTTAAATGTTTTCTGATCTTGGTGATTTTTAAGGTGTAATACCAGCGGACGGCCTCAAGAAAAAAGAAACTCTGTTGATGGAGGAACATACTTGGATGAGTAGGACCAAGACAGAGCTGTGCCACTAAACTGGCCTGCTTGCAGATGGGCTGACAAAGCCAGCAACATGGCTGTGCTGGTGGAAGGACCTACAGTGAAAGGAAACAAACAGTGACAAATGTAATTGCTCCTGCCTTTACCATGAGAATGCCCATCCATTGTCTTTGTATATAAAAGATTGAGTAAAATAAATACATTCAAAATACTGGATGAAAAGGAAACATATATCTCTAGATATCTCAAAAATGTACACTGAATTCACCATATCAATCTTTATAAATGGTGTGGTTTATTTTTCATATACATTTCACTCAGGACATTTTGTAAAAGAATTTGAAAAGAATACAAACTTTAAAAGAAAACACTTGCCAATGTCTAATTTACTTTCCACAGCACTGGGAACTGAAGTACGCTCAAGCCATTTGGTCCTCTGCAACAGCCCATTGAGCTGATTCATGGGTCTCCAGGAGTCATGCTAATCATACCTTCTGCCTCAAACATCAGCTGGCCCCTAACCAGAATCACAAAGCCTTTGTATGCTAAGGCCTAAGCTGTTGTGCAATATGGGGAATGCAGGAGATAAAACAACAGCAACCCTGAAATTCTGCTGTTTGGTCAGAGCATGGTTAAATATATCGGTTGTTGTGTTTTTACAGAGAACCTGGGTGTGGAGCAGCACAGTGCGGGGTGTGAAATGGACACGAGAAGCATCACAACAGGGAGAGAGGAAGAAATCACATGCACTCTTGTAAAGTGATAAGTGATAAATGAAAAAGAAAAAAGTACTTCCCTAAAAGTGAGCGGTGGAAGGATACAGGTCATAGTTAACATTGGAAATATCCCCTAACATTGGAGAGTTGCAAACCTTGTTCCTTCTTATAAGCACACATTTGCAAATTAGAGATAGGTGGCTCCAGCTACACAGGCTTGACAAATTTTAATATTCCCCATACATTTTTATTTTTTAAGTTTTATATAGGGCAAACTCGCCCCGAAGGTATCAGAGCACTTTACACGAACACCAGTTATGTGACAGACGGTCACATTCATTTTTTGGTAGGCACGGGGAGATTGTGGGCCAGATGCATCAAGCAAAATGCGCTCGCAAAAGGGCCAGATTCTCAGAATCTGGCCCTTTGCGAGTGCAATTTTTGCATTTGGGATGCATCATCCCAAAAGCAAAAATCGCAAATAGAGAATTCGCTAAATTGTGATTGTTTGCATTTAAGGAATCTCAAATTGAGATTCCTTAAATGCAATGCATTAAAGTATCAAAAATAGCGAAATCGCTAATAGGGCACGCAAATTACCACGAAATACAACTTCATGGTAATTTGCAAAAACTTTGAAAAATGCACTTTTGTGCATTTTTCAAAGTTTCATGTTGCGCACACACATGTCCTTAGGGCATGTGTGTGCACAACATATGTGCACAGATCACATTCAGGGGTGTAACAGGGTGTCCTTTGGACACCCCTGCACCCTTGAACTCGCAATCTCAATTTGCGAATCGCTAATTGCGATTCGCAAATTGAGATTGTCTTCCCATTCATTCCTATGGGCCTCTAGGCCCATAGGAATTAATGGGGAGGTATTCATTAATTGCGACTCGCAATTTGCGAGTCGCAATTAAGGAATTCTAAGGAATCGCTATTTTTATAGTGATTGCTTGATGCATTCCATTTTGCTATTCCTTATTAGCGATTCCTTAATTTTCGCTAATAAGGACTCGCAAAATGGATGCTTGATGCATCTGGCCCTAAGTGATTTGCCCAGAGTCACAAGATTTTGAGCGTCCCTGCTGTGACTCGAACCGGGTTCTCCAGCCACGAGTTTGAGCCATTAGGCCACACCCTCTCCCCCTACTTAGTTCCAGTGGAGCTGATTAAAGGCTTAATAAGATCTAAACACAGAGGCTAAATGAAACCCCCTTTATTAACACCGGCTCTGTTGTTACAGTAGATCAAATAGAAATATTTTAAATAATTAACGTGTTTCTCAATTGTGTAGTGTGCACTGAAGGCTTTGTTATGATTTGAGTGAGATTTTGTCGAGGAGACTGTGGTGGTGTGTAGAAGGAGAAGGAACTTGGGCCAACAGCTTGTATAAACCTTGACTGTTGTCAATCAGTAATAATGTCAGTTTATTTAACCATAGCCTCTGACACTACACAGCATATATACAACACAATATTTATGATTTCATAAAAACATAATTCATAATTACACTGTACACACAACTGCTAAAAAGTACCTACGTTTCATTTTATCTAGTCCAAAATGTTTTCCTATTTTACATACTACATCAAGATATTGCATAGTAAATAAATAATTACCAGATTGCACCTGATTCCTCACTCCATGGTTGATTGAAATTAGTCTTAAAAAACTCATATACACAGACTTCAAAAACAAACAATATAGTAAACTATGCATACCTGATAAGAAGTATCACATTTTGTATTCAGACCCATTGTACGTGTCCCTTAATTTTGATAATTACTTTAATCACCTCAGAATAAGAAAAGTAGAGGTGCAGTTCTATTCTAATTTTCAGAACTGCAAGTCTCAACTCGAGGTTGGGAATCAGTATAAAGGTACACCCAACCACTGTGCCATGGTTCCCTTGTACACAGAGTTGAGGGTTTACATCTCAAATGAACAAGATCCCCGGAGAAATTCTTTATCACGAGCCGCAGGTCAGATTAGACATGGGTAATGATTGGTTGGCAAGAGTTATAGTCAATGTATCACATATTGCTTTCATAGATTTCCTTACGCTCAGTGCCCATCTTAAGTTGCTTCCCACGATCTTCCCTCTACAAATGGTTGCAAGTTTTGCGCCTTGTAGAATTTTCCAGCCTAGCCCAGGGTCTTGAAGTATGAAGCAGAGCTAAGAGGTTCCAAACTGTCACATTGATCCCCACTCTTATTGGTTGGATCATAAAAGAGGTTGGATAGGTAAGCAGATATTTAAAGGAATTACTCTTCTACCTGGTATAGTCCATCCAAACATAACACTTCTGCCCAATATTGTGAATGGGGTTGTATCATTGCGGAGCAGATAGTCTGAGCAGGTTTTAAAGATGTTTCTGCATAATCTGTACTGAGGGCCAGATGTACAACCCACCAATTTGCGACTCGCAAATTGTGTGTTGTATAACAGTGTCTCAGACACTGTTAGCGATTCTTAATGGGGTCGCAAATTGCATGCCTCATGAATATTAATGAGGTTGTCGTAATCTGCGACCCAATTAGGAATGGCTAGCACTCCCAGGGATGATGGCCTGCTGGGGTCAGCAGACCACCATGCCTGAGACTGCTTTTAAATGAAGCAGTGTTTTTTTTTTATGCAGCCCGTTTTCCTTAAGGGAAAACGGGTTGCATTTTTCATTTTTTTAAGGACAGGCAGTGGGCATTTGTATTTTGTGTATACTCACAAAGAGGAAGGGGTCCCCTGGAGACCCCTTACAGTTTGTGAGTGGTTTACCATCTACTTGAAATAGGTGGTAAACTGCTAGTGTTTTGCGGCCGCAAAACAATTGTACATGGCATGGTGACTTGCTATTAGAAAGGGATGCCCCTTCCTAATATCGAGAGTCACAAATGCTATCCTACCTTCTTTTTTTTCCATTTCATTTTCGTTCTTTGTCCCTGACTTGCCACTCATTGTTTCTTCTTTCCTTCTATTATTTTTGTTCTACAATGCTTTCTTTTTTTCTTAAATTTCGGTCTTCTTTCCACCACACGTAAATCTTTCATCTTCCTGTTTCCATATTGCTCCTCCGTTTCCTTCTTGCTTTGATCTTCCACATTATTTCTTTTATATCCTTCCATCGTCCTTTTGATTTCTATTTTAGGTCGAGCCTAGCGCAGCACGCATGCACTGCTCTATGGGAGGCTTCTTGTGAGCACTCCAAACTTCCCCGAGACTTCTCCGTGTGGGTCTGGCAACTCCCACACATTCTATTGGCCTTTGTGTGTGGCTTTCAATAATGGAAGCACGCAAATGGCCAAAGATGGGTGCATGTCCTATCTTGTCTCTATACGTTCACTGCTGTGGCGTTTGGGTCTCTGGAGCGAGCAGAGGCGTGCAGCTGCTTTCCTCCCTTGTTGTTCATCTGGATCATGTTACTAATTAACACAGCGCAGTCGCTTTCACTTTCGCGGCCACACTTGTTAGTAGCGGGGCTACGTGTATAACGTCCCTTCTGTGGCTATCAAAGATTTGCTTTTGCTAATTAGACCCTCGCTGTGTTTTTTAGATTTGAACCAGGGCAGAGGCATCGATTTTCAAACAGATTGAACCAGCTTTGAGTTCTGGCGTCGGCTCCATATCCTGTGATTCTGGGGAAATGCTTATTCTCCCCATGACTTAAAAACAGGAATCTGATTTGACCTAAATGCTGTTAGGGCAGTGTTTTCAGTCAAATGTACTATATTATGGCAGATTTCACTAACTGGCTTAAGATTTAACATAACTAGCTGAAAATTGTGCCCCCGACTGGCATGTTATCTCTGTTAATTTGCTTTAAAGCTTGAGAATGTACACTTAAAATGTGCTGCGGGATTAAGCACATACGCAGAGATATACTACCATTTATACATTTAGAGATTACCCATAAAGAAGATATGACTTAAGATCGAACTAAACGCGCTTGTATGGATTCGAGCTGGGGTATTTACTCTGCAGAGGTGCCGATTTTGAAACAGATGGAACCAGCTTTGAGTCCTAGCGTCGGCTCCACGTCCTGTGATTCTGGGCAATTAATTATTCTCCCTGTGACTTAAAAATAGGAATCTGACTTATGTAATGTAATCTGGTGCTCGTGTAAAAAGCTCTAATTTGGTCACGTTCGCGCAATATAACAAGCATTGGCATAGCAAATAGGTCTCCCTTTTGAGACATTATGAGTATTTAGTTATGCAGCACAATGTCCTTGGTGCAACAACATCAACTGTTGCATGGCTAAACACTTATAAGGTCCCAAAGGCGAGACTTATTGGCTATGCCAATTCTTGTGTTTCCATACATCATGCTAATTTTTCTTTTAATTTCAATCCTTCTTTCTCTAATTTCCTTATTTCTTTAATTGCCCCTTTGCCATCTTTCAATTTAATCTTTGTTCGTTCATTATCTTTTTATTTCCCTCCACTATGTTTTCTTACTTACTTGTCCCCTATTTTGGTTCCTCAATCATTTTTTATGTATTCATGGTCCAGTTCTTTCTCCCCTCTTTACCTTTCTATAAGTTTTCTTTCTTTCAATGCTTCTATCATCCTTTGTTTTTCGTTCATTCTTTATTTTGATCTATTTCGTTCTCTTTCTTTCTTCCTTAATTTATTTCATTTCTGTTCATTCTTTCCTTTTCCATATTGTGTACTTTTCATTGCCACTTCCCCTTTATTTCCATCTCCCCATCTTACCTTTATCCCTTCCATACTACTTCTTAAATTCGCTTCTCACACCCTCTATATTCTATTGCTCTAGAGTTCTTTTTTTCTTTCTCATTTCCCTAAGCTCTTTTTTTCTTTGTAACTAAGGGCCTAATTACCATATTGCATTTCTTATATTGCATTTCTTATATAGCGCCATTGGCAGTCCCTCCGCCATCAGAATGCGGTTTCCCTCTGCCATATAATGATGGCGTGGTAACTGTGGTGGTCGGAGAGACCGACCGCCACAGTTCAGACAGGCGGATTCTATCTGACCACCTTTCGGACTCACTGCATGTCCCTGAATTGTGGCAGTGCCTGTCAGGCACCTCCATAGGGATTATAATATCCCTTTCCTCTGGTCGTTCAGCAGCAGTCAACCGGCCGCGAAACGACTGGCAGAAACGGATTTGAGGGCACATAGAGGACCCCCTTAATCACTGGGGCAGGGACATGTGCTCTGGGGGGATCCTATGGTGCTCCCCTACATTGCCCTGCACCATGTGGCAGGCACTGAATGGCGCCTGCCACGTAATGCAGGGTTTTTTACACTCCATGTTTTTTGTATTGCGGTGAGAGCTGCTGACCGCATCTCCGCCGCAATACAAAAGATAGCGAATGTGACTGCCATAGTGGCGGTCGCATCATTATTCAGATTGCAGGTAGGCCGCCTCATAGGCAGCCGGTCCCAAATCCGATATGGTGGCGGACAGATAGAAGTCTGTCCGCCATTGTAATAAGGCCCCTTGCAACTCTGTTAGGCTGTTGTTTTTCAAAGTTGTCTATGAGCTTATATCTGAGGGCCTACAAATTTGTATTCAAAGTGGATGCAGACATTTAAAAACATTGTGATGGTTTTGCACCACCACTTTGGGCTAAATTGCATCAAGGGCCAATTGGCAATCCTGCTGCAGCAGCTGGGAAATAGCAATGCCACAGTTCCGTAAAACGTATTGCCAGGTTCTGGATATCCAGTAAGTGGTATTCACAGCATCCCCTTCGCATCACCTCCTGCCTGCCAAGCGTGTTAGTAGCTACTAAGGTAAAGAAGGGCTCAGTGGAGAGAGACAGTGAGTAGCATGTTGGGTGTACTGCATATTTCTTCTGTTCACTTCCTCTTTGGAAGTGGTGTTAATTGTCAGTGGCCTCACTTGCACAGTGAAGATATGTGCCCATTTACTACTGAGGAAGCAAACACCATCAAATCCAGAGAAAGCTTTGCCTCACTGGGAGTGAAGTGCAAAGCAATGGATCCACGCCGCAACTCTCACGGGAAATGTGAGCCAGTAGTAGCAGATGCCTGGTGGTAAATCAGCGGTCAAGAAAGGACAAAGCAGTATCGAGTGACACCACAGGCACTCCTAGGAAGCATGAGAAATCTGAAGAATTGATTTCAGACATGGATAGAGGTGGGCCTTTCAGGAGATTATGCTTCACTCACAATGTGGTCTACATGATTTAAGTTTATTCACCTGACTAAAAGTCTGGATTAGGGGTTAGGAGGAAGTAGAAAGGACTCTGGACTAACAACTGATAATCTAGCCTGCCAGTGGAACAAACAGCAAATAGAGGCAACATCAACACTGTAAATGATTGTAGGCGGTACCTGACAAAAAAGAAGCAGTAATACTATGTAAGCAGGTGTAAATCTGTATCCAACTTAAGTTTTCATCTTATTAATAGGCAGGAACATTTACAGGCTAAATGATATATGATACAGCTCTGCCTTCAACTGTTATATAGCTATGTAGGCCTCAGACAGGGAACGCCACCATTTTACATAATCACATTTCAAGTTGACATCTTTCTTAAACATTGACTCTTGACACACATTTGCATGTACGCACATATAGGATATTAGTCTCCAATATGGATTTGCTTACATTTACACATCTTCGTAGGCATATTGTCAGGCCCTTAAACATTCTGTACCAGACTTAAATTCACTGCACAAAATGTGCAAGGGTAGAATCAGTAATGTCGGCCTGATTGGGGCTCCGGCATGGTAATATGGGTGAAGCGTATCATATAAACAATACTAATCCTTTCTTTAGACAGAGGAGCATTTTGCTGTTACTATTGAGGTTGAAGAAATTCCAGTCCAGCAGAATCCTGTTTACCTCCCTTAGAAGGATGAAGGCCTGCTCTTCAAAAGAATGGGCTCATAAATGAAACATACCAACAGGTAACTGGGGTGTTAGATCACCATGGGGTACTCTGGCAGATTCGCACCCCTTAAACACACTCGGTTAGGAAGTGCTAGGTAGGAGTATAGATACGATTATGTATTTATGCATATAATAAATGTAACAGCACAAGGGCTGAATTGTTTGTCTTTTTTATCATTCTAGTACCTGATGACTCTATTCTGCTCCCTTCTATTAATCATTGCAGTGCACATATTTTACAGAAGAATAATATTGTTTCAATAAATTATTGAAATGCCAATTCAAGTATTTCTTTTGTCTCTCTTTGGGCATTCATAAGTTACTGATGAAAAGGACTTATCTTTTTCAACAATTTACTTGGGGAGTCAGAGTTGTAATGTTTTGTGGTTGCACATAGAGTCTGGTACCTTAGAAAAGTTAGAGGTCCAGATGATGCAATGTGAGCTAGCCAGGACTTAGGCCAACATACCCTGATGGTGTGTGTGGACTCAGTTTTGCACAGTTTTGATTTTTATGTTGTTCAAACACACAGTCTTGCTGAGATAGTATGAACCATACGATATGGTGCTACCAGCATTCTAGCTTGGATACTTATTTAATGAGTTTCCTCAGTAGTTTTTCCTTTGTGTTCCAAGAGACCCTACTCACCAATTAACCAGAGACGTCAGTGGTGTTAGGAAAAAAATCCTCTTTAGCAAAGTAGGTTGTTCAAGCTTGGACCTTTAAAAGGATCATCCCACAGAGGTACCCACTCTGAATTCCAGATTTTCACATGGCCAATCCAGCAAAAGGAGTTTTGCCACTAAATTGCAGGCATGCACTCACACAAATGTTATTACACCATAAGCTCACCCTTAACGTGGGGAGTTACCTTCGTAGTAGAGGCCAACGAAGTGTATAGAACAGATGTATTCTATTCATGGATCACATATATGGCAGCAAATGCCAACACAGAGAATGTTCACACATACACTGAAGCACAAGTACCAAACTACTACAGACCATAGGAGGATTTAGAAATCCCATTGACATACCAGGAACACGTTAACTGGTTCCTAGGCGCCCTACCACATACAATAGAAAATGTCAGACTATGTCCCCTCAGTAATGAGGGTGTAATATGTCCAGTCCTAGCCGGTTACACACCTTATCCAGATATAAGAAACCTTACGGCTCGAGAGCTATGTGTACTGTATACAGGTATAGTTACATTATATGGATGACTAATACAATTTGCATGCAAACCATTAGAGCACCTCCAACAAGTTCTGTTCAGGCTGGTCAAACACAATTGGTGATGCCTGGAATTAGTCCAGTGATTATTAATGCAACTATGGATTAAGCTCCAGTCAGGCGGAATGAGATTCCATTCTGGATTGCACAGAAAACAAATTAGCTTGAAGGGATGTTCCCCATACGGGACCCCAAGAAAAACAGAATTCTCACAATGTGCCTACCATTAGGAATGGTTTCCTCTGTGGGAGACTGCACCACTTGAGGGACAGTCCTTGCTGCAGTCTATACCATAATGCAGGGTACACTATCATTAGCTGTTTTGCCTGCGGTCCTTAAACAGATTAAAAATCAATATGGGGCAGCCCCTGCCCTAGATTTGGGATGAAATTAATGAGCAATTTTGCTACTGTATCCTCATTGATATTAAGTAATATAAAAGGGGAAGCTGCAGGGTTGGCTTTACAGCAGCTGCTTGCGCAGGTTGTTACAGTATGCTCATTTAAATTATTCAGAAACCTATTCCTCAGTAGGTTGAGATAATTTGGGTGCCAGACCTAAAAAATACAACTTAAGGGTAATTTTGAAAAGGAAAACTCAAAACATGCACAAGAATCTTCTAATAAAAAAAGCTAGGATAATAAGAATAAAGAAAAGACTAACCCATGGGGTGGATTTCCTCAACAGGAGTCCCCTAAGAAGCGCTATAACTTGCGCAATATAGATATCATTAAACAGCCTAATAAGTATACACGTCCTTCTCGTTCCTTTTGGAAATCATCAAAAAAATGCTCAGAGAGAGGCGAGGACGATCAGAGCACAGATCAGAGGAATATGTAAAACCAAAGAAGGACTCAAAACGCTGTTCTGATTTCATAATAAAAGGAAGAGAAAACTTCCTCAGCAAAAGCCACAATTTAAAAGGAAGAAGGTGGCTGGGATAAAAGTTGAACAAGCCACAAATATTGAGGATGCTGCCTCTGACGAGGGAGTGGGCTCTGGCTCTGCTGGACAGCGCGGCAGAAGTCCCAATAGTTTGCCAGAATCTTATGGAGTATCTGCTAGCAGTAGCAATGAGTGACTACATCCAGGTGGATACACTGAACCTGAGACCTTATTACGTGTACTGCGCTCCTCAGGACCGCTGTATTCATGGTGGCGGTCTGACCACTGACACACTGCGTGTCTGCCCGCAGTATTCTGAGTGTGGCAGTTTGGCGGCATTGAGACCACTGCAGGGCCGGCCCTAGGCATGTGCAAAGTGTGCACCTGCACAGGGCCGCCAACCCCCAGGGGGCCGCCACGACGAGGATCGGATCGGAAGGATCGTGGCACTGGCGGCCCCCTGGCAGGATTTGGCGGCCTCCGGCTCCGACCCCGGCTAGCATTGGCACTTGCTAACCACCCGCGTAGCTATGGGGGTGGGGGGGGGGGCGGTCCGCCCCAGGCGGCAATATTTTTGAGGCGGCCGCGGCACTGGAGGCCCGTTGCGGCCGCCTTTATAATTTATTTGGGATTGGGAACGAACACTGACTGTTCCCAAATAAATAATAAAGGCGGCCGCGGCCGTAACGGGCCTCCAGTGCCGTGGCCGCCCGCGGCCCAGTCATTAAAGCGTCCCGACATTCAAAGTGAATATGCATATATTAAAAAGGAGGGCCGCACAGTATGGCCAATCACATATGGCTATATCCAGCCTTGTCGAGGTGATTGGCCAACTGCCTACGCTGTCCGGATGTTACCGCGCGTGGCGCACCAGTGCTGCCACAACAACAAGTGAAAGTAGAAGTATTAGTAGATCATATGACGACACGAAGGAGAGTGGACCGCGTTACTTGTCATCGTGAGTGACTGCCTGGTCTTTGTGCCTACTACCGACGAGCCGGACCGCCTGGTGCTTTGTGTGCACAGTGCATGGAGTGCACTGAGTCTCCTGCGCCGGTCGGAAGGGAAGACGTCGAGTAGACAGAGAGGTAGTCGACGTCACGGTCACCACCACCGCGACCGCGTCCATGTAAGTTTTTTTTACTGTGCCAGGCCTCCTCTGACCTCTGCCATGCCATCCCTAACCAGTGGCAGTGCCAGGCTAGCTTTGCTCGCATCCTCTAGCGGTGTACCGTTATTGTCAGGCCTCCTCTGTCGTTCCTCGTCAGCAGTTGCCAGGCCTCATCTGCAAATGCCAATCCCGGCCTCATCCCTACCTTGGCTGAGTGAATCACACATTAAATGAAGCCAGACACATTACAGAAACGGTAAATGCTTAACCTGCCATGCCATCGAATCTCCCTCAGTGTTATGGCACGTTGTACCGCCCGCTAGAATTTACCACTTACTCACCCAAAATAGAGCTGATGCACACACCTCTCCCTCGGAACGGAAGAGATACACACAAGATGGAAATGGAGCGAACTCCTTTGGAGTGTGCGAACCTCCCTCAAAAAGTGTACTAATGACCGAGGCGAGGACAGATGTGCATGAAAATGTCCTGGGCGAATTTCCACTTTTCAAAGTGACAAAAGCGTTTCCACTGCATCTCTGTGCGGTTTCCTTTTCCAGCGAAGCAACCCGTTTCAGCCTCAGCCTGTTTTATTTTAGCGTGCACTGCAAGCACTGGCAAATTACTTATTCATTTTACACAAAGGCAGACATTTAGGGCTGATTTCGGTTAGGCTTCTGATGTTTGGCTTTGACTTGCATTACATGGTACATTGTGTAGAGGCAGAGCTCATCACTGTTTTGTGATGTAAATAAACTACATAGAAACACTACTATTCCTGCATTGAAATGTTTGCCCCATTGCTGAGCTCTAATTCTAAAATATTCACAATGCTCTCTAAATCTCAAATGTCCTGGGAACAGAGAACAAGACCTGAAACATTTTAGTATGGACAAAAGCTATGTTGATAAGCGAGTGGGTGAATGGATGACTGCATTATTCAGGAAGATGGATGATGGAGAGAATAGGAATGCATTAAGACGGTGCAGATGGGTGGATTATGTAGTCGATGGATTGAATGGACGTATAGATGAGTAGATTTTAGTAGACACATGTATGGATGGACAGCTGCGTGCTTGTATGAATGAATGGCTCTTGTGTGATGGGTGATTCAGTAGATGGATGGATGGGTGGGTGTTAAGCTGGAAGAACATGAGCAATCTCTTGTACACTGTCCACATTCTGAATAATGAAATGTTAACATGTCTGCTGAGCATCAGTATTGCATGAGCTGTAGTTTGCTGCATTTGCCAGAGGCAAAGGGACAATATACAGAAGTTGCTGCCTGTCACCCAAATAAATACCAGGAAAGTCTTGGAGAAACTCTGGAGATAGTTTGAACGAGTTGGAGGTCTTCAGATACAAACAATCTCTAGTCTTCATTTGATACAATCCATTTGAGCATCTGTCAAGCTTTAGCTCATGTCAGTGGTAAGGTAATAGTATTCTGCCACATCATTATAGGAGCTGTTTGTCTGGTGCTACACAAGCCATGTAGACCACTCTCCTTCCAAACTCATCAGCCTTCTCTGATATACATTAGATAAAATGCGCCTCAGCTCCTCGTCCTTTCACTTATACCATAAACCAATCCTGTGGCAATACCATCCATTGGTATATACTGCACCAGGCACTAGCTGTATGCATTCAGGCAGAAGTACTGCAAATACCAGGACACTTGTAAAGAGACACTACACCACTATATTCCCACTTCCCTGGAAAGGAGGTGACTGCCCCCTCCACCTGAGACTCATTGTCCAAATTTACCCCCAGTATGCACGTACCAAACTTAGCGTTCTACCCAACCACTGAAAGCACTTTGGCGCCTTGTCAGATGTACGATATTCTGTATAAATTAAAATTCAAAATAATGCTTAATCCACTACGCAAGGGCTTTTAAAGATTAACTGAATGTCATATTATGCTATGGGTATTTATATAACACATCTTCTGTCATTGGAATAACTTTACAGTGCTATCAGAAGCTCACAGGCTTTCTAATTGTGTTTCTGAGGTTTCAACACACTTGAGTGTGATTCAGCTTGTGATGATAATGCCAATAAGGGGACCGTGTCATGCTCATTGACTTTTGGGGATATAATCTTGATGTCTGAAATAGTGGAGTTGAACACCTTGGCGATGTAGGTTATGTATCCTTTTGGTTGGTAGGCATGTCCCTTGCCTGATAGATCAGATCAGTAATGTGATATAATAATCTTTATTTTGTATGGTTAGTTAAAACTTTTCGAATATAATAAACATGAATCCAGGTTATAAAAGTAGACAGATTTTAAGATACTATGAAGTCCAGTTGAGAATGAATAAATACATAAAATACAGAATTGATTACCATGTGCCTTCAAGTGCATGCAGCTATCTAATTACATATAACAGTTGTAAGAAAGAGCAGGAGCAGCTAATTGCAGCTAATTGTTTATTGGTAATGCAAATGATACCTTCCCTGTAGGAGAGAACTGTGGGGGATTAACAGAGGCATTCAATGTGAGCCAGGTGACAGCCCACTGCTCTAGAGCTTTTAAGACTGACTTATAGAGCCACCCTGGGAACCACCTAAGGGCATAAACCTTTTATATGCAAGATGGGCAAATTTCATCAATCAGATGTTTATTTAGGACTGTGTTTTCTGGATTAAGTGCTGCTTTGAGGCTTTGCCGATAGGATCGCACTTCCAGCCTGTTCCAATCAGCCCAGAGACTTTTTTTTCGCTTGTCCAACATGACTGGGCAGATGCACAGAACCTGCTCAAGGAATTTGTCTCACTTGCCACAGCTCCTGCATCTGGTTTCTTCTTCCCAGTGGAATAGATGCTTTAAAAAAAGCCTCTCACAGAGCCTTAGAGCCATGGATCTTAGCTTCAAGTGATTGGAATATGATCATTAATGTGAATAAGGGTTCTTCATATTCAGTCCATACTTTCCCAAAACTGTGATTTGTCAAAGGCTTCCTGCTTTCTGGAATTTGCTTGAAAATGCACCATTTCTCCACTACCTTTTCAAAATTTTCACAAAAGTGACGTTCCGATGGCGCAAGGGGCCTCATAAATGAGTCCCTATATTTTTTATGGGGGAGGGCAGGAGAGAAGTCCTTTACAAATGGGAAAGAATAATTTAAGGACACCAGATGAAAACCACATTAGTCCGAGGTCCTTGTCTAACACTGCATAAGAAACCTTGCTATTCGGCCCGACTGGTGTTTTGCGGTGCAGGATCAATTGGCCAAGTAGGCTTCACAATGTTAGGAAGGAAGAGGAGGAAGGAGAAATGTCTTGGATTTTCAGCGCGGCAGCCTCAAAAATATTGCCGCCTAAGGCGGACCGCCCCCCGCTCCCTCCTAGCTACGCCAGTTAGGGTTAACAAAGTTCGAACCGAACCACCCCTGCCTGCCTGCCGTAGAGACTCTGCATGGAGCGAGTGAGGTAAGAGGTCAGAGGAGAGCAGCAGTAGGTTCAGAGGGGTGGGTGGCTGAGTCTGTGGCTCCAGTGATATCAAAAAGACTTGGAATGACACTGCGTAGAGAGAGAGAATGAGGGATCAGTAAAGATAGGCAGAGAGAGGAAAGTTGGTTGAGATAAATAGCCAGATGTGAGATGAGGAAAGAAAAAGATCATGTTCCCGGTGGAGTGGGACCTTCCAAGGTAGGGGCCTTGGGCAAATGCACACTTTGCCTGAGGGCGAGTTCGCCCTGTTGGAATTTAATCTTCTGATCTGCATGTCACACCAAGAGCAAATGTTTAACTTCACAAACCAAGCACCAATGTGGGTAGTTTTTTGGCGTGGTGCTGCTGGGAAAAGCAGAAAAACATCAGTGTACAAGGGTGCTTCAGTGACTGTGGCTCAGAGCATTTCCTTTTTTTTTGTACTGCCAGTCACCGGTGTATTCAGCAGTGTAGCCTTTGACCGTGTCATGTATGTGCATGTAACTTGCATGACCGAGGTAACTATTAGCGGCAATACTACGTGTCTCTCGGACATCTTTCAAGTGCTCGCCGTCCTTTTTTCCCAGCACCCCCATGCCCCCCAAGGGGCGGCAATCTGAGGGATAGCCCCGGGCGCCACAAGCTCTAGCTACGCCCCTGTTGCTAACTTAAATCACTGCATCCTAGGTAGTCTAGTGGGAGCCGAAATAAAAGCCAAAATAAATGGTTGCCCTTCTTCTGACTCCTAGTCCGACATGCAAAAAATAACTTCAGAGAGAAGATGGTACTAGTGCGGGGTGTGACACAGGCAGCTGAAGCAGATGCTTGGTGCTGGTTTTCCTGCCAGAGTGAAAGCATGCTGTGCTGGGAATAACACTGAGTGAGAAATAACAGTGACGGCTGAGCCGGCGACTCACTTCTTTTCAAATAATGGCAGCGTTGTTGTTTTCAGTTTCACTTGCTTGCCCAGCCAGCCAGCAGTTTGGATCCCAGGGCCGTCAATCTTAGCCCTACTACGATCCGGACCCCCTCTTCCGGGGCCCCCACCTACGCTCTCTGCACAGGGCCACCATGAGCCTAGAGCCGGCCCTGACCACTGGCTCTGCTGGGATCACGGATTTTGCTGGCTCGGTGGTCTGCAACGGGCCTGTATATGCTGGCAGTGCAAGACTATGGACATAGGATTTCAGGTGGGCTCATTAAACACTCACTTGCGAAGTTGCCCTGTGCCATTGCCATGCTAGAAAATCCATATTATGAGCACTCTTGGGATGCTTCAACACCTGGATTTCTGGATCTTGGCTCATCCCCTGCAGATGCATTACTGGCTGTCACACCTTCAGCGGCTGCTGAGGGAGGTGGATTTGACCATGTTTGTTCTTTGGAACTTGTGAGAGGCGTGCCAACGCAAACATCATTTGCGGCAGATGGGAAAAGTATTGTTTTGTTTGCTTCTCAGAACATTTTTAAAAAGTGACAGTTTCGAGCAGTAAAGATTTTTTTTTAATCCAGCATTGTTTTTACTTGCCAAATTGCTTTTAATGCAGTCTTTCGTGCACTCTTTCATATTCCCTTTTTCAATACGTTTTTTGGCGTTCTGTATGCTTTTAATTTTAAAGAGCACATTGCTTTTGAGATTTTAGCTTTAAATTACAGATTATATTTTAACACATATTTTAGGAAGCTTTTTAATCACCATAAGTATATGGTTGACTCTTGACACATAATTGCATGCATGTACATATAGGATAACATTCTCTGAAATGGATTTGCTTAATTTACACTTCTTCATAGGCATTCTTTCAGGGCTTTGAATATTCTGTATCAGGCATAAATTCACTGTGCAAAATGTTGATGCTTGTTATTGTCCGCTCTGCGACAGCCCTGCAAGGGTAGAATCAATAATGACGGCCTGACTGGGGCGCCGGCATGGCAACATGGGTGAAGTTTATTATATAACCAACACCAATCTTTGTTTAGCCAGAGGAGCATTTCTCTGTCATTGTAGAGGTTGCCACATGCCAGAATTACAGCCCAGCTGAATCCTGTTTACCTCACTGAGAAGGAAGATAGCCTGCTCTGCACAAGAATGGGCACCTAGATGAAACATACCCACAGATAACTGGGAGCTAAATCACCCTAGGGTATTCTGGCACATTTACACCCCGTAAACCCACTAGGTTAGGAAGTGCTAGGTAGGTGTATAGATATGAGTATATATGTAGGCTTATAATCAATGTAACAGTACAATGGTTACATTGTGTATCTTATTTACCATTCCATTAATACTGATTACTCTGTTCTGTTTCCTTATATTAATTATCGTAGGGCACGTATTTTACCGAAGAATAATATTGCCACAATAAATAATTGAAACACCAATTTAGGTAATTCTTGTTTCTCCCTTTGATGCCCATGAGGGTTTTTTTGTTTTTTTTAACTGATTTTTATTTAGCACAAACTTGACCCGAAGGTATCGGGTATCAGAGCGCTTTACATAGCATCAGTTGCGTTACATGAGGACACATTCATTTTTGTTAGGCACTGGGAGATTAAGTGATTTTCCCAGAGTCACAGGATGGTCAGCTTCATTGCCGAGACTCAAATCCGGTTCCCCTGATTCGAGGTCGACTGCCCTAGCCATTAGGCCAACTCCTCTCCTTACTAACGAAAGGTACTGATCTGATTCCACGATTTTCTTTGATAGTCATACTTGTCATGTTCTGAAGTTGCACATACCGTTTGGTACCTTGTAAGGTTTAGAGATCGATATGGTGCACTGTGAGCTAGCCAGGACAAAGGCCTTGTATCCTGAAGGCGGGCGTGAACTCAGTTTTGCACAGTTTAGATGTTTATATTATCCAAATGCACAGTCTCACTGATATAGTATGAGCTGTACAACACAACTGCTGTGAAAGAAACCTCTAGGAACCTGCTGATATCAAGGACATTCTCTAAATTTCACTTACCTGTATGGCATAGTGGTGAATCTAGATTGTGAATGTTTATAATGTTATTACAAACGCTTTTCAAGTTATCTTTCTGCTTTTGTAAAGCCAGGTCATTGCCAATACAGGGTTGTTAAGGTTGGAACACCACGCCACTTTTTTGACACATGATTTGTTTTTCTGGAAGTCTCCTGCCCCCATAAATACATAGCGTAGTTGTTTTGCTGGGGCTTACAGAAGAGGCGACAGCCCAGCTCAGACTTCAGCACATTGCTCCTTCAGATGGGCTTATATACCATTAAGGAGAGGCGAGTGGTAAACAAGGAGGAAGGTGAAACGCCCACTCCTGATTAGACACAAGCTGACCATGATATTCCCGCTTGAGCTCCAAGTAAGTGACATTAGCCAATTTGATGCATCAGCAAATGATGGCCACCTCTTCCTGTAGAGTGTTAAGATCCACCATGCAAGGTAAATCACTAGGACAGCCGATTGCCCCACCAGAACTGTAGAAAATGTAATAAGCCCAATTAAGATTCACTCAACCTCTCCCAACACACCCACTGGTGTTCTTAATAAAAGAGTTTGTAAATAAAAAATTTAAATTATAAGTTATGGGAAATTGAATCAGGGCTGATTGGGGAAAATACCTTGGGACAGCGCTATGTTAACAATGTTTTATCAGTGGAGATTGTTGACAATATAGGTGATTCTACAGGGACTGATGAAAGAAGCCCACCCTTATCTTATTTTCCACCCTGTTTGTCAATTTCAGATCCACCCTCTCTGGTCAGTCAGTCGAAGTTAGGTTTGGGCCTCGGTATAAGGATATAGGTACCAAGTAATTTATTACATGACTGTTGAAAAGAATTTAAATAGCATGCCTCCTCAAAGTTACTGTTCAACATGTTGAGCATAACAGGCTCTTCAGCTGTTTCCATACTTGATATGTTATCTCTGACGCATCAAACTCTTGAAGAAGTTCTAGAGAAACTGGTAGCTGTTAATCAAAACCATGGTCAACAGTTTAGAAGTGCTGAGAATTGGAGTTTGTCAATATAAAAGGGATAATATTGGCAGCTGATGATGATTTCCTTCCAGCAGGCAGGGTTTATTCCAATACTTAGCTATTAAGCAAACCAGGAGTAGCCAACAGAACACTGTCCCTCTGACACGTATATATCCCCCATCTTATGCTACTCCTGCACCGAGTGCAAAGGAAAGGATGGAGACAAATGCAAAAGGTTACTGTCAACGAGGTCTGCAAAAAACCTTTAGTGGGGCAGAGGGTAAAGAAAGTGAAAGCACTAAAGAAACAAGGAAGACCAAAGGAAGAGGGGTCAATGTATGAGATATGTCTGAAAGTCACCAACAGAAATCAGATTAGAAGATAAACTTCTTAGAAGGCACTGTCCATGAAAAGCCTGGGAGCTCAATAAAATCTACAATCAAAGCTCGGAAATGGTTGGAAATTGGGGTGCAACAGATCCTACAAAAACTCACCAATATTCAGAGCAACCTTTTTAAGTTGGCTACTTTCAAGGGAAGGCAGTACAAATTGGATGGAAGCAGAACATCTTTCTTAATCTCTAACAGAGTAGGAACTGCAGCTAGAATTGAGAATGTTATGTTATGTTATGTTAAGCCTGCTTCTATAGCGCATGGCTACCCCAGCAATGGGGTGTCCCAACGCTTGTGAACGTACCAAAGGGCAGGACAGCACAACAACAAAAGTGAGTTTAAACAGAGGAGAACAGCCAGGTTTTGATCTGTTTACAAAATAGCATATGATCAGAAGTGGACCGAGCTCCTAGAGGGATAGAGTTCCAAAGCTTCGGGGCCAGATACCCGAAGGAGCGGCCACCGGCTCTGCTCCTTCGGATCTTGACTGTACGGGCAAGAAATAGATCCGCCGAATGGAGGGCACACATGGGGGCATAGAAGGAGCAGAGTTCCAGCAAAATCTGGGGGCCAACACTGTACAGAATTTTGTGAGTTAAACATAGAGTTTTAAATTGGATGCGCTGTTTAATCGGCAACCAGTGCAAGCGTCGAAGAATAGGGGAGGTATGGCAAGTCTTAGGTAGTGCACACAGGATACGGGCGGCAGCATTCTGGGCTCTTTGTAGCCTATTTATCACTGTCAGGTTAGACCCAAGCATAAGAGCATTGCAGTAGTCTAGATGGGATAAGACTAGAGCCTGGACTATAATCTGACAAGCGTGTGGCTCAAAAAAACCAAGAATAGGCTTGAGAGAGCATAGGCGGCCATAACAGGTACCTGCCACTCTCTTGGCATGAATTTCCAACGAGAGTGAGTTATCCAACATCACGCCCAGATTTTTAACAGTCTCCTTAGGGATGGGGGAAGGTCCTAGTGTAGGGGGCCACCAGTGTTTATCCCATTTCTGTGTTTCCCTGCCTATAAGAAATATCTCAGTTTTAGATGAGTTTAACTGGAGGTAGTTCTGCGACAGCCAGTTTGAGATAGCCAGAATATCTTCCTGGAATTTAGTTTGGTCAGCCATGGCGTTTTTGAAGAAGGTGAAAATAAGTTGTGTATCGTCCGCATATGATATTAGTTTAATTTGGCGTTCCCGGGCCAACATGGCCAGTGGGCGGACATACACATTAAACAATGTGGGGCTGAGTGCAGGCCCCTGCGGAACCCCACATTCCAGGGGTGTCTGCTGGATGAGTACGGCGGGGCGTGAACCTGGAAGGAACGGTCAAAAAGAAATGACGCGAACCAGTCCAGGGCACTCTCCCTGACTCCGATCTCCCACAGTCTCACAGTCTCTCAAGCAAGATCCTGTGAATGAAGTTCTGTCTTCCCTTATCATATCTTTAAGCAAAATATGACTCTTTACTTTGATCCATTTGGAAACATGAAATGGAAGATGCACCTGTCTGCCTAAATGGGAGATATGTCTTCAGTTATTTAAAAGCATCTTGTATTTGAAGAATCTATGCTCCAATGAGATGGCTGTTGATTGTAGGGCAGAGACTTAACAATGGTAACACTCTTCTCATACCTCTTTGATGGGAACAAGTTTAGATGCAGGGGATCTAAGGAGTGAAAGGCTTGAATTGAAGTCTACTGAATGTTTTGAAGAACTACATTTAAAATGAGCCTTGCTCTTATCTTCATTTGGATTTTGAACCATTGTAACTGGGTAACATTTCCCTGTATAGCAGAATATCATTTTGTGAAAAATTGAATAAAAATGTGAAGTTAGAATCCTTGCAAGTGGTTGTTAGGAACTGCCCGTCAATTGGCTACTTAAGTTGAGGAAATTGGTTGCTTAGCTATAAAGGTCTACTCATTCCAAACTTGAAACATACCTCCTTCCGAATGACATAAAGCAACATGCAATCCCCTGGCTTTGTCTCCTTGTTTGGAACCTTTATGGTTTTAAGTCAACTCTGATAGTCAGGAAAGCTTTCGGACATATTAGAAAATAACACATTGTTACTGTTACAGGAACCTTGTTCTTGGATAAAACCCCGTAGAGATGGTTTTATAGGTATTGATAACATTTGCTGCTATTAAAAATGGAGAGGGCCTTTCAGGGGGTCTTCTCATATTCATTTAAACTTCCTATGAATATTCAGATAATTTGATAGTTACACAATATGATTAGATGTCGGCTCATAAAGCAAATTTATTATTCGAAAATGGGTCTGAGGCAGTTTGCATATTGGGACACATATATGCCCATCCTGTGTTGAATTGTGATGTAATACATCTGCAGAATTTTGAAACCAATGTATTAATATTGCTAGAGCTTTACCCAGAAGCAATCATGGTGGTAGAAGTGTATTTTAATTCAAAGATGAAGCCCATAACTTCTGACGATATTCTGAGTGAACAGTTAAATGTGTCTAGCATTCCAGGAGTTGTCCTTGAACCCAATACCGAGTTTTATTTTGCTAAATCACCTACTGACCTTCCAGCTCAGCAAAATATATTTGGCCTAAATGGATTCTATCAACATTCCATTATACCAGTGCCCATTGAGTATGTGTTAACTTCAAATAAATATTGTTGGTTCTTCTCAGACTTTAAAGTAGAAGATATTTTGGTAAGTGATCACTTTGCTTTCAGTGTGACCTGCAAAAAGGATCCCCACTTAGGAAGCAGCATTGTCATGCTGTTTTCTGCTGTGAATCAACAAAGATTGTGAGTTTGCTTATCTGGAAAGATATTGAATAATCTAGCTAAATTTCAGTCATATCTGTCATGTACAAAAGACATGTTGGGAGCCCCCTCTGGAATGATATTCGTCATTTATGTCTGATGTGATGAAGTGTTGAGTATCAGTGACTCAATTTAGAAGGTTAAATAACTTATATGTAAAAGACAATATATGGCTAGTAAATATGTTTTAACCAGGAACGTTTGAGGATGAAAAAAGAGGCTAGAAATTAAGAGAACATATGACACAAAGAACAGCGCTCTAGTTGCTGCACCTTGAGGGGTATTTAGGCAGCGAGGAGCAGGCGGCAAATCGCGGTAGGGAGGACGGTGACAGTGTCACCCCGACCCGCTGACGCCCAGGTATCGAGCAACTGACTAATGCTGCATATGTTTTTAAAACTGTGATTCAAAACAGTAATGCTGAAATAATGGAATGACTTTTAATAGCGCCGTATTTTAAAGCCACAATAGTCCTTTGCTGAATTAAGATAAAAGCGCTACACGCTACTGAGTAAAAGGTTAAAGTTATACTCACCTAGCCTGGGCTCGATCTTCCGTCCTGCCCGCCCCGGTCCGACTCGGCAACCAGTGCCGTTGAGCGGAGGGCGGGTCAGGCAGAGCCAGGTTACTTCCGCTTACACCGAGCGGTCAGCGCTCTAGTTGCTGCACCTTGAGGGGTATTTAGCCCCCTTGCCACAGCAGGCGCGCATCGGTCGCGCGCAGCGAAGCGCCTGAGAGGCGCCAGAGAGAAGCCCGTCTGCGCCCGTCCGCGTCAGGACGGGGCTAGGGGCTATGGAAGTACCATCTGTGAACACTAAGGTATTTAGGCGGTCTTATTCCTCGCAGACCTTATTGTGCTTACGATCTAATCTGTTAACACCTGACTGCAAGCTACCACCACACTGTTTCCCCGAAGGCCCATTCTCGTGTAGATCCTGCCATATACAATTCCAGACGGAAAAGCATGCCCTCCAACAATGTCTCAGCAATACTCCTATAGCTTCGATTCAGGGAGGAAAGATTCTATTGTGCAACGTTAGATCTTTAGTTAAACACTCTTTTGAGGTCTGGGATCTTATTTCCACACATAAAGCCGATCTATGCTTTTTAACAGAGACCTGGCTTAAACCTCACTCCACCCCCGCCATCACCCTTGGAATACCGGAGGGTTACAAGATTGTTAGATTGGACCGACCCAAAAAAGTTGGTGGGGGAATAGCAATTGTATTCAAAAATGATATTTCCGTTTCGGTTATTGATCAATGTTGTAATTCGACCTTTGAAATGTTGATTTTTAGGATTGGCTCATCTACTAAACATAATAGGAAAGGAGCCTTGGTTTACCGCCCTCCGGGCCCCTTAAAAAACATGTCCAAACAGTTAGTGGAAGCATTAGCACCCCATGTGTGCCAAGATAAAGAATTCCTGCTGCTTGGAGATTTTAATATTCATAGTGAGGTAGAGACTAATAGTGAGGCACAGTCCTTCCTGACCGATATATCTCTTTTAGGACTAAAGCAATGTAATAGTGGACCAACACACCAAGCAGGACATACCTTGGATATGATAATATCTAACTTTCCTGGTGTTAAATGCTGTGCACCCAAACAATATCCTTGGACTGACCACTTTGTGCTTGAGTTTTCTATGCCGATGAATGACCTCCGGCCTATTTCCCATGTTCAAATTGCACCCAAACGTAGGCAGTGGCACAAAATCACCAACATTAATTTTGTACAAAAATATCTTCCTCCCCCTATTGTTTGCACAGATGATATTAACATTGCTCTTTCAAATTGGGATCTTGCAGTCAATGCTGCAGTACAACAAATTGCCCCGATAAAGACTTTTAAAACCAGCCTTGCCAGGAAACAAGAGGTTTGGTATTCAGAGGAACTGCGTAGTCTTAAACGTCTGACTAGAAAGTCTGAAAAGACTTGGAGAAAATCCTCTTTGGAGGAAGATAAAATCAATTACAAAAAGAATCTTAATATCTTTCATAAAGCCATACGATCTGCACGGAAGAACCACGTTACTGCTCAGTTAGAAGCAGCTGGAAATGATTCAAAAGTTCTATATCAGATTATCAACACATTTCTGAAACCCACAGCTTGCGAAAGTGCAGACATGGCTTCACAACATCTCTGTGATAGTATCTCCTGTTTTATCTCTGAAAAAAATCGATGCCATCTATAACAAAATAGAGGCACTTAGCCCTGACATAAGTAGCCAGGATAATTATACTTTGGTACAGACAGCACCCATCAATGCCCACTCTTTTAACGATTTTCCTGAAATATCGCTAATAGAGGTCCAGAAACTGTTCACTGATATTAAAAGTGGAAGCCCGGCGGACCTGCTCCCAGCTAGACTTATGGGTCCTTTAGGGAGTACACTGGGCCCTGATGTTCAGAGACTGGTGAATCTCTCACTTACAACTGGAGTTGTCCCACAGTGCTGGAAAAAAGCCCTAGTTAGACCCATTAGGAAGAACACATCTATTCCTTGGACCAACATGTCTAACCTTAGGCCCATCTCCCTTTTGCCATTTCTAGGGAAAATCATCGAAAAGCACACCAATAAGCATCTATCCATCTACCTAGAACAATCTGGTAGCCTTGATCCATCACAGTCAGGTTTTAGGCCAAAATACAGCACTGAAACGGCCTTGCTTTCGATACAGACGACCTTCGACTGTACCAGGACAAAGGTTACTCTGTTGTCCTGGTGCTGCTGGATTTATCGGCAGCGTTCGATACGATTTCCCATACCATCCTGATCGAACGACTGTCTGTGAGTGGAATCGGCGGTAGAGCACTGGACTGGATCAAAAGCTTCCTCTCCAACCGCACCCAATCTGTCACCATGGGTGAGTTTAGGTCGGAAGAGGTCAATATTACCAAGGGGGTCCCGCAGGGTTCCTGTTTGAGCCCGACTTTATTTAATGCCTATGTGGCCCCCTTGGCAGATGTTACCAGAGCTTATCGATTCTGCCCAGTGTCCTACGCTGATGATACGCAGCTGCTCTTCCCCTTTAAACAACTTACCCCGGAAATTATACAATCTTTTTCCGATGGGATGAAGGCAGTTACAAGGTGGATGTCCTCCAACTTTCTTCAATGTAATGTTGGAAAGACAGAGGTGATGCTCTTCGGTGAAGCCAGGGTCCAATGGTTCCCCGATTGGTGGCCTTCTGATCTGGGCCCAGTTCCTGAGCCCAAAACAATAATCAAGAACCTGGGAGTTAGATTGGAACCGGAGTTGACCATGAAGCAAAATGTCAATACTACTGTGGGATCCTGCTTCCTTGTGATAGGTCTCCTCCGTAGAATTTTTCCTTTCCTCCCGGACTCCCATAGGAAAACCTTAGTTCAGGCTCTGGTTATCAGCTGCCTTGATTATTGTAACGGTCTCCTGGCAGGTGCAAATGAGGAGGTTTTGGATCGTCTGCAGGTGGTGCAGAATACAGCAGCTAGGTTGGTGCTTAATGCACCCGCCAGATCCCCTTCTAAACCATTACTTCACAAACTTCACTGGTTGCCAATACGTCAACGAGTGAAGTTTAAGACCTGCTGCATCATTCATAAGGGCCTCAATCAATTGGGACCAGAGTATTTGGCCAGTAAATTTGTTCCTTATGTCCCTACCCGTGCCCTTAGATCCAGTGACCAGCTGTTACTGAGTGTTCCTAAGATAACTAAATCTAGGCTAGGTGGCAGGGCTCTGTCCGTGGTAGGTCCTAACATCTGGAATTCACTCCCGCTCTCATTGAGGCAATGCCATAACCATCTTCATTTCAGAAAATACCTGAAAACTTTTCTGTTTAGTTCATTCTAGCTAGCACCCTTGTTGGTTTATAGGAGCTTCATAGCACTATTTTAACTTCATCGCTTCCTTTATCAGTTTCTCTACCGGTTGTCATCAGCGCGGAGATACTCCTACGGGAGTCTATTCATAGCGCTATATAAACACGCAAATAAATAAATAAATAAACATTCCCTATCAAAAGCACAGGACTAATTACAGAGGATAGATTAAGAGCGAAAGCCATGATATTTCAATAAAAAGCAAAAGCAGTGACAGAGAAAACATTAGGTGGGAATTCTAAGCCGTTTTGGGGTATGGTTCACAGAATTACAGTTGGCAGTTCCTTCTCAATAGAATGAAAATCCCACAGTTCAGGTGGGTTTCCTTCCTCGGTCAGTTCTAAGGGATTTCTAGTATTAGATTACTAGTAATAGAAACAATGGCAGAATAAAAACATTTAGCTGATCCATCTTTAATGGTGCTATTAAAATTAAAGATAATAAGTAATGTAACTTCCACAATAAAGCATGCTAGGAGGGCAACCAGACAATATCCCCGTCATAGTACTAAGCGCTAATCCATCATGGTGGGCCTCAGTACTTTGTGACGAGTATTTGTAACATCCCATACTCTTGGAAGGGTGCTGTAATTCAATCTTTACATAAGAAAGGAGACATAAATGTCCTGTTGAACTGTCAAGTAACTTCTTTGGTGCTGAAGCCTAACCCCTTGAACTTGGTACATTGCCTATGACTTCTGAAGATTTCGTGAAAACCATGCTACCATAGACCATATGTCACAGTTTTGCCTTATTGGCTATTGCTCAGAAGGCCATTAATATAGCAGGATGTCTATGATGGCGGCTTGTGTACCCCTGGTCAGCATTCAATGTGGTCAACTGGAAAACCCTTATATGGGACCAGTGGCGCAATCAGTGGGGCACAGCAAGACACCAATCATTCATCTCAATTTGCAGGGCTCATGGGGCATAGAGGGGCACCAGACACTTATGCAATGGTCGGAAGGGTGCACTGGGCACAGTCCTCGGGATTCACGATATGGACGGGGGCACCCGTCACTCGCAGTACAGGCAGTGCTTTGAAAGGGGAAAAATAAGTGCAGGTACTCAATAAAATAGAGGTGTAGCAAGTGGGCGGGGCTAGGGGCGGTGTTTAGGGAAAATATGATTATACATTTTGACTTCTGTACCAGTTGCAGCAAATATTAAAACACATGAGAAATGCGTTTATGTAAAAAAACAGATTAACTCATGACACAAAATGAAAGTCATGATGGCACTTTCACCCGAATGGTCACTGCGCACCTGATTGGCAGTGCAGGGTCTGTCTAGAGACCCTGTCCTGTTAATCACAGCTTGACGCAAGTCCTCTCATCCCCCTGCAGTTTGGGGACATTCAAATGGGCGCTGCTGCAATCTTCACAGCAACTCTGCAAAAGGCTACTTCAGCCGAGTTAATGACAAGCTACACAGGGCACCTGTCAAGTTCAAGCTCAAGTTCAGAAATTTGTATAGCGCACTACTCACCCAGAGGGTCTCAAGGCGCTTGGGGGAGGGTGTGTGCATTACTTATCGAATAGCCAGGTTTTAAGCTGCTTTCTGAAGGAGAGGTGGTTCTGTGTAAGGCGGAGGTGAGTGGGGAGAGAATTCCAGGTTTTGGCCGCTAAGTAGGAGAAGGACCTTCCTCCCATGGTGGATCTATGGATGCGCGGAATTGCGGCGAGGGCTTGATTGGATGATCGTATTTGGCGGGTCGGTGTGTAGAAGGACAGTCGTGTGTTGAGGCATTCGGGTCCTAGGTCGTAGAGGGCCTTGTGTGCGTGGATGAAGAGACGGAACGTTATTCTCTTGTTGACGGGGAGCTAGTGGAGGTCTCTCAGGTGACCGGTAATGTGAGCTTGACGGGGGATGTCCAAAGAGGCGTTTTGGATGCGTTGGAGTTTTTTCTGTAGTTTGGCTGTGGTTCCAGCGTAGAGGGTGTTTCCATAGTCCAGTCGGCTAGTGACCAGTGCGTGGGTGTTAGTCTTTCTTGTTTCGGTGGGGATCCAACGGAATATTTTTTTGAGCATGCGAAGGATGTTGAAGCATGAGGATGAGACGGCGTTGACTTGTCTGGTCATCAAGAGGGAGGAGTCTAGGATGAAGCCCAGGTTACGTGCGTGGTCTGTAGGTATGGGTGCTGTACCCAGGGCCGGTGGCCACCATGAGTCGTCCCAGGCAGAGGGGGATGATCCTAGGATGAGGACTTCCGTTTTGTCCGAGTTTAGTTTTAAACGGCTGTTCTTCATCCATTCGGCTACCTCTTTCATTCCTTCGTGAAGATTGGTTTTGGAGGTGTTAGGGTCTTTGGTGAGGGAGAGGATCAGCTGGGTGTCGTCTGCGTAGGAGATGATGTTGAGGTTGTGTTGTCGCGCGATGGATGCGAGGGGACTCATGTAAACGTTGAAGAGGGTGGGACTGAGTGATGATCCTTGTGGTACTCTGCAGATGACTTCGGTGGCCTCTGATTTAAATGGGTGGAGGCGGACTCTCTGGGTTCTCCCGGCGAGGAACGAGATGATCCAGTCCAAAGCTTTTCCTTGTATTCCGACGTTGCTGAGGCGTTGTATGCGGGTGCTATGACAGACTGTGTCGATGGCGGCGGAGAGGTCAAGTAGGATGAGGGCAACTGTTTCTCCGTTGTCCAGTAGCGTTCAGATGTCGTCTGTAGCTGCGATGAGGGCGGTTTCAGTGCTATGTTTGGCTCGGAAGCCGGACTGTGAGGTGTCGAGGGAATTGTTGGATTCAAGGAAGGCGGCGAGCTGATTATTGACGGCTTTCTCTATGACTTTGGCAGGGAATGGGAGGAGCGAGATGGGGCGGTAGTTCTTAAGTTCAGAGGGGTCTGCTGTGGGTTTCTTCAGAAGGGCGCTGAGTTCGGCGTGTTTCCAGCTTTCTGGGAAGGTAGCGGAGTTGAAGGAACAGTTGATGACATCGCGGAGATGGGGTGCGATGATGGAGTCTGCTTTGTTGAAAATGTGGTGGGGACATGGGTCGGTTGGCGATCCTGAGTGGATGGAGTTCATCAGGCGGATGGTGTATTCAGTAGTGATTGGGTTCCAGGCGCAAAGGTTATGAGAGTTCTGTTTTGGTTCGGAGGTGGGTGGAGTGGACTGTTCTTCGGACTGGTTTTCAAAGCTGTTAGGTATGTCGGCGATTTTGTTGTGGAAGAAAGAGGATAAAGAGTCTCAGAGGTCTTGGGAGGGAGTGATGTCGTTTGTGCCGGCGGTGGGGTTGGTAAATTCTTTGACGATGTTGAATAGTTCCTTGCTGTTGTGGGCGTTGTTGTCGAGTCGATCCTTGAATGCTGATTTCTTGGTGTATCGGATCAATTGGTGGTGTTTGCGGGTGGCGGCCTTGAAGGTGGTCAGGTTGTCAGTGGTTGGGTTTTTTCTCCAGGTTTTCTCGAGAGTACGACATAACTTCTTGGATTTCTTAAGGTCATCGTTGAACCAGGGGGCCTTTTTGCTACCTTGTTTGATCTGGTGGTTTTTCAAGGGTGCTAGTTCGTCAGCGCTGTGGGTGATCCATTGTGTGAGTTTGGTGGCAGCTTGGTTTGGGTCCGATGATATGGCAGGAGGGTTTTGGTTAAGTGATGTGAAGAGTTGGTCGGTGGTGATTTTGTTCCAGTTTCTTCGAGGAACAGGTTGTGAGGGGTTGTGGGTCAAGGTCTTTTTGTAGTTGAAGTGAACGCAGCTGTGGTCCGTCCAATGGAGAGCTGTGGTGTGATCGAAGGAGATGTGTTTGCTGGAGGTGAAGATAGGGTCGAGCGTGTGTCCGGCAAGGTGGGTGGGGGTGTCAACAAGTTGTTTGAGTCCGAGATTGGCCAGGTTGTCCAGAAGGGTGGTGGTGTTGCTGTCGTTTTTCTTTTCCAGGTGGAAGTTGAGGTCTCCCAGTAGAATGTAGTTCTCGGAGTTGAGGGCGGTCTTTTCGGATGATCTTGTAAGCGTCCGGGATGGCTATGGCGATGTCGGGCGCTGATGAGGTGTTCATCCAGGTTTCTGTAAGGAAGGCGACGTTCGGCGATGCAGTGTCGAGTAGGTCCCAGAGTTCAGTGGCGTGTCTGTGGACCGAGCGGGTGTTCAGCAGGATGCACTTCAGGTGGTTAGAGTCGGAACTGTGTTTGGAGTTAGTGGATTTTGGGTGGGTCCTGATGCAGGCGAACTTGCAGGAGTGGCAGGCGAAGGGTCCATGGGTGTTTCCTGGGGCAGCTTCGCAGCATTGTGGTGTGCGTCCGGGGTTAAGGGCAAAGAGGGTAGCGGCGCCATACGTTATGCGGGTGGAGTGGGTTTTGCGGGGACCAGGGGGTCTGGCGCTGGGCGCGGTCCAGGCGCGGACGGGCGTAGACGGGCTTACCTTTGGCGCACCTTCGGCGCGCATGGGGCGCGATCGCTGCGCGTGAACGCTGCACGCAAATGCATCAGTCATAAGTGGAGAAGTGGAGGGGAGGGGCGAGGGAGGATCAGCTGGGAGGCGGGGGCGGGGTGTAGAGGATGGGCTCCGAGGCACAACAACAACAAAATGGCAGCAAAAGTGAAACTAGAGACAGGCTGGGGCACAAAGACAAATTATAGAACTTAGACAATCTGTGATGAAAGCGCTACAAATATCGATGCACAAAACAAGCAATGCAATTTCCAGTCAAAACAACACAGCGAGCGCTACAACTGGGACTGCGCAAATGAATAAGACAGTGCTTAAGTCAGCTAAAGCGCAATAATTATTTCTAATACTCGGCAATGCTTATCGCACTACAGCGCTATGACAGACAGCAGCCAGCAGTTTTTAAATGAGCGGATCAGAGCAAAGAGCGCAGCCCAACGATACCAACGGAGAGCAGGAAGCGTGGGGAGCGACCGCTACTGAGAGCGTCAGGACGGTCATTCGCAGTACAGGCACAGGGTTCATGTAGGCAGTACTCAGGATGCACGAGGGGCGTGCAGAGGCACCCATGCGATACACAGGGCACCTGTCACTCGCAGTACAGGCACAGGGTTCATTTACACAGCATTCAGGACGCAAGAGGTTTGCAGAGGCACCAATTGAATACAAGGGGACACCAGTCACTCGTACTACAAGCACAGGGTTCAATTACATGGTACTCAGGATGCAAGGGGTGTGCAGAGTGCCCCAGTCACTCGCTGTGCAGGCAGAGGGTTCATGTATGCAGTACTCAGGATGCACGAGGGGTGTGCAGAGGCACCCATGCGATGCACAGTGCACCTCTCACTCGCAGTACAGGCACAGGGTTCATTTACACAGTATTCAGGATGCAAGAGGTTTGCAGAGGCACCAATCGAACAAGCAAAGGGTTCATTTACATGGTACTCAGGATGCAAGGGGGTGCAGAGGCACCCAATGAATGTATGGGGCACCTGCCACTCGCAGTACAGGCACAGGTTTCATGTACACAACACTCAGGATGCAAAGGGTGTGCAGAGGCACCCATCAGATGCATGGACACCAGTCACTCGCAGTGCAGTCAGAGGGTTCATGTACATGGTACTCAGGATGCAAAGAGGGTGCAGAGGCACTTGTATGATGCAAGGGGACAGCAGACACTCGCAGTACAGGTACAGAGTTCATTTATGAGGTACTCAGGATGCAAGGGGTGTGCAGAGGCACCCATCAGATGCATGGGCAACAGTCACTCGCAGTACAGGCAGAGGGTTTGTGTACATGGTACTCAGGGTGCAAGGAGGTACAGAGGCACCTATTGGATGCAAGGGGGCAGCTTTGAACTTGTAAAGGCGCGCTATACGTATTTTGCAAGGTATGGAATATTGATGCATGCCACATTAACACCCCTATCCCCATTACGTCATCCTCTGGCACTCTGGTGGCTGGGCTGCCCAATTCGGGGATGGGCCAATGTGCCACCTTCCAGCGATTACTGGAGCGGTAGCTGTGTGACACACCGTAATAATGCAAATGATTTGTACCACTGTTTTTTGCATGTATATATTTAATGGAAGACTGCATGGATTTGATCTTGCTGCAGTGAAGGTTTGGGATAATATAAGGGAAAACTAACAATAAAAAGCGCCTCAGGATACCATAAAAAGGCCCACAAACAGCCATTAAACTGGCCCATACTCTGACCTGTAAGTACAACCCTTCTGGCACTGCAAGATCGACATGTAAGTCAGTCTAACCCTATGAAGATAGGCTGGCCAGCTCTCAGAATTGAAAGTGGCCAGTTGGTGAAGTGCTTCACTTGCTGCATGCACCCATCCCCCTCCCTTATGTTTAACTGACTGGCGGTGTGGCTCAGACAATGCACTTGTATGGCCTGTTGCATTTTTTCCCAGTAATAGTACGATTCCGAGATTGTGTTACTACACCAAATAATTATGGTATTAATGTGGTTTTAGCTTTCAATGAGGACCAGCATTCAGAAATAGTATTTACACTGCCACTGCAGCTTGCACCATCCATTGCCCCTGACATCGCTGCCTATGGCGGTACCAAAACAACTCCTAACCATCTCTCTCACCTGCAAGCGGCCTTTAAGGTTATTCAAGGTCCCCAAAGCTAAAGGAATGGCTGGGGAGGCAGTTATTATTAATTATTTATATATATATTGTATCAGGCGCGCAACACACATTGGGCTCACCGGGCTTCAGTCCCCCCCCGTCGTTTGAGTCAGACCGGGCTGAGACAGCTTCGCGGGCTGGCGACGTCTAATTGCAGCCTCTCCCAAGTACTTCACAGGTCTTTAAAAGACCGTGTACTTGTAAATGAGGCTTTTGTTGTGTTTTCATCCCTTCTTACAGCCGCTCTGGTTACGGCTAGAAGAATTAGCCCCCCCCCCAATCTTTTTCAGCCCCCCCCCCCCGAAATTTGGCTCTAGTTGCCCGCCTATATTGTATTCATAAAAAACTGTTGTTCTGCTCCTCTCTAAATTAGATGAACAGCGCCATCATATGGCAGACTGTCATGAGTGTGGTGTTGACAATTAAGTGCCGGTACTGACCACCAGAAACCATGGCTCAAATTAAGCACTGACCACATCACTGCACTATACTATCAGATTTGTAAAGCGGCAATTCCACTTTGCTCTAAATAGTAAATCGTGGTAAATATCAAGAAACACTCTTACTGCGCATTTACTGTTTTTTAGCCTACACTAAATAGATGCCCTAGTGCCTTTTCTGAGCCGTTTCAACGGTGACTCCAGCTTTTGTTGTGGTGATAGGAGATATTCCAACTTCTTTGGGGGAGTGGGTTGGGAACAGTGGGAAATACTAGAAACATTTAAATGCCTACCACACAATTAAATCAGGCACTCAGCCAAATTGTATGAATAGAAACTGCGTGAATAAAGAGAATTGTAGTAACGGGCAGGGGTTAAGCAAATCCATCATCTGCATTCAATCCATGTGTAGGTTGGACTCGCGGATTCCCTGTTGGAAGTTTTGGGTTAATCTCATTAAGGACATATTGATCATGAAACTGCTATATTGATGTCCTGACTACAGTGCTAACCATGGCATTTGCTAATTGATTTGTAAAATGGAACGGGCTGTAAGGTTCTCCGCTGTTGGAGTCCCTTGTTGCATTTTATGCATGTAGTGGGTGTGGACATTTGGCAATCAATCTGGATTTGTAGAGCGTGATGGTCTCGAGGTGCTGTCTGATCATGCTGCTTGTTCTCCTATTGGTTGAACATCCAGGTCTTGAGTTCCTTCCTGAATTGCTGGAGCGATGAGGAGGCTCTGAGGTGCAGGGGGAGGCTGTTCCATTTCTTGTCAGTATATCTTTTTGCCTGTAGTTGACTTTCTTGTTTCTGGTGCACACATCGGCCAGAGCATTATTTAGAAAAAAGGCAATGTGATAAAATAACAGATGATAACTCCTTGGACCCTGAAGTCATAATGATAGCACTGTGCAGAATCATGACTTCAAATTCTAGTTGCAAAACATTTGGCAAAAGTATAGGGCAGTGGGTACTTTTTGAGTGATCAAAGTCTATTTTTAATGATACCCATTGAGAACGGAAGTGTGAGGAGGATTTTCTTGATGCGGGCAACATGCGGGAAGAAAGGTCCTCCAGAAGTTGGGAACCAATGGATATTTAGGGTTTATTGCATAAAGCAAAAAAAAAACAGGGTAGATGCGGCTGCAGCTCGGCTAACCTTCTAAGTGAATGTGATTTTGCTTCTTTGGTAGCGCTAAATCTATCGGGTATAGTAATGCTGGGGTGGGGGCAGGAAGATGCGTACCCTCATCGAATTAGAGTCCAAGCCCCCTCCCCATCCACTTCCACTAGTAGGTGGACAGGGGCCACAGAGGCGTGCTACTTGTGCTTGTGGTTGCAGGTGCAGTCATGAGCACTCCGTTTTGGGGAAACCAGACACATGTCCATCATCAGGCTTTGATCCAGAGAAAGAGAAAGAAAGGCAGGAAAGGGAAAAAGACAGAGGAAGAGAAAGTTAAGAAAACAATGGCAAAGGGGGGAAGAAAGGAACCACAAGAGTGAGACAATGGGGAAAGAAGTGTGATGGGAGATAGAGACGTGAGGGGGAATCAAGACTAGGATGCCTTCATACTCAGAAACCCAGCAGTCGACCGCATCGGTTGCGTGCTCCAAAGAAAAACTTTGGGCCCAAGGCTTTAAGTGGGATAAAAAAACTAGGGGGGGGGATGTCTCTCAAATGGGCGTGGCTGATGTAATGGTGGGTGACAGGTATTATTCATTTTAATATACATTAAATAATTAAACTTAATGTAGTTGTACTCATCTCAAAATTAGACAATCATTGCCCCTGGGTGGTGGTTTGTCTAAAGTGCTGGTGTTGAGAATTAAGTGAGGGTGCCGAGCACACCTGAAACCACTGGCTCAAAATAAGCACTGGGCAGTGGGACCGTAAGTTTGGTGGGTCAGTGCAGTTGCAATTTTTTTTAATAGTAGCTGCACCATTTGACCAAATTCTAAATGAGTCCCATATGAAGTTAGTTAGGCAAATCTGGCTTATTTTTTCCTCATCAATGCCTGTATCTTTAACACTTACGTAAATGATAACACTTAACAAAATAACTGACCGGAAGCTGCACAGAACAAAAGAATTGTTAAGTACAATGGACCAGATGTACGACGCTTTCATTTTGTGAGTCGTAAAATGGAATGTACAACAGTGTCTCGGACACCCTTTGAGATTTCCAATGGAGTTGCAAACAACCTTCCTCATTAATATTCATGAGGCAGGTCGCAATTTGCGACCCCATTGGGAATGGCCAGCACTCACAGGAATGGTGAACTGCTGGGGTCAGCAGATCACCATGTCTGTGACTACTTTTTAAATAAGACAGGATTTTTTTTTATTAAATGCAGGCCGTTTTCCTTAAAGAAAAACGGGATGCTTTTCAAAAAGAAAACTTAAACATTTCTGTTTCATTTTTAGGTTTTGCCTCGCCGAAGATGCGCTCTGCGCATCTTTTCGGCGCAGGCGAAAACCTGATGTTAACTGTAGTGTGGCTTGGTTCGGCCCTCGTCCTTGATTGGCTGGCTCCGTAAACGGAGCCTTGCCATTGGACGAGGGGCCTGTCCGTCAATGCCGGACCAGACACGGGGGCGTTCCCGACATTCTTTGGCTTTTGCCGACGTCACGGGACGCCGGGAACGCCCCCGTGTCTGGTCCGGCATTGCCGGCACTTCTGCGTCTCTCCTAACCCCGTGACTGGCCGGCCGGCCAATCCTAGCGCGGCCGGCCGGAAGTGCCCGCCCCCCGCAGCCCGGGGGAAGAAGGAGAGGAAGACGGCAAGCACTATGGCGGCGCCCGCGGGGAGACCGGAGAAGTGCCTCTCCAACCTGCCGCTCTGTCTGGGCTGCCCAGCCTGTCGCTGCTCGCCTCCCAGACCAGGTGAGTCGATTTATTTGTTTGTTTTTTTCCCTCCTCCCCTACCCTCCCTGCCCCAACCTGTCTTCCTCCTCGTGGCCGGGGCTATGTTTAGGGGCGCTAGGCCGCCCGCATGTGCCGGTTACGGGATGCCTGGGAGATCCACGGAGGCTCTTGAGCCCGAGGTTCCGCTGCCTTGTTTTCAATACCAATCCCGTATGCCACTTCCAGACCGCAATGCTAACACTACCACCCCCGCCCGCCCCCCTCCTGTTTTGACAATGGCCACTTGCGGACACACCGTTCTTGTATCCTGGGCTTCATGGCATGGTGTTAATTTTTTTGCGTGGCCTGAAATGCTACTGCTTAGGTTGTTTTTTTTGTGGCGTTCAAGCAATTTTTGGGGTGGAAAAGGGTCGGACTGTGTTGGTGGAGCGCTAGTGCAGCCATATAGAGGGCCAGGTTCACAACAGCGACGTCAGAATTTTCATGATCAGCAGGGTATGCTCCTTTTGTTATTCATCGATATCTACTATCACTTCCAGGGACTAACATTCACCACGGCGTGAACGCGGGCAGTATATGGGTGCTGCAGCAACATGTCGAAAGCAAACACAAACCTAAACTCGAGGTGGCCTTCCCATCTCGTGGATTCCCTACACAGACCCATGTATTCGCTTCTCCCCCTCCCACCGGCGCAGCTTGCAATGGCCCTATCCCCCTAAACCTTCAAAGAAACGTTTCCACCTGGCCCTCTTACCATCTTCAAAGGCTGCCACAAGTACCCCTGTTCAACTTAAAATACTTTCTATCCAGTTATGACACAATTTACTCCCCACAGGAATAAAACACAATCACAGGATAAGCCGCTATAGAGCAATGCTTAACACTGCCGGAGGAGCACATTATAGTTTCACTTCATGCAAGAGGCTTTTCTGCAAAGAACACTCTTCTCACCTCCGAAACTGCATGGAGCAGGCTCATCGTACGCCTTTAATTATTTATTTACGGTGCCTTTATGTTTCTTTTTTTGCATTACCTCTAAAGTACACCCCTCCCACCAATGATAGCATCAAACAGTTCCCACTGTGCGCCTTTATTAACATCGCTGTATGCTTGTCTTGGGCTTCTTTACTCTTCTTTTAATGGAGGTGGGGTTTATTAATTTTAATGTCCTGCTGGCCCGGGCCGCTAACTCTCCCCTTGACTGCTGATGTTAAGAGGGGCAGCCCCGTCTCCAGGGAGGCGGGGGCACCAACCTCCAGGATCAGTGCATTGCACCAAGAGCCCTAGGCTTGGTGTGCAGGGTGCAGCACTTGGGTGCAGCGGGAGTCGGAGCGCATGCAGTAACGTTCCCCCAGGGCGCAGTGCAAATAGAGACCATGCAGCTTCAAAGTGCAAGTGCACTACGAAATCGCATTAGAGAGACGTGCATTATTTAATTGCACTGCACGGGTCACTCCTGTGCAGTGAGATGATACAGCGCTCAGGGGCGGTTACAGTGTGTGCAGTAATTCTGTGTACTGACCCGTGTGCAGAAAGAGTGTGTGCAGCAGTAGGAACATGCTGAAGAACCGAGAGCTGCAGCTCACACCTCCTGACCCCAGAACTGCACAGAAGTAAAGCCTGTAGGGGTAGTGTCCGGTCCGTGAGTGAGTCAGTAGATAATTTGGCGCTGGACGGGCGGCCGACCCGGAGCTTCATTGAAGCTAAAACTACTGCCCTAGTGTCACGTGGTATTGTTAGGGCACACTGGGTACAGCAGACAGCTGAGACCATGATGATTTGACCCCTGAGACACAGATGTTGCAGGTTGCAGCTTTCCTTTCAGTTGCTGTTCTGCCGCCAGTGCCACCCGATCTCGAGACAGCAGGTCAGTATATGGGATCATTATTTGTGTCTGTTTGTGGGCCTATTGGGCTAGGTGGATGTGTAGGGTTAAACTGATTTTTTTTTCTGATATAAAATAATTCCGACAGAAAGCTTAAATGGACGGAGTGTGACATATGCAAAACACGCCTTCTCAGCGCTGTTGTGCAGTTTTCACAGCAAGTCTATACAGGCTGGTGCAAAAGAGTTCCTTACTGTCTTAATTGAGATGAACAACGGTGCCTCAACTGTTTTATATAATGGTCATCTTAGAAAGCGGTTTTCTGGAGTTTAGCATTAGTTTCAAGTAATGTTTAAACCTTCTCACTGCTCAAAAGTTTGAAGTTTCTTGTATTTTAGCTTTTTCAATGGCACTCCCAGTTTCATTCATCATAAATCCATTGAAACAATGGAAATGTCATATATAACCAATCTGAAAACGTGGCAGCTATGGTGTAAGTCATGATCTCCTACTGTTACACTGACTTCCTCTGCTATGAATATGTGCCTTTCCTTGAGCACTCACGTTGCTCAAATAGGTGTAATTTCTGATATTTATTTATATGTTTCCTTCGTCTTCATTGCTTGACTTAGCTCGCAAGAAAGTATCTCTCTTGGTTGTTGAAATGTCACTCATAAATACACTTAAGTTATGAAAATGCCACACAGCAATCTGAAACCTTGCAGCTATGCATGATATATAGTACTTTTCCCACTCCCTCAATCAGTATCTTCCTGTAAATACAAGTTTAGACTGATATAAGCAGGCAAACAATGAGCGTGCACTCCACCGTTTCACCGGGGGACAAGCCTTGTGGGCTCCCATGTTCTTTGTGCACATTTCGGTGCCCCTGAGGCCAAGCCATCCACATCTGTGTGCCTTGTTTCCTCTTGTTTCTTTTGCATCCTTTGGAGTCATGCAGTAAGCAGGGTATGTTTTCAACAGAGTGTGTTTTCTTTGGACAGCGGTCCTTTCATGTCTTGGACTGCAACTCAGAAAGGCAATAGAATCTGTGTTTACATTGGCTTTGAACTTCAGTGCCGCAAAGTAAGTGGGGAAGTGGTTTTAATATTATAAAATCAGTGCAATCCCTGCCACTGACAGCTTTGCGGGTGCTATTTTGTGGCAAATCAATCCAGGCTCCTCATTTTCACTCTGTCATCCTTTCCTGGTCATACTGACAACCAGCTTCAGTAACCGTTCATTTTTCAATTTCTAACTTTTTTTTCTCTCTCTTGAGAATGGCATGTAATGTACGCTGCAAACTGTCATCAATCGTGATAATGTTTTTATTCATGTGTATAGTGCAACTCTGTTTCTTGTTTTTAAAGGTTCTGCTTGTTTGATTTACTTTTGGCCAATCACTCTCTAAGAGAGCATTTTGGCAGCCAGCCCCCCCCGCTGCTCCCTCCATCTTCCCTGGGTAGGTAAAAAACATTGCCATTTACAATGTCAATAGCTCTAACTTAAAAAAAACGTGACCTATTGCATTTCTAATGCTTGTTATATACATGGTGCATAGGTGATGACACACAATAGTGATATACTGATACGACACAAATGTGATGATTGGAGTTGACAGTGCTTTCTGATGAAATCCAAAAGAGCCTAGCCACAGTTATCCAAGTCCAAAGTCCAACTTTGTACCTCCATCAGATGTGGAACAGTTTTTATGGACAGTCAACAAAGTGAACACTCCTGTCTCCTGTCGTCTGTGCCCGTTCCTGCCCCCCGGCTGTCCGTGGCTCTTTGTTTTTTTACGTCTTTACGTGTCTCGTTGCTGTACCCCGTCTCATTTCGTCTGTGACAGTTCCCGCCCCCCGCTGTCCGTGTGCCCGTTCCCGCCCCCGCTGTCCGTGTGCCTGTGCTTCTTCAATCGTACAAACATGAGGCAAGACCACGTCGCGCTCAGGGGAATGCCAAGGCAGCGCTGGCACCACTGGTTCAAATTAAGCATTGCATGCAGCAGAAACATAAATGACAAAATACATAAATGGTGCCCTGCAACCAGTAATTGAACCGCTTCTCCCCAGAACCGCAGAAGTGAATCGCCTTCAATGGGGAACACCCACTCCTTAGCTCCAAGCAGTCAGTTTAACTTTAAAAGGAACCTTGTTAGACAAATACCGACATCTTTTAAAGAATCTCATCATTCATGAAGAGGGGCAAGAGATTATTTATTTATGTTTACAAAAAACATAAATAAAAATAATGTCAAGAGCAATGCCAATAGCTCTAACTTTAACAAAGGCAAAACCATTGCATTGTAAATGCTTGTTGAAGAGTAGGCAGTGGTCGGTGGGACCACTGCCTGCTCTTAAAACATATTTTTGCTGCCAGTAACAAAGGGGAAAAGGTGAAATAGGTGGTAAACTGTGAGGGTTTTCAACCGCAATTGCGACTCGCTCTTAGCAAGAGACACCCTTGGCACGCCCCTTCCTAATAGCAAGTCGCAAACCCAATTTTACGGGTCGTAATAGGTTACCGACTCTCAGAATAGGGTTTGCACATAGCACAGACTTATTTTGCGGTCGCAAGTGGGCTGATTGACAGTTTGTGACTGCAAAAAACAGTCGTACTTCTGGCCCAATGTGCTTTCATTTACAAATCATACCAATAAAGTGTAATTCCCCTGAAAGTCACATTGGACAGAATCTAAGAATGTCCTTAAATGCGTGCTGTTAGAGCGATAATAGCTAGAAGCCAAACTGCACCAAATCCCATCTCGTTTATTTATTCAAATGAGATTGACGTAGGCGATTGGACTATATGAAGCCAGACCAGCTAATTCGTGATGTAGTGACATTTACAGTGGTGCGTGCAAAGATAAGGATGCAATGTTCTTCTTTTTGCCTCCAGGTCCTAACACTGAGCCAGAAATAGCACAAATCTGGGCAATGATATCTTCCGAGATCCTCGCTTTGCAAATCAGCTACTGGGAACAAAAGTGAAGCAATCTATTTTTTGTATCTGATGCTAACCGTGTTTTTTGCTTCAGCTCACCTCATTCTGAGCTTGATTCGCAAAGGATTTATGCACCGTTATGTAATTTAGGGGAGCACAAAAAGCCATTTGCAGTTTGAAATTTGACATGGGAAATTTTTTAAATTAGAAAGGTCCTCATTAAAACAGGGCCGGAATATTCCTACCCGCGAAGTAAACCCCTGTATGCACAGAGGTCGGAATTATGAGTTGTGTGGAGTTTTCTGCAATTTCCAATTATCAGGTGTAATAAAAGTCTGCACCGCTGCAATTTCCCAAAGGTGCATATTGGCAAGACAAGCTTACAAATTTACTGGGCAAAATGCAGAGAAAATATGTGGATTGTGCTGATTACATTGCAGAAAGCAGTATAATCTGTACCTTATGCACCACTTTGAAGGGCTAGCAGTAGTTATCGCACCCAATAAATATCATATTTTGTCAATTGCGATAAATCGCACCCACAACGGGGGCACTTGAAATCAGGGTCAGAGCATGTCGTAAATTTAGGGTTGGGATGCGATAGCGCCCTTTAAATGGGAAATAATAATACAGTGAAGACACACACGCCCATAAATTGACGGGCACTCGCCAACATTTTATAAGTAGTTTTCAACCCTCAAAATACATGCAGTGACAGAGCTGGACAGGAATGGGCGGTGTGTTTGTGGTGGGGGGTGGCGTTTGTGGATACCTTAATTGGGTTCAGGTGGGCTGGGGGTAGGGTGGGTTTGTAGCTGAGCTAGGTGTGGGGGGTTGGCATCATGTAGGCAAGATGGGTTCTTCAGTTTTTAGTTATCAAAGGGGGTGGAGTGGGGTCTTAAGGGTATAAGGGAGAAAATGAAAGCAGACAGTACCTATTAAGTTGAATCTGTATGTCATCCATGGGCTAATTTTGCCCCTTGATGGCTAGTATTTTTGGCACACATAACCCAGAGATTCATATCCTTAACTGAAGCATCAATGGCATGCGATCAGCCACAAAGGTTAAATATATTATGGAAGGTTCTGGTTGATTTTATGTTCAGTCCAGCATGTCAATTTGGACACTATCTACATTTCAAAATAAGCAAATATGGGGGAAGTGATTACTGTGCTATGCCTGCTGCCCCTTGCTTTCATGAACCTGCAGCAGCGGACACAGTGCTGCCTCTGGGTGTATCCATCCCCCGGAGACTCACGACACGTCTTGATCCAACCACCTCCAGCTTTTGGCTGAGTACCAACTAACTGTAAACTCTGAAGTTCTTTCTGTGAGCCAAGGGAATAGAATGTTGTGGTTTAAGGATATTATAGATAATGTGTTGGACTGTATTTGTAATAACATTAAAAAAAAATGTGGGCCACAGACAACGGGCGAGGATAAGGGGATGGGCTGGCTTGATTCTACTTGTCAGCAAATAAAAAGTCTTCCAAGCAATTAAGGTTGAGGCCAGAAGGGTATTCTAGACAGGCACTGGGTATGCTACAGTATCGGCGTAGAGAATTAATTTAAAGGGGAAAAGTCCACTTCCTACCACAAAAAGTGGGATGGATGATATGCTATGATCATACAGTCAGGGGACCTGGCTGAGTTCAGGGTGAAAGTGAATTAATCTTGCAGTCCTCCTGAGGGGCCCTAACGTGTATAATTGCTGAGGATATTACGGCTGCGTACCTTGAAGGCCTAAATGGTGCTCCATTGAGCTTGGCCACCCCTAAACATTCCCCTGCTAAGAATATGCCCCCAGCTGGTTTTCTGAGAAAGAAGTAAGGGCAGTAATTGATCATATTAGGTAGACCCTGACAATATCTCAGCAGTTCTAATTAAAGACAGCACATGTGCTGTCTAGAAAGCTTGACCTGAAAAATACATTGACTCCTCTTGTAACATAACTACAGAGAGGGTGAGGTTGTCAAGCCAGCAGTCTTTCTTTTCTCTAAAGTTCCTGTCTCGGAGGTGGACATTACCTCAGAAGTGTTGCTTGGGAAGAGGAAGGTGGTGCTAACTGACGAGGCTCTGGTCTCTGAAGGCTATTTCATTTGATCCCACTCTAAACCATTTGTGGTCTAACACTTTTTCAAACAGACAGGTGTTTACTTCAAATATTTTTATAGTTTGTTCTGATACATTTTCAGTTATTTTCATTTGTAGGGTTGCATTACCTTTTGAGCTCTTAATATTTTCTCAGCTTTTTTTCTTTTCTGGTGGTGGTCTAGTAATGAAGGCTTGAGGAATAGATTAAAAGATTGGGTGTATTTACTCAAAACCAGCCACGGCCCTTGCAGGTAAGAGCAGTGAGGACGGATGGGTGGCGGGGGTTCCAACAGATGACGACAAGGTAAAATTATTTATTTATTTAATTTTCCCTTTTTGTTGTTTGTCGAACCCCCCCCCCCCCCCAAAACCCCCCCCCCAACCTGGTCCCACTGCTCTTACCTGCATGGGCCGCGGCTGTTCGAAACAGTATTGTAATCTGCTTTGCAGAGGGTGTCTCTCTTGGAGATTGCACTGTAGAATTTGCATAAAATATTCTTATGTTGTGCTATTTGTTCTTTCAAGCATAACAAGATAAACTTGTTTGCATGTTTACAAAATTTTCTGAACATAGAAGTCCAGGGTTTTGGGGAGAAACACTCTTATTTTTTTCCAAGTCAACCATAGGTCTAGTCCTTCATGTGCCATCATACTTGGTATACTCCTAAGGTACTGAGGGGCTGATTACGATGTCGATCGCAAAGGCTCCGAATGGGATTTGGATTCTCCAGATCTGACTCGGAACCTATGTTTCCAACCAAATCGGATACATTTCCGAGTGACCGATGCAGAGAAACCGTTTGAGCTGTCCAATTCAATTGCAATCGGCATTTGGACAGCCCAAGTTGTTCGGAGCCGAATCGTACAGGTACATGGACACGGTTTCGGACCGAGTGAATACGATGACCGATCTGGCAGTCGTTCCAAATCGGTTTGCCCGCCATGAAACGGCTGTCGGAATTTGAACTTGCGGGCCAGTAGCAGGCCCCCTTTCACCCGCAGGCCTCTGGTTGGGACCCGTGGGGGTACCCATGGTCCCCCTCTTTCCAACCATGCACAGTGTGGCAGGCACCATGAGGTGCCCGCCACAGGGTGCAAGGTTTTCCCCAACCACCCCTTTTTTAATGAGAGCCTGTGTTCTCATTTGGAACACAGGCTCCCATTGAAGTCAATGCGAGTCCGACCAAGCGATGTTGGGAAGCATTGTAATCGGTCGGTCGGATTCACAGAACCTGATTCGGTCGGAAAAGACTCCAAAACCGATTTGGTCGGAAGAGTTTCGAACTGGCATTGTAATCAGCCCCTAAGTCATAAATATCATGCTACAAAAATACTGAAGCACGAATACTGAAAACAAAAATAAAGTTAATGTAAGCATGTATCGGTAAACATACATTTCCCACACTTAATTAATGGATTTAGGAAAAGGAAATATATATATATAAATATATATATATATATATATATATATGCAACACACTAGTTTGGCGTGCTCAAGCCTCCTTAGGCAGAGGGCTCCCGGCGAGATCGCCAACCCCTTCACATACCACACTACTGATACAAAGAGTTCGTAATTCAAAAATAATACCAGAACCGGGGCCCCAATGATGTTCAAGTGCTATATTTATTGGCACACGGAAAAACAAACCCTACGCGTTTCGAAGCCTAAACTTCTTGCTCACGGGTACATTTGTTTTAGCGGCCATTCTTTTTAAAGTGATAAATTCACAATTACTTACGTGCACATGATCACAGTGACATAGAAAAGTTACTATGTTGCAAAGGCAGTCCATTAGTCAAATCACAAAGTTGCCGTAGAAAACAAAACATTATTGCAGATGTAAGGATCAAGCAATCTGCCAACCTAATACATAATGATTGCAAATTCTACAAAGCATTTTTTCAAGGCTTAACGTGAAACGTTATTATAACGGCCTAGTGAGCAAAGTCACGATATTGGTACAGTGAAAGTAAATAACCCCTTAATTGAAGATATCAACTATTGAATATCAAGTGTCACTGGGGTAAAATTAACAAATAAGCTGCGTTGCCTAAACCAGTGTTCGTGCTTCGAGGTGTCTAACCCAAGTGGGCAATTTCGATCCAACTGCAGAGTGCATCTTCAGCATACCTGAAAATTAAAAGGACAATATGCACAATATTTACTATGTGAAGTCCCTGGATCACGGTAATATACAAACATTAAAAACGTTCAGAAAGCAGACACATTATAAGTACATTAAGTTTGTAAATGGACTGACAGCTCTTCCCCCATATTATGTCCTGCGGTCTGTGTGGTGTTGTACCGAATGATGTAGCGGGATTCCAATTTACGTAATTCCAACAACCTGTTACCGGTCTGTGTGGTGTTGTACCGAATGATGTAGCGGGATTCCAATTTACGTAATTCCAACAACCTGTTACCACCCCTTTCTTTGTTCTCCACACAATCAATTACGAAAAATTTCAATAAATTTGAGTTCTGTTGGTGCTCAGTTTAAAAATGCCTAGCTACAGGGTATTGTGGATTCGCAATTTTGATCGCCCTTAAGTGTTCAAGTACCCGTAATTTGGCTTTTTTGGTGGTCATGCCAATGTAAAACTTACCACACGGGAATTGCAAAGCGTAAACTGCGTATTCTGTGTTACATCCCATAAGTTTGGTGATTTTATGTTCTGCCTGATTTTTGCAGATCTTTAGACTTTTGCATTTGTGGCTATTTTTACACGCCTTACACTTAGTGCAAGGGAAAAATCCCACAATCTGTGGAGATTTGGAAGGTTCCTGTATTAAGGCATTGCTGAGCGAGTCCTTAAGGGATTTCGCTTTTCTGAAGGTCATAGAGGGATTTTCACTTAATACCTCTTTTAAAGCATGGTCCAATTTGAGGATACCCCAATGCTTATTGAGACTTTTCCTCAATTGCCTGACTATCAAAGTTGGTAATGAATCTGATTTGCTCAGAATTCTCACGTATTTTAGGAATTAAAAGGTCCTTCCTATGCATTTGTTCAACTTTGATTTCAGCTTGTTTGATCACAGTTTTACTATAAAATCACTGTGATCATGTGCATGGAAGTAATTGTGAATTTATCACTTTAAAAAGAATGGCCGCTTATACAAATGTACCCGTGAGCAAGAAGTTTAGGCTTCGAAATGCGTAGGGTTTGTTTTTCCGTGTGCCAATAAATATAGCACTTGAACATCATTGGGGCCCCGGTTCTGATATTATTTTTGAATTACGAACTCTTTGTACCAGGAGTGTGGTATATATATACATATATACATATATATATATGTATATGTTACCTACTGGCGGTCGCTAGTAGATAGTTATAGTTAGCGCCTAGTTTCCATCGGAAGATCTTTTTTTTCATTTGCCAATAACTTTGGTGTCGTTTGACCAATCCTCGCGACATTTTCAAAACTACTATGTCGATCTCTTCAGGTGCTGTCTTTAAAGTGCTGTGGTGATCTGTCAAGCGGTTCCAAAATTCATTTTACCCATGTTAATTCCCGTAGAGATTTTAGACATGACTACAGACCGAACTGCTGAACCGAATTACACCTAATTTGGCAGAAAGTTAGCTGATGGTCCACAAAGCAAACTTTTTGAAAATTGGTGAAAATCCGATCAGTAGTTTTGAAAATATTAAGGAAAATCCAAATTTGTATATATAAGGATGAGGATCCTCTGAGAAACTGACAGTCCCCATGCTCAAATCTGATTGGCTGCCAACACTTCAAACCAGGAAGTGTTGGCAGCCATCTTAGGACTTGGCTTCAGCAAGTCCCAGAATTTTTTTAAAAAAAATAGACAAGGGGTGGGGTAGTAATGCCCAGACCCCCTAAGCCTCTTGGGAGGGGGTTGTCCCAAAGGGACAACGCAGGGACCCCACAGGGTAAAAAAGTATATTTTTTAAATGTTCTGTTGGAGCTGCTCTGGAACTGCAGTTCGCACTAAAAAAGAAAAAAAAAAGAAGCGCAGGCTCCCATCCTTCTGCAACTTTAGCCCCCGGATGGCTAGAGCAAGGGGGCATCAGCAAATATAAATATGTGGGGGTGCCGCGCAGCACTCCCCACACCCCAGGAACCACCACCTCCCTGGGAAAAATGATTAAATCAATGGGGGACGGGCCTCCCCGCAGCACTGGGGATGCCACCTCCACCGGGTACTATCAAAATATTTAGGCAGGCGGGCCCGTCTGTGCCCCAGGGACCGCTACCTTCCAGGAAAAAACATAAAATCATTGCAGGGGGCCTGGATGGACCAATTATTGAATTTAAAGGGAGGTCCTGCGCCCCCCACACAACTCTGGGGACCACCACTTCCTCTGGTTGAAATAAACTAATGTGGGTTGTCCATCCCGGACCCCCAGCCCTGGTAACCACCACCTCCACAGGGCTAAATTGTATGATAGAGAAGGGGTCCCAGGCCCCCTAGTGGAGCCATTTATGACCCTGGGGATTGCCACCCCCAGGGCCGGTTCCTGCTACCTCCCTAGGTTTTCACCCTTGGGAGGTAGATCTTTGCTTTTGCTAGGTGGGAGCTGATAGCTCCTAATAAATAAGAGTAGATTTGGGTCTCAGGGATTATTTTTAATGACCACTCAGCACTACACTCCCCGAAGGTAACTGGACAAAATACAAATAATAGTGGAGGGTCAGAAGATATGGAATTCACAAGAGACGACTATGTGATGGAACTAGTAGCAATAGTCCACTAGACAGGGTACATCATTCGTGGTTTTTGAAAAATACCCATCAGTAGCTCTTCCTAGGACATGTTTCAGCAGGATTTCAGATCACACAGGTATCCACTGCATTCCTCAGGACCTGTGTCGCTACTGCTAGTGTAGTGTAGTGTAAGAAATATAAAAAAGGAAAAGGTATCACCTGGGTATTAGTGAAGGATCATTCTCCCAGCTGTAAAGTCCGGTGGAGAGCAAACATAGTCGACAACAAAGGAAAAACATATAATTAGTATACCTACGGTATCCAAAACACTTTCATGGTATACCTTATCTAATAAGAGAATTTATAAAGCAATCCTCTTGGTAGTACTTTTATTCCTACATATAACCACAATACCTTCATATGATATGTAGTAGGACTCTCACTTACCATATTACGCAGGAGAGTACTGCCTCACCTCACCTGGCAAACAGCTCAGGTAATTGAAGCACCGCTCTAGTGAAAAAAGAAAGACATACAGAGACACGTCAGCGAGCGGCTGACTTCACACTTAATCACAACTTTAACTGGTGTTTCTAGTAGGTCAAAAGGCCAAGTAGCCCTGACTTAATCTATGGCAACAATTAATCATATGGCACTGGCCTAGGAAGAGCTACTGATGGGTATTTTTCAAAAACCACGAATGATGTACCCTGTCTAGTGGACTATTGCTACTAGTTCCATCACATAGTCGTCTCTTGTGAATTCCATATCTTCTGACCCTCCACTATTATTTGTATTTTGTCCAGCGGATAGCTCCTACCTAGCAAAAGCAAACATAACTCCACTTTCTGCAAGCCAGAGCTGTCAAACAGCTCCGACTTGCACAAAGTGGAGTTTTCATCTGTTTCCTTACACGCAGTGCTTAATTTGAGCTGGTGGTGTCCAGTGCTTAGCACCAGCATTTACTTGTCAACACTAGCATTTATAGGAGTCTGCCACAGTTATTTATTAATAAAAATATACATTAAAATCACTAATACTTTCTGCCCAAGCCATTCATATAGCTTTGTGGACATGGATTAGTGTGCATTGTAAGACTTGTAGGAGAGTGAAGGTCCAGTAGTTGTGTTGGTTCTTTCATTGGCAGCAATGACAGGGGCAATGGGTGGGGCAAGATGCAGTGGCTCCTGATAAGGGCCCTGGCACTTTTTGTTTTACAAATTAAGCCATGCCTGCATGCAAATATTCGTGCAGGGAAACAGATAAAAACATTTGCTCTGATGACAGGAGCAGGGCAGGAGGGGGTCAGGGTGGCACTCAACCCACGAAGTTGCATTCTCTGGCTATGAGCCTTGACTGGGTAGACACCTGGCGACACGCGCACGGTGATAGGAGGGAATATACGTACCTTTCGGCGGTCCATAAGTCTTTCTCTAGGATAGACTATGTTTTCATCCCTCTGGAGACGGCACCAAGTGTAGTGTCTGCGAGGATCCTTCCTAGGGGTCTGTTGGACCACTCTCCGCTGTTCTTGGAGCTGCAGCTGGGCAGGGGGCGGCAACCCTTTCGCTGTCACCTAGCAGTATGGAACTTGCAGAATGCCGACTACGAGAAGCATATGAGGGAGGCGCTCGCAGACTACTTTATTGCTAATGTGGGGTCGGTCTCCAGTGCAGTAACACTGCACTGGACACATTACGAGGGGTGGATACTGCATGGTACGTGGCGGACCACAGAAAGCGTCGAGATGAGTTGGTAAGGGCTGAAGCGGAGGTGGAGGCACTTGATCGTCGGAGCCGGGGGGCGGGTGGTGGACCGGAGGTGTGACAGCTACTACTGGTGCAGCAGTCCTATGCCTCTCTCCTGATGGACGAGGCTCGCCAACTCTGGCTAGCAACATGTAGCAGAATTTGTCAATGGGGTGACAAGTCGAGCAAGATGCTACATCGGCTCTGCCAGGGAGTTTTTTTATCCTCAGGTCCTCGCGGGGGTGCTAGATAAGAGGGGGCGCCGATATTAGACCCTAAGACCATAGCGGAAAGCTTTGCCACCTACTACGTGGATCTATACGCCCCTCAGGAGTGCTTACCGGAGGCTACGGTAGACAAATTCATTGCAGACCTACCGCCCAGATCGGTGTCCGATGGGATGCGCCATCAGCAGCAGCTCCCCCTCTCGGAGGAGGAACTGGGTAAGGCCTGGGTGAGCTCCATTCAGGGAAGGCGCCGGGACCCAATGGGTTCCCCAGTGAATTCCATCATCGATACAATCTACAATTGGCATATTATTATCGGGCGGCATTGGAGGAGGCCAGGGAGGCCGGTCGGCTCCCCCCGGACTGGCGGTACGCAGAAGTGGTGGTGTTTCATAAGCCTGGTCGGCCCCTGGAGCAGCATGCTTCTTACCGCCCCATCTTCCTTCTCAATGTTGAGGCCAAGGTTTTGGCCAAAGCACTGGCTAATCGTCTCCTCCCTCACATTTTGGCTTTGGTCCACCCGGACCAGGCCGGGTTCATGCCTCAGAGGGCGACGCGCCACAACATAAGGTGGGCACACGTAGCGCTGGCAGTGGTTTGACAGACGGGGGAGCAGGCTGTGCTCCTACTGGCCGACATGGACAGGCATTTGATTTCCTGAGCTGGGTTTACCAGTTTGCGCTTCTTCATAGGCTTAACCTTGACCCCCTGTTCCTGTCATATGTGATGCTTCTATATACCGAATTGGCCGCCTCGGTCTGCGTGGTGGGGCGGTCTCGTCCAGCTTCCCCATTCTACGTGGCACCAGACAGGGGTGCCCCCTTTCGCCCTATCTATTTGCCCTCGCCATGGAGCCGTTGGCGGCCTGCATGCATATAGACGCACAGTTGAAGGGATTCGAGTGGACTCCTGGCCTATCTGACAGAATCGCACTATATGCGGATGATGTCCTCTTCCTT